>NC_088603.1:16777071-17080101 GCF_036013475.1 Columba livia | reverse complement strand
GACTAGATCCGATTGGATATTTTCCAGCTCAATGTTTTTTTCCATTTGAAAATGCTAGTTGGCCAAAATGGGGATGTTTTGCAGCGATGTGTCACTTTTGACAGAAAGCAGCATGCAGGGGAGTTAAAACCCATCGGTTTTGCCATAGTGGCTCTCGGCACAAAGCCCCTCTGCACCCCAGGGCCCCGGATCTCCGCAGCAGCTCGCGCAGTGGCAGAGCTGCAGACAGGAGCTGGTTTTGCCTGAGGGTTCCCTCCTCACTTTCCTCGGAGCAGCCCTCAGAGGGGAGCTGGGCTGGTGCAGGCAAACCAGGCAGGGACCTCTGCTTCCTCAGCTTTGTCAGATCTTGTGAGTTTTCCCAGATTGGAGGACTGCTCTTCTGCCCTGCCTCAAATAACAATCCTTAAAAAATAATCCTGTTTATAGACTTTCTGTCATTCTGGAATACCATAACACCCAGATGCATTGGAATAATCGCTGGTTAACTGCTTTGCTTCTGAGTATTGTTAACAAGTGCAACCACATCTCCTTCAAACAAAGATGTAAGCAAAAAGAAAAAGAAAAATTCTAACAAGATCAAGGAGACAAAGCTGACTAATAATGAAAAATGCTGCATGGGCCTGAATTTCAGCAGCAAATCACCTTGCTTTCCTCTTCCTTGCCACCCTCAGGCTCTGGCTTGCTCACGTCTGGGCAGGGAAGCCACCAAGCAGCAGTGGGGCACAGCAGCCAGACTTTGTGCCCAGAGACACAGTCGTGCTTTGAGAAGAAAACGCCTACAATATCTCACTTATCTCCTCATGTGGCTGTGGAGAGGGTGTAGTGTTTCTCTTTGCCCCATCTGCAAAGGGGGATCAGGATGCTGACTATGACTGCTGCCGACCCCCCTGTGACAACATCACATCCTCTGGAGCCTGGCCTAATTCATTTCATTTCAGCTGCCAAGTAGTTCTCAGAGGGTAAGAGCTTCAAATTGCTTCCGTCTTAAATAGATTTGAAAAGATTAGCTAAAAGTGAAAGACTCTGAATCCAGGCCGCTCCCTCTGTACAGCCCAGCACATTCTGACATTGCCTTTTTGTAGAGATCTGAAATGCATTGCAAAGGGGGTGGTAAGGAAAGATATGCACTCATTTTGTTACTTAAAGTATAGTAAAACCAGCTTCAAACTCAGGCACATTCATATGAGGGGGTAACGCATAGAACTGAGGTATTTGCACCTTATTTTTGCTCAGGTAAATGTTCCCACTCCGGTCTTCATAAACCCTTTTATTTGGTGGGAAATCTCACTGCATTTCTGTCACTGCCCAGGAGTCCTCTCTGACCACATCCTGAATGGCGATTAAGCAATACAAACTTGTATTGCAATGGCAGTGAGGGGGCAAGCACAGGAGAGCGGCTCTGTGCTGTACAAAGACAGATGCAGCTGCTCATCTTTTGGGGATGCTTTCTCCATACTGAACCAGTCCGTGCCCAGAATAAGACTTGTGGCCTCCTGTGAGTTGTCTGACTTGCTGTGGGCAGGTGGAAATGACAGGCCATGAGACAGGGCTGACCCTGACTCCGTCAGCAGCTGCTTCGTTGTTTGCTCCCTGGCAGCTAGTGCAGGGACATCCACTGCACGGACCACAGGGCAGACAGAGCTGCCCTCAGAGCAGGATCTGGCCCATAAAGTGCCAGATTCCCTGGCTTTAGAAGGTGCCACTGGCACTTATAGCTCTCTACCAGGCATTCACAATTTCAAAAATATCATCCTGTCAGCCCTGCAAGTTGTGTCTGTGAAGGATGGAGCTGGGAGCTCATCTGTCAGCCTCTGCACAATTTGTCGGAATTTTGCCATGCTTTCTTGTAATTTCTGGTGGGAAAGTTTGCTGTAAGCTCTTTGGTCTTAGTGCAAATCCGAGTCTGATGATCAGAACTTTGCCAAAAATATCCTTGTTTTTCTCCATCACCTCTAAAGGTTTGTGCACTGCCAATCAGTGAGTGATCCACATCGACAGTGTGATGTTTGGTTTTCTGGAATATGAACAGGGAGGAACGAGTTTTGATCTGCTAGGGGCAGTGTATAATTTGAGTACAAGTGCTCTTGTAGCTCCGCTTGTAAGTTTCTATAGCTCAAAGGAGCAGTTCCAGCATCTGAGAAATCCCATGCTAAATGACAGTTTCATTAAAAAAATTTCAAGCAGAATTGCTGTGCCCATAAAATTGAGGAAAGTTCAGTTTGCTCTGACCTTAAGCTCAGTTTCTTTATACTTCCTGGGAAATCCTTGTGTTTTCCTCCTTCTGATGTTCACTCTAGACAGGGCCAGCTCATCCTTCTTCATCTTTGGCATTAAAAACACGAAGGGGATTTACACTGACTATCCCAGAAAATGTGCCTTCTAATCCTCTAAGTGTACAAAGCAGAAATAGGTCCCAAACACCCAGGATCTTACAAGAGAAGAAAAATTGAAGTGCACCAAAGAGGAATCTAACATGATGTTTTAATTCCCCTTTTAGTGTCCTTCCTCTGTGCAGTTTGCTTCTTTAAGTTCAATTCCTGTTACCAAGGGTGTATATTTGTATAACAGGGGCAGGTAGGTCTGTGTCAGAGGTGACCTGCTGTGCCAGAGAGGTTGGGACACCTCACATGAGAGTGGTCTCACCACTGGGAACTCATGGTTGGAACAGGAAAGCCAGATGAAGGGCTCCAAGGAAAGATGGTTTCTTTCAACATGCAGATGGGAATGGAGGCATAAAGGTGCAGGGATAGAGTGTCTTAAGAACTTCAGGCTGCCAAGCACGAGCAGGTTTTCAGAAAAAACTGAGCTCTCCCACTTAGCAAGTAAAATAATGGGCTAATTCTTCCAAAGAACTCTGGACAAGGGGAAGTGAACTCTTCTGGGGATCTTGCCTTATATAGTTATTCTAATAACTTGGATTTAGTGCCAAGTGTATGAAAATCCATCACAAAGTGACTTGCCAAAGTGATACAGGGAGTCTGCAATACATCTGGGGATCAAATCCTGGTCTCTGAGATGAAGTACATTATTCAGGCCTCTTACTTGTCTGAAAAGCACAAGATTTGGCCTTGTCTTAGCTGTACTGCTTTAGACAAAACAAAACATAACAAACAAACAAACAAAAACAAACAAACAAAAACAAACTCAAAGCAGATCTTGCAATTCCTTAGGAGCCTTTTGTGTGTTTCCCCAGGGAGCCCTAGAGAAGGACCTGACATCTCTATGTGGAAATGTCCTCATGGCTGGTATGACTATGGTGAGGCAGAGGTGTCCCCATCTTGTCCTACCCACCCTGAGTAGTGCAAAGGCCTTTAGGGCTCAGTAGGTTTTTAGATCTTCCATGCACACTTCATAATTTTTGAGGAAATTCCTCTGGGGCTGCTAGACGTGATGAAGGTTTGGAGGATGCCTGTGAGCAAGTTGGTGAATCATCTTCCCCTGAGCCTTATAATATCATACATGGGTTAACTTTTGTTGCAAGAAAAACAAAGGCAAAACATAAATACTGCTCTGCAAGCAGTACAAGAGGTAAAGATTGGTGTGGTGCCACACTTTCTGCATTTTATTCATGACCTACCTATTTATTCAGCAGGTTCTCTAGCTTGGTGTTTCCTTCAGACAGGTTTCACACTGCAGTCTGGATAGCCACTTTGCTAATTGTAACAGAAATAATTAGAGGTAAGTAGCTCAAGGCAAGACATGGGAACAGAGGCTTTCTTAGAGATGCAGGCTGCAGTTCTGAATGCATTAAAAGGAGACTTATTCCCCTCCATGTTGCCTGTATGCCTCCTACCTTGCTGAAGTCATCAAGAACTGTTACGTGAAAACAGCCAAGGAGCCACAGAGGCCACAGGACAGGACTCCAATTTGTGTCTCACCCACCCTTACTTTCGTTAGCAGCAATTACTCCTTTTCCCGGGAGAGCAGCTCTCAGGTCAGACCCACTCCCTTCCTGGTGGTCAGCTCTGAATTTTTCTTTCATGGCATGGAGTGACAAGCCATAACCACCACCACCAGACATCATCAGCATGACGGCACCTTCCACTAAGATGGTTCATTTTGTGGTTCATGATACAGGGATCTGCCAGAGGTCCTTGGAATCCTGTAATCAGAGGTGTGAGAGAAAAGAGGAATCAATATTATTTTATAACAAGAACCATCACATGCTTTGCCTAAATATCAACATTTTATAAAGTTCAGCAAAGAGCTCTGCTAACTCTGTTTTCCTCATTAGCCTCAATTTTCAGGACCTCTGAGGTTCCTGCTCCAAAACACCTATTTCCTTTCCTCTCAGCCTGCTGTTTCTGCACTTTTTCCACAACATGCCCTGACACCTCCAGCTGAACAAGGACCTCTGTTATTTGCTCCCGTCTCCTTGAATACACCCTCTAAATCAGGGACTTTATCTTGTCACCTTGCAGCTGGACCAGTTTGTGCGAAAGAATCCTCTGGGCTATGGGGACCATCACTCTGACCATACTTTTATTTTGAGTCACCAGAAGGACTTGCTGCACATGGGCCTCCTGAGGCACATCATGTTCTTGTGCTACTTCTGTTCACACTTTTGATATTTAGAGGATAGATTGGCAACATGTTGCTCCAAGTCTGGATTAATAATCAGCATCCTAAATATACACACCATCACTGTGGGCAGGACAGCACAGTCCATGGGGCATCGCTGCTGTGAGACCACATACAGCTCTTACCCATGGCGTGGGTTGACCTTTACTGGTAACACAGTGTTAAAGATACACATACCTGACTGCAAGAACATGAATTCTTTGTTAAACCAGGGAAAACCCTTAATCTCATAAATCAGAACTCAGTTGCCTTTGGTTTTAATCCTGAATGTCACAATATACAATCTTCCTTTCCACAGTAAAGATGAGTATATAAACCTTGCAGGAGATGCAAAGAGCTCCTGCCACAACAGCAGAGCTTTCTAATAACACAAGTTCTCCAAGGCAGAAATTCAGTTTATAGAAGTCACATATCTAGTACAAATGCTCCTCACTTGACAGATGAGCTGCCTGTTCGGATTTAATATCCTTGGGGACCTGAGAAGGCATTTCATAACAGAGGCATATTCAGTAGTAGCAATTGTATCTGCCCATCTGGTGGGACTGGAGGAGGAGGTAACGTCTTCTGGAGTGGAAGGTCTCACTGGGCACTGCTACTGACACTTCTCTGTTGCTGAGCAAAACCAGCTCTTCTCTAGGAGTATTTTCAGTGTTGTGCCCAGTGAAATTTAGCTGTCTACATAGCCTGGTTTTCAGCTATCTCATTCGCCCTTCAGGAAATGCATCTTCTTCCTTCTGAGATCCACATGGATTTTCTTGTTCTGCCTCATACTCACAGCAAGCCAGAAAAGGTTTGGAAATGGGATGTAGAAGAGGGGCAGATAGAGAGACACAATTTGGTATCCTATAGTACTTGATGTTGGCAGGGGATGGTTCAGAACTTCAGTTTCTGGAGCAGTTTGATTAAAGAAAACATTTGCTTTCTTTCACAACAGATGTCAAAACTGCAGAGCAGAAGTGTGAAAATGTGGTCTGCCACCATTCCCAATGGGCTTTTTTTCCTCAAAGCTTGTGTTTTCTAGATCAGCCATGTGGTTTTGTGTGGATTCTAATGGAAGATCTTTGTGTGGATTGGCAATATCACTTCTAGAAGCGGTACCCTAATTCAAAAGAAATAGAAGCTCTTTATCTCTAATTCTCGGTTCATTTTATAAAAAAGGAGAAAGCATGCAAAATAGGTGGGCAACTGTTCAGGTTCCTTTAACATGTAATTTCTCATCAACAATGTCTATTATGAATTCTTCATCCCATTATCTCAGAAGGGGAGGCCAGTGTGGGAGTTCTTGCTGCTGCAAAATTGTACTTCATTGTACTGTTCATTGTGCTTCAAATTTCCTTTCATTTGCTGCCCGGTTCATCTAAGCACTGACTGAAATGCAAAATTAAATCCCTAAATAGTTCTAGCATGGGCTGTGTTTTATTCTGCAGGCTTTAATGGAAGGCAGGTGAGCACCGCAGCCCACAGACCTCAGCCCGGTGTGATTATGGTGCAGAAATATCCAGCATCACACAGAGGATGCTGAAAGGGAACGTTCCCCTCACAGACTGGGAATAATTTGTTGCTGTTTACACTTGGGAAACAGCTATTCCAGCTCAGATCTCTAATATTAGGGTTGGATGAAGAGGAAAAGAGCTCCAGAAACTGTGTGGACCTGACTTAGTTTTGGAGGCAGCGGGCACGTTTGTGGTCTGCACTGCAGCAAGAGGACACACTGGGCAGGGAGCAGGTCTGAATGGCTTCAAGGCACAAGAGAAAACTAACAAACTTCATCAATAGGCAGCTGTTTGACTTCCAGATGCTGGCTGCTGTGTCAGAGCCTAAATCTGGCAAAGGTTTCAGACAGACTGTGTTTTTTGCTGTTGGTGGTTTTGCTTGTTTGTTTATTTGATAAAAAATACTAACTTTAGTGAATCAGTTTGTGAATTTGAGTCCAGTTTGTTGACTTGTTTAGGAGGAAAAAACAAATAAACACTAAACCCATCTCTCTGTTACTACTTATTTCTGCATCCTGAAGAAACAGCAGCGAAGTAGAATGCTGAAATGTCTTGCCTTGACACTTTAGAAATGAAACTCTTCATTTCCTTTATTTTTGTTTTTTAAAGTGCTGTTTCTTTTTAAATACAATCTGACATAAAAGATACACCAGAAAAAACAAACCATGCATTAGGATCAAATGTTTTCACTTAATTCAAAATTATTTTTGCTTTCTTCACCCCCACCTTTTTTTAGTTTCTCTGGAAAAATGGATTCTTTTCAGGTCAACCTGCAGAGCAACTTCTGCTGGCCTCTCTTCCTCCTGCTGTTTCCTATTGAGCCAGCTAAGCAAAAATGAAAAATATACCCCTCTGCAGCACAGAAACCTCCTTTGTACATGCAAACATCCAGGTGGAGTAGGGAGCACAAGAAAAGGACATGGGGCTGCTTTCTTCCTAAAGTCCTCTCCACCAGCTTGCAACGTTGGTGCACAGGTCTGGTGCCCGTCATGCCAGTATCGCTGCAAACTGGGAGACCTGGGCTCTTCCAGCTGGAGCTCCCCCTGGGAGGGCTGTAACAACACCTGCCCCCATCCCAGGAGCATTTCTCATGCCTGCTTTCCTTGCGGGGTCTCATGCAAGGGTGAGGTGGGACCTGTAGCTGGGAAACATCAGCAGGGTTGATGTTAAGACAATTACAGCAATGCCAAAAAAAGTCATCCGGGGAGGAGCGAGCTGCTCGACTGGTGGAAGAAGATATTGGTTAATGGGCCAGAGGCATGTTGATGGGAGGTTTGGGGACATTTTGTTTCTAGCTCAGGTGGATATCCCTGCCTGTGACACAGATGCTTGGAATCCCAGTTGCCTACCCTGCAATGGTGAGCCAGGCTAGAACCAAGCATCCAGAGGAGCTCAGAGAGCTCAGCCTAAGCTCTGGGAAGCAGGCTAACTTCTCCAGAGATGACCCTGTCCCTTTAGGGAACCTGCGGGCTTAGCTGGTCATTAAAAATGACCACTGCTGGTCATTAAAAATAACAGACCTGTCAGTCAGCATGGGCTCTTCTGCAGGTAGTGGTGCCCAGGTGGCCTAACAAGCTGACACCCTGTGCTCCTGGCCGGCACCTCAAGAACAAGGCAGTGTCTGTGACACCCCAGCCAGCTGCCAGGTCCTGCTGATGGACAGGAGCCGACCAAGCTGCCGCAGGATGTTCAATCCGAGCTGCCGCGGGATGTTCCATCCGAATGGGATGCTCCAGCCCAGCTGCCGTAGGATGCTCTGTCTGAGCTGCCGCGGGATGCTCCACTGCCTGTCCCCTGCCCAGCACAGGCAGCGCTGCTGGACGGCACTATCCTCCACGCCAGGGTGGGAAGTCTGCCCGTGGTTTTCAGGCAGGATGATTACGTCTGCAAAGCACTGGGGAATGCTTTGGGATGAAGAGTGTTATGTAAGTGCAAGATAATGTTATTTATAGAGCCAGGTTTTATTAAAAATGGAATTAAACTTGTGTTCCTGAAGCCTCTGCTGTCAGAGACAAATTGGAATTTGTGCCCTTTCCTCTAGTGTTTTGTATGCAAATCATTTTCCTCAGTTCAGCCCAAAGACTAAGAAGGCCTTTTATTTACAAATCATACCTCTCAGAAAGTTAATAGATCTCTTTTCCATCAGCTGAGAGGTGCCCCTGCAAGCCTGGACTGCAGCCATGCTTTGCAACTGCAGCAGCTGCGGCACCAAAGTGTCATAAACCAGGAAATGAAGGCAGAGCTTGAGCTGGATTAAACAATAAAAATCCCAAACCAGTGTCCTGGGCACAATATTTTGCCTGCATTTAACAATTTCCGTAGCAATCCATGAGCTGCAGGGAAGTATCAAGCTTACACCCCTGTCGGAGAAGGCACTTGTTCAGCGGGCTAATGTGCGTGCTCCTGCAGAACTATAGACCTCACGGCCTTTAAAAATCTTCCCTTATTACCTTAAAAAGCTTTATTTGCTCTTTTGAAATATTAGATTCAAATCCCTCATATCTATACTTTTTACAAGCCATGAAAACCCAAATTGCTGGGGTGCCTGCTGAAATCCATGCTAACAGGTGTTAAGAATATTGTTTTATGAGGTATGACACCTTACACAGGTTAATTTGCACAGTTCTGCTGCCCCTCACTTGTCATGGTATCTAGCATGAAATTCCACACATGCCTTTTATTTAGGAAAGAACACAAAACTATGTTATCTTATTCCTCTGGAATTTTCCACAGTGATTTAGCATGTTAGTTTAAGCATAATTGGTTACTGGGCTCTTGAAATTTATATCTTAGCAGTACTTATTTACATCAGACTTAAAGTACTTGGTTTCAGTTGAGGTAAACGTGAAGCATTAGAATGCAAACGTACCTAATCCATCTCTCCTCCCCCACGACTAGAAATCCTGTGGTTAAAATAACACAGCCTCTATTCAGAGCACAAACTTAGAGCTGCGAGCAGGAGCAGGCTTGGGATTTAGACAACTCTCAGCAGATGAGCCTGTTCAAGGGTCTTTCTTGGCTTTGTTTTTCATCCAAATTCTGATCCATGAGAGGAAACCAGGCTCTCTCCTCTGGGCATGCAAGGTAAGGATTTTCTGCATTCTGTGTGTTGTTGCATGTGCTTGTAAAGGAGCATATAAATGTGATTGCAAAAATATTGTTGCAAATGTGATTGTAAAAATGTTGTTGCTTATAGAGCAAGAAATGTTTGGCAAATGGCTTCACAATCTTTTAACTGTTATTATGGTCTTGTGACTGTTTCCAGAAGGCAGTGAAATGATGAAATTATAATCTTGCACAGAGAAGCCAGCAGCAGCTACTCTCTGTCACACTTTAGAGAGGCTGAGCATGTAGGTAATGTAGGAAATAACTCACTCTTGTGATCAAGCCAGACTAAAGTAAAACTGGCATTCTGTTGTCTGCCAGGTACAGTCCCTCCTGGGTTTGCCCAGCTGCTGTAATCCCTGCACGGGAGGCTGAGGCTGTGCTGGAGGATGCCACTGACTCTGTTTACAGAGTATATGCTAATGCTGTTCCAGCGTGACTCTGACAGTAACGGCAGGAGGATGCTCTCAGAAATGTTTGGATGTGGCGTGCCAGATAATTATCTGCCTTTATTTGCTCTTATTGCTTTCCAAGTCACAGGGGATGTAGGAAAGCATCATTTTTTCCTTGAATCCTTATTTTATTTGAAATCCAGGAAACAAGCATGATGTCTGTGCTAATGCCTCTGGAACCGTACTCCCAGTGCTGGAGCCTGTTAACTCTCCCAGTCCCAACACTCTCCCTTTGCCCTGTGCTGTGATTCACGGGGGATCCCGAGTACCAAAACAGTCCTCCTGCAGCACAGTGTTCAAACACAGCAGGTCATGCTGCTGCATAGTACAGAAATACAGCTCATTCATTCAGAAACACCGTTAGTTGGATTTTTGCTTGTCCCCTCCGTGCCCCTTGGCATGGGGTAGTATGTGTGCATTGGGAAGGTCCTTGTGCTCTCATAAAGGTAGAACTGAACAAACTCTGCCCCAGGTGACACCTTGCCCGTGCTGGAGAAAGCCTCATCTCCCACCCAGAGATGCTCCCTTTTCTCTTCCTCTCCACTCCCCCTTCCCTTCCCTTCCCCAGGGGAAGCAAGACAGGGTCCTCCCTAGGACAACTGCCCTCCCCTGATCCCTGCTGTCCCGCAGACATGTCAACCCAGCAGCACACACTCCACTCCTCTGCTCCTCCGGAGGAAAGAGGAGGACGCTGCTTGTCACGCCAGGTCCCTCGCAGCACAGAGCTGCTGTGCTGTGGGGAACCCTCTTGGCTACAAAGGTGCCCTCGTCCCCTGAGCCAACAACGCTGCTTTGTCCCGGAGGAAGAAATGCAGCTTTATCCCCTGGGTGTCCAGCACAGGGAGGGGCAAGCAGGGCTACAAGGAATACAAATATACAGCTTTTCATGATACTCATGTACAGCATGTCGTGGCAGAGAGGCAGCTCTGAGGAGAGAGAATATGTGCAGAACAAAGAAATGCGGTCAGGCAGCAACTATAAAATTTCAATATAGAAAGCGGAGCTGATGTCATTTTAATGTCCCAAGCAGTGCCAAGAATCCTAAGCTCTGTATCAAGATTCAGTGCAAATCCCCCACATACTCACAATTTGTTCTTGTGGAAAAATGAACTTTTATGGAAAATATGCATGGGAACCTGCCAAAGGAGTGTGTTGTTTTATTTCTTTTATTAATTTTGATTACATTAGTTCAGAAAGCAATCCCATTTTAGCATCAGTTGCCTCTATCCAAGAAGCCAAAGCTCAAGTGCAAATACTGGAGGCAAGGGAACTGTGGTTTTTTGTATGACCAGTTGTTAGATGGGAAGAGCTGTTTGAGTAGGAAGGGGTGTGGGAAGGCTCAGTGGGATGACTGAGTTAAAGCTTTCTTACTTGTGAAATATGTGAATCGTGATAAGATGCACATGAATGGAACAGCACCATCAGCTATTATAATTTTGAATGCGTCAAAGGTGGGATTGCATGCAGCTCCTATAATTAAAGTTATTCATATGTGTCCCGCTGTAATACTGTATTCTCAGTTACTTTAAATTTGCCGGACTTGAACCATTTAGACTGAGTTCTTCCAACTTGATTGCATGCCTTAGGCTAAGTTCTTTTCTGGAAAATTTCAGCCAAAATTGTCCAGCCATTTCCAAGAAGGAGCACAGGGAAAAAGGCATTGTTGTCCAACTGGAAAATAAAGAAAGGAAGAAACAGGAGGAGGGAACCTGGTGATCCTTGTCTTGGATGCGTCTTATCCCTCTGCATTTTGGAGCAGAGATCTGAAATTTGGCAGCTTTTTGTTAGGACTGTGGGGTTTTTTTTCTTACTCTGTAAATCTCCTCCAATTTGGCTTAGTGTTAGCCTTTGAAGGGAAAAAATAGCAACTTATTAGAAACCTGCTAGGGCAGTGTAGTCAAAATCAGCTGAGATTCCTTCCCACATGAGCAACTCAGCCCAGCATCCCATCAGCTCCCAGTGCCAACTCCAGTGCTCCTGTGCACCCAGTTGGTGCTACTGAGTTCCTGCTGCTCCTGCTGCCTCTTTGTAGCCCTACAGGGACTGCGGCTACTCATGTCCCCCCTCTGCAGCCCCAGAGCCATCCCCAGCCCCAGGAGCAGGATGGAGCTGGGCTCTTCCTGCAGTGCTGCTCAGGGCAGAGGGTTGGGCAATGGAAAGGCAGGCAGGGAACAGCACTCTTCCTTCAAAACCCTTCCTGCAGAGCCAGGGGGCACCCAGGGACCCTGGGGATACTGGGGCTAACGGAAGGTCAGGTGCTAAAGGGACGCTAAAACTGAAGGATGGCATGGGACTGGGATGGGGAGTATATGGTGCAAGTGAGGAGCCAGGGGCTCAGAGGGCTTGGGAGTGCAGCAGGGAGGAGTATGTCAAGGTGTGAACCATAGGGAGAGTCTGACCGTGCCAGAGCCTGATGTGAAACCTGACCTGCCCTGTTCATTGTCCCCTCTTAGGAAGAAAAGTGCTGCCTTTGCAGAACTGGCTTCAGTCCTGCTCTCCCTGCAGGGTCTTTTGTGCTGGGTTGCACTGAGGCTCTCCCCAGTCACCAGTCAGTAGCTGCGGTGTTTGCCCCCCTGCCTGCAGATGCCATGACAGCCCAGCACTGCACACCTGCTCCTGAGGTGGGAGTACATGGGCACTCTGCCTTGAGCATGTCCAGTGCCACCTGATGCTGAACACTTGCACAGCCCCAGCTATGTCTGTTGAGCACCCCTTGGTCTCAGCTCACCACCTTGAGGCACTGGCTGTGGGACCTGTGAAGCCTGCAAGGGTAGATGCAGGCATGGTTGCAGGGAAGGACACAGCGGGGACAGCCAGGGCAGGTGACCACGCCAGACCCATGACAAACTGGATCTTGATGTGATCAAGCTAGTTGCTTGCACACAGGTCTCTTCTCGCCATTTCCATCTCGTTCAAGTTGCTAAAGCAGCACCACACCCCTGACAGAGGTACCAGAGCTCAGAGAACTCTGTGAAGTACCAAGAGACTACACGGAGGTGTGTCACTGAAATTTCCCAGTGTTGGGAAAATCAGCAATTTTTATTCAGATGAGGACTTGGGTAGCAAACGCAACCTAGGATTGCATTGAACACTAAGGAAAAAAAAATTCTATGTAATGCCTTCTCCAGTAACAACAGTTCATCCTGTACCATAGGAAAAAGCTAAGACCTCTGGCAAATCACTGTGTAATCATCTAATTAACAAGTGTATCATAACACATAGCACAAGGAAGTCCTAATTTTGGCATCATGGGTTTTTCAGTCTTAACAGTATTCTTATAGCCTATTTTTGTATGCATTTGCAGACAGATGGTGAAATGTCAGGGTTTCCATTTTGCCACTTGACGTGATTTCCACACTGAAAGGTAGGGAGCTGCAGCCTGCTTGTTTCCACTCCTGCTGGAGAGGCTGGGAGAGGTGGTTTCCTTCACTTCTTTTATGGCTGCAGGCCATGGAGCATCCCGTGTGTCTTTCCTTCCACAAAGCTGGGCAGTGAAGTTTTATCATCTTCAACAGCTCCTGGGAAGTCTATGCACACACCAGGCCTCAGCTGTGTGAGACAATGTAGAAATAAAGACCAAAAGAAAAGCCATTGTTCCACAGGAGCTGACTATGTGAGAAGACCAGAGCTGCCTACAGACAGCTACTGAGAGATAAAGGAGTGCTAAGAAGCCGTGCGATGGTGTTGGCCAGTGTGGCAGGCAGTGCTTGCTGCAAACCAACAGCCTTGCCTTTGTCAGGAATGTCACAAGAACTTTTAAGAAGAGATTTGCAGGAGAACTGAAACAGAAAAGGAAAAGGAGTGGTGGTGGATGCTTATGGGTAGCTGCCCCAAGTGTCATGGAAGAAAACAAGAAAGTGCTTGTGTGGATGTTGTGACAAACTGTGCCCTAAACTTTGATGCTGGATGAGAGCAGATGGGTGGAGTGGAGACTGACAGTCAAAGGACCAGAGATGCTTATTGGGGATGTCCTTGTGGAAGTTGTCACAAAACAAATAAATCCAGGAAGCTGTTGCTGTTACAACTTTTATGTGATGATTACAAGTGTGAAGCAACATCAAGAATTAAGCAGTCAGGCCTGTGCATAAGTTTTCTTGTACAGCTCTGGAAGAGCCGCCATCTCCTAATCTGAACCCCTGGCTGGTCCAGCCAGCTCCTTTCACTGCACGCAGCCCAGCAAAAGAGTGAGGTCACCTCATGGGTGCTAACCTAAAACCTTTATTGCCTGATGAATTGCCTGACCTACTTGAGACTCAGGTCCTTCTCCTATCCCACCTCTATTACAAGCTAGCTACTGGCTATATCACATCATGCTTTTCCTACAGTTTTGCTCTGAATTAAAGCAGTATGTGGGACATGACTAGTTCAACAATCACAATACTGTGCCATGAGACTTAGCCTTTGCTGGAAACTAAAGTACATGCAATTAATTCTGTGGTTCCTCAATGAATAAAATGGGGCCTTTGTGTAATTCCCAGTTTTCACTTGTTTTCAAATAGTCATGAATCATGAGCTATTTTGTTGTGGAAATTAATGTTTTTTTCCCAAACTATTTTCTGACCTACTCTGCAGATCCCAGTCTCTCCACAGATTGTGTGGGCCAGGTCTTCCACCCTTGAACCATGCCAGGACCCTGGTTTTCTGAAGGTGGTTGTATAGTAACATTGAGGACCCCAGATACCATGGTTGGAAAGAACCATGCTGATTCCAGCCCTGAGAGAAGCTTGATACATTCCTGTGGTTGGACCCTAGATACAAATTTGTCTTCAGGTTATTCTGCTGCCCAGTGACATGGAATAGGGTGAAACATCAAAGAAGTTTGTTCATGAATGCATGCACAGATTTTCTCTCCTACCGAGATGCTGCCCTGGCACCCAGTAATCATCTTGATAATTCAGTGTTCTCCCATATAAATCATGTCCTACCTCATACAGGGGATCTGCCATATCTTCATATGCAGCCATGAAATACCTGTCACCTGGACTGTGTGACCTTTACAGAATCCTCCAATTCCAGTGACACTTTGGAAAAGTGATTTATTTCGTGCTCTGTTGGCTTGTGACTTAAATTCAAGTGGGGAGTGAATGTGCAGTTAAAAAGAAAAACTCATTTCTAGTAAGGCAATGACGTTACCTTTGTTCAAAGGGTGAGGAAGATGAGCATTTCAGCCTTTTGCACTGATGAAGACCTTTGGGAAACCTCTACCCAGACATAAATTCAGATTTGCCAACCTGAGACAAGTGTCATAGGTTCCCCTAGGTCCTTTTCCATCAGTTGATTTATAACACCCTTGTGAATCCCATGGTCTACATCTGAGGCTTATGATCTACACGGGTTCTTAATAAACTCAAACTCACTGAGAGGTTTTGAACTGCTATGGCTTTTTAGCATGTTATCACTTTTATTTAGATGTCCCTCAGCAGTGAATTTCTCTTGTTTTCTCTTATTTTCTGCTGCTGGTTGGATGTTTATGCCCTTGGCATTTTCCACCTGCAGGGCAGAAAGCACCTCCACATCTCAAACCTCTGGCAGTGCACGGTGTGGAGTTCTGGCTGTGCCGAGCTCACCGCACAAGGTCACTCCAGCTCTGCAGCTACAGAGCACAACAAGCTCTCACCCGAGCTGCCATCCCTGAGCCTCAACCAAATCAAGCAGGGTTTTAAAGTGAACCCCTGTTGCAATGTGCTGCCCTCTCGTATCAAGGCTGTCATTGTGTATCTGTCAAAGACTGGCCAACAAACGTGATGGCTCAGGCACGATCAGCCATGCCCACCTTTGTCCCCTTCTCCTGGGGCACACAGTCCTGCTGCCGCATATCAGGTCTCTAGTTGCCAGGCAGGGCACCACCTGCAGAGCTAAATCCTGCACTTACTTCTATCCCCAGCCATCCCATCAGACAAAACACCAATGGGGCTTGTAGAATGGCTTCCTTGCACTGCACACCCACTGCTGGGACTGCCAGGGTTTGTACCCCTGCTGCACTTTGGCACCAGGCACAAATGGTGTTGTCAATAACCTCTCTTGGAGAAACAGAATCAAATTAAATTGCTCTATCCTCCTCTGCTGCCTTTGTTCGTAATGGTTTGCTTTGGCCTCTTGCATATATGTAATCAAATGCTGCTGCTTTCCACATGCTACAGCTTGCTGTGTTTAAATTGAGAGGAATCTCCCTTAAATATTTATTTAAACAATAACATCCCTCAAGCTCTTTATAAATTGTTGTACAAGATTGCCTTTCATAAAAGACCCCAAGCTTTTTTAAAAATTTATTTGAACTGCTTTCTGGCCTCACCACCGTGCTGTGGGCCAGCATCTCCTTCTGCCCGGGCTGCAGATCCCGCAGCTCCGAAAGCTGGTGCCTGCTCCACAGACCCAGCCCTCAAATCCTGCCAGCAGCTCCCAGAGTCACAGGGCAAAGTTTCAGTGCTCATATTGCTTCTGTCCCAGGAACTCAACAACCCTGTAACTTCCAGGAACAGGCTTTTTTCAGATGCAGGAAAGTGGGTCTTAGAGCCATCTGTTCCTGCTGGTACCACACACAGCGGCTGGGGCTGGAAACACAGGGTGGCCAACCCTATGCAGCTCTCGCCAGACGGGGGATGAAGCTGAGGCTGCTGACACCTTTCTGTAGTATTTAAATGATGACTTCAGAACCTGCAGTTCTGGCCATTTTCTGACCAAAAGACCTTCAAGACAAATAAAACACACTCTTGCACTATTCAGTTGGAGTCCACAAATCTAAGAAGGACTCACCAGCCAAAATAAAAATAATTTTATATTGTACATAAAGAAGATTCAAACTCTTCACTTAGCAGGCCATTTTTTGTACTTAATTTTAGCTAAAGGTGAACTTTCACCCAAGTACTGACTGTATTAACGTTATCTCTCAAAGAGTTTACCCGAAATCATCAGTTTATAAGTGGTGGAGAGCTACAGTCCTTCTGAATTTCTAATTACACATTTTTCCAGCATCTTGATGAATCAGATATTGGCAAAATCTCTGTAGTCAACATGGGTTTGAGTAGAAAATAGATTACTCACCAGCTAAAGTGCGTGCAAAGGAGATAATTCATTATGTTGTTCCTTAGCTATAACTGAGGATCATCTCCCTATTGTAGGCTCTGTGTGGGTTTAGTCACGGGACCTAAACAGAGAAGAAGTAACAGAGCTTCTCTGAATCATTTTTATTCTTGTCCCGGTTCTTTATCATTAATTACATTGGGGTGTGTTTCCATGGAGACTGAGAGTGGTGCCATCAGCCTGCTGTCCCTCAGGTCCCCCTGAAAACTTCTCTTGTTTGCTACGAGCAGTGCATGTCCAGAGGGTTCCCTTGGGAGGAAGAGACAGGCTGCGTTTTGCTTCTTGATCCTTCTTGTTCAGAGTGCAAGTTTCAGCAGACTAAATGAAAAGATATATCCTTTCGAGAGCAAACGCTGTTGGTGAAGCTGGGGGATCAATTAGCTTTTTCTGGTGGCTGAGGATGATTGCAGAAACAGTTTTGAACATCGGGAGGGCACTGAATGTGAATGCAACATCTGGAAAGTCTGCCTCAGACATCCTTTTCCTTTTCCCAGTCTGAACTGGAAAGACCTCCTTGTGCTTTTCTCCCCATCAGACAAGGCCATCGTCAGCAACACAGGTGTAGTATCACAGTTCAATAATTTCAAATCAATACCCCATTACATTTCTCTGTTCAGAGGAAGCACATTTTTCCATGCATGGGTGTGTGGAGCCTTTATCCAGCTTGCATCCACCCAGCCATCTTGTGTCAGTGTTAGGGTCAATTCCCTCCTTTTAATTTCCTCCCATTCTTTATTCACAGCATCTGGCATAGACTTTTGACAGTGAATGTGTCTGAAAGAGTATCTGCAGAACAAAGTTCTTAATTTTTTTTTGTTTTAATTTCTTGCCTGGATTAGTCAATCTGAAGAGCTGCTTGGTAGCAAGAAAGGGGTCTTTCTTCCTCTCCTTCCAAGCTTCTGCCTTTCAGCAGTAGATCTTGCACAGCTCCTCCATTGCACATGGCTGCACTGGGCCCAGCATTTCCATTTCATGGGAACTTCTGAGAGTCATGCCCTTGTCTTTGTACACAATCAGGATAGAAATTCAAACTGCAGAAAATTTGAAGGAGGTGCACGGTCCTGAAAATGTCATTTCAGACATGTCCAGGTCACTTAATTTCAGATGGTTTAGAGTTGAAACAACTTGTTTTCGGTTTGAACTGAATCAAAACCTCTGACTTTTCTTCTCAGCTTGACATCAGTCCATGCCCTGTCTTTTCTGCTCTGGTGTCTGATGGGGGCTTGTGCTTATCTGCAGTGCCTATGGTCCACCAGCTGAGCTGCAAGCACCCATGAGCCACAGCAATCACACTCCTGTGTCACTCCACTGGAGGTGGGAACACTTCTTCCACCAAGCAATAGGTTTTTCTCATGATCCCGCACACCTGTAGTGGACAGTATCTGGTGATCATCACTCGGGTGATGCGACCCAAGGCGCTGTAAGAGAAAGCCCATCTCCTCCTGGAAGTCCCTGGAGACCTGATATGAGACACTGAAAAATGCAAGACTGAGGAAACCCACCCGTGTACCATGACCTGAAGCTGTGCCAGAATGAGCAAACTCACGCATTTCACTGTACTCTTGCAGAGGCTGGAACTGCCTCCTGGACATGGTGATACTCACTTCTCAACCTCCATCCTCCTAGATTTGGAGAAGGGTTTTCAAGTGCTATGCCCCACATCTACTCTGTCTGTCCAACCCACAAAGCAGCCATTTCCTTCTGCCCAGTAAATGCTGGAGGTCTGTGGACAGCATAGACATGGAGCAAGAGCAGAGCCAGGCAACTGTGACCACTGTACCAGGCACCCTAATGTTTGCGCAGCCAAGGTCTCCTCAAAGAAGCATTGGTTTAATTTGGCCATGTTGGTGTGGCTTTATGAGCACTGAAACAGGGTGAGTCCACACGACTAACTGTTGTTATTTATTACGTACAATACTGCCCAGTCCCGGGGCTGAACTCTCTAAACTGAAGCCCGGTGTATACAATCAGTCTTACCTCTCTCCAAACAGCACCCAGCACCAATTGTGGCACTGTAAATTGTTTACATAGAAGTGCAGACACCATAACTTATTTAATAAGTCTCTAGTCAGTCAGATAAGTAAATATTTCGAAAGACTGTGAACACCATGGCAAGCTCCAACTGCCCAGAACCGCTCCAAATGGATCCAAGTCAACAGGGGACCAGATTTGTCTTGTCTTTGATGTCCCTGCTCCAAATCAGGTTGAGAAGATATCTGAAAACAAGCCTCCCTAAGGAAGGCTAATGCAGTTTTCAAGACACTCAGCTTTCTGTAGAGATAACAGGAGAAAGAAAACCATAGAAAGTGAGTGCAAAGATACTATCTTCCTGACGCTGTAAATCTGAACTTTTTGGAGTTAGAGCCTCCCACTCCTCCGCATCTCACTTAACCCAGACAAATGAATAGGATACCAACAAACCTCTGCTGCAGAAAGGATGGGACATTCACTTCTTGGGCCATAACTAGAGGCTGCAGTGCTGGGTCTCCCACACTGCTGGTGAAAGGGATGGTAACAGCACCTTTTCACAACCTCCTAATGGTGCAGGCTGCAGTCCCACCAGCTTTGCATGTGAGGATCGGAAAGGCATCAGCATCGACTCTCACACTGCTATTGCCTGCCCATGGTAAGTCGTGCTTTTAAAAACACACCATTTCAGAGCTAACTGCTTCTGAAATATTCAGTTCTCTGTTTAGATTAGGATGTTGCTTTACAAGATATTTCTTTCCAGTCATTTCCAACAATTACTTAGGATCTTTTTCCTTTTGAGTTCACTGAGTTGTATCAGTTCACCTCATTTTCAAAAAGGATCCAGTTACAGGCAGGAATGCAGAGTGGAAAGGGCCTGAGCCTTTGCAACAGGAATTTGTTTTGGAAGCAAGCGAGTTGGAAGGAGAGGAACTGGGCAGCCCACCAAGGGCTTCAGCAGTATTATCCCATCCCCTCAGCAAGGCAGAGCCGGGCAACCCGTGGGCTGGAGCTGAGCCTGCTGCCAGGGGAGGCAGGGACAGACACGACACTCTCACCAGCACTTCTACGCAGCACAGACTGTGGTCCTGTTGTCTGAAACCTCATCTGAAAAACCCCCTTAGGCACAGACCTCACTCGTGTGGTGGCCACCATGGGTGTTGGAAACCCGGGTGCTGGTACAACAGACTGTGTGCTGCTGCCACTGGGTCGCCAGGGGCCCGAGGTGGGCAGCCCTCCCCACAGAACCCTAGCAAATGCCATGCACAAGGTTCATTATCAGATGGAAACTCATTGAATTGAGGCTAACCTGATGCTGTTTGGCGTTTACTCCTTTGGTACCTGACTGGGACCTCCGTTCACCCAACTCATTTAATCAGATTTTAATTCTTCGTCTTTTGAGTTACTTTGGTACCTCCTGTTGCTCATGCATCTGGGTAGTTTTCTTAAAATATATGTTTCCATGCACTGTGTGTATTACTTACTCAATGTCAGAGGCATGTGTGCGGCTGTCCATGTTTGCAAGAAGGCGGGGTTTTCATCCCAGGACTAAATGGAAGGCTGCAGTACAATACGGATGTAAATAAAACATAAGTTGTAGAGACAAACTGTCAGTGGCTTTCATCTCCTTAAATATCTGTTCGTGTTTGTGCAACCATACTTACTGGCACTCCTGCCTCAATGTATTCAGTATAGACTGATTATTGATTGAGAAAACAAGTTAAAAAAAAAAGAGTAATTTCTTCCTGTGGTAGCACAAGTGGGTAGATGCAGAGGGGAGACAGGAAAGGGGTGCAGAAGTAACATTGACTAGGTGGGGCATATGCCACCGTAAAATACAGCCGATACAGTTAACAAGCTCACATCCCAAGGGTGCGGAGAGGCTTCACACAGTGGAGTAAATGTCTCCTAATTCCTAGATGCACAGGATAGAAAAGGACAGCACACAGGACGGAAACACATTCAGGGAACCTGGCAGAAAGAAAGGTGCTGTTTTTTTTAAGAGAGCTGGAGTGCTGGGTCCTGGTCCAGCTCTAGCCTCCAGCCATGGATACTAACCCGCACTGATACAGGCACTACCTAAGTGCCACCACTCTTACAGGCCACAGACCTGTACTGCATTGCTGACATATTTGCCAGTGAATGGGGTCTCCCAGTGGGCCATATGGACCCATGGAATCACAGGAGGAATAACCTCCCACCACCTGGAGCCCCAAAGCCCTGGGACTCCCACACTGTGCAAGACCCTGCAGCTCACACGGCCCATCAGTGTGTCCCATCTCCCATGCCAGGGGAAGGGCTGATCCATTTTTTCCATCAACCACAGTCTGCCCCTAGGTGCATACCTTGCTGGCTTCACTCTGAGTAGGTGAAGTGTTGGTAACTATGCTACCGGAAGCTGTTTTGTAAGCTAAAGCTTCTACGCAGTGGTCTCTGTGTTCTGTCAGTTCTTACTGACCAGCACCTGCAATGGGAGGCTTGCAGTGGGGGTAGATCTGCCCTTAACTAAGTGCATTTCTTATCTTCATTGCAACATGTCACTGTTTTTTCATCCATTAGTGATTTTCCCCCACCCTGTCTTAACATTGTCTCTGATTTCTGTGTCATGAGGGTGAGTATTGTCAGATCACATTCTCATGATGGGAGAGGCAGAAAATCCGTTCTGTATATCATGTGCCCTTGGCTCCCAAAACCACAAAGGATTTCTTCAAGCCCTGCTCATTATCTCGTTTTATACTTTAAAAGAAAAGATAAAATGCTGGTGACAAATGGCCTCATTTATCACATTTAATTGACTGACTGTTCTTTTAAGCCTCTGAAATACACACTTTGGGCCAAAGCACTGGAAAAAGAACGTGCCATTTACCCTGGTCTGCTGCCAGCTCACATTAAAAAAATGTTCAAGAGGTGCTTGCTAGAGCAGTACATGGAGCGTGCTTTCTCCAGCAGTACGATGTGTTGCCCTTTGAAAAGGAGTTTGAGCAATTGCTTTAGAGGTACTTTTTGTCTTTTTCTAATTTCACTAACAACTAGAAATTGGTGCATGTGACCTTTGTAGAGAGCAGGACCTAGCAAAAGCTGCAAGGGTCCAAGAAGTAGAAACACAGTCACTCCAGAGTTGGTTCTCCCTTCATACCAGAACTAGCCAACATTTTCATTGACAGCTTGGGCAATAGAAAAATAGAGCAATGTGCTTGTTGCAGCTACAGCAGGTGTTGCATTGGCTGTAGGTTGCAGGAATGACAAACTGGAGACAGGGACTGAAAAGCCCCAAGATGCGGTTTGGCAGGGATGAACGGAGACCTCTCACCAGCATCCCCGAGCCAGGCTGGGGCTGGCTGCCTGAATGCTGTTCAGCTCCAGGGACTTGCCTGTTGTGATGGGTCACAGGCTGAGTGTGAGCCAACAATGTCATACTGGTGAAAAAAACAAACACACCAGAATCCATTGTCAAGTACATAAACAGAAATACAGCATGCAAGACATCTGCCTTCCCTCTGTTCAGCTCCCCCTGTTAGCATGAGACTTCACCTAGAGATTTTTTATGGATGAGAATGCTATTCCTCAAGAAAGGTGTATACAGGTATGTGCAAGCTGGAGAAAGTGGGTTTCAGTAAAGAAAAGACATCTGAAGGGAGAAATAATGGCTTTCAGGCACATAAGGGGCTGAGCGAAAAGAAAAATTAAAAAGTAATTTAAAAGAAAGCTGCTCTCTGTCCCTGCTGTAGATAGCAGTTTTGTGCTAAAATTTCAATGAGGGTAGGTACTGGGTCTGACTGGAAGGGAGTTAAGAAAGATTTAAGAAATGTTCCTTATACCAAGAGCAGTAAAACACTGAAATACTTTGTCTCAGGAGGCTGTGTAGGTTCTGTCATTAGTGGTTTTTAAGAACAGGTTATCCAGACATCTGTAAGGACTGACCTAAGCGTGGGGTGGAGGGATGGGCTAGAGTCAGCCTGGGTCTCTGGGGACCCTTCTGCATGAGATTTTCGTCATGCTAATGTGAACACAGGAGACTTCTCTTAGAAAGCACTAAAACCATCACCCTGGTTTATAAAGAACCCTCAGAAAATTTTCAGTCTCAACTGAGCCCATTTCCATTCTGAAGATGGAAACCTTTTGAATTCTTTCCCCATCACACCCTCAGACCAACCCACTGCAAAGAGGACACTGAACCCCAAAGTCACATAAATCTTTCCCCTCCTGTCCTCTACTGGCCTGGGAGCCCCAAGTTGGAAAGGGCAGCAGCAGAACCTCTGTCCTGAGGAGCACTGAGGTCCCGTGCCCTGGGAGAGCTGGTCCCACATTACTGCTCCTCCCCACAGCAGCATACACAGGGGACCCCAAAACCAAGTGCCACCCTCATGGCTGCTTGCCCCTGGGGAGACCCGGTCCCTTGGCAGCCCCAGCCACCCTTTGCTGGGGCACTTGGCATCACATCCTAAGCAAAAGATTGACACAAATCCTGCTGTCCTGATTAGCAGCCCATCTAATCTCCGTGATGTCAGCAGGGTTTTGCGTGGCAGGATTTGGCCCCCTGCCCTCGCCTGGGCTCTGCCGAAGCACTTTGGGCTGGATTCCCCTGGTTCCCGGCCGGTGGCGGGCAGGGGGAGGCTGCAGGTGTGAGCCTGCAGTAGGAGCCTGCGCTGGGGTTTCAGCTACACAGCACAATTCACTGCCAGCTTTTGTTTATCCTGGTGGGAAAACGGGACAGAAAGGTGTTTCCTGAAGAATGCAAAAAAATCCTTCCAGGCAGTTCCTCTTTAACTGCACAGCATATATATATATGTATGTGTTTGTTTATATCTGTGTGTATAAATATATATATTTTGGAATTATACTGTTTTCATGCTTCCTATAAGCATGGTTTCTGGGGTTAAGACAAGGTACATGTGTGGCGGGGGGAGGAGAGGGAGAGACGGAAGGAGAGGAAACTGCTGCCGGACACAGAGGCTCTCCTCTAACCCCCATTTTTTACACTGATGGAATGCACCCAGAGACTGTTTCTACTATTTAAGGAAAAAGGTTCCTATACAAAATCCTGCGGTTTCAAAATGATCCTTTTATAGGCATAAAGAGATTTTTCCATATCCCTCTATTTGATTTCTTTTTTCACTCAGACCTGGCTACTCAAATAGATATTTTCAGAATATCATGCACTAGAATCGGAAACTTCATTCCTATTCTTGGTTCTGGAGATCAAATAATCCCACCAGTTTCCCACATAAAGCCACAGGGATGCAAACTGAAGTCAGTTTAGCTGTAGGGCAGGACAAGAAAAGGTTGAATTTGGTCCCGTACACATCCTGAGGGATTTTGAGCTGGCAATGCCCCATCACAGAAGTGAACGTGCTGTATGTTCTGCAGCAGGTTCGACACAGTCACAGCACTCTCTAATGAGTTGTTTACTCTCATGCTTCTCAACAGTGGTGAATGTTAATGGCATTTGTAATGTCCTCAATGTGTAATAAGGTTAACTATATATTAACCTTGAGTTAATAACACAGGTTTTTAGGGTGTGTATCCTAAACAGCAATTGAATGTGATGCGCAACCTGAGCCTGGAGCAGGGACCTGAACGCTCATCTCTCCCATCCCAGAAGTGACAGATGTGACATTTTCATCTGTTTGGGCCCAGAAAATGGTAAGCACATCCCGTGTCCTGGAGAGCAAGTTGTCAGCAGTGGTGTGGGATGGGGAGGTGATGAGGGGTACCTGGTCTGTGGTTTTGGGGAAGATTCAGCCAGGCATCATATGTGGGGTCTTGGGTGGGAGACATCCAGCCCAAGGGTAGATGCTGAGCTGCTGGGCCTGGCCAAATTGCTGGGATGTAAGAAAGCAAAGCAAACCTTGGGGATTTACAAGGAAGCTCACAGACATCTGAGAGCTCCCTGAGTCTCTCTCCAGGCACTGGAGTCTGCAGGGGCATCCAGGCAAAAGTGCCAAGCTGGGGACCCAAAAGCAGTGTTACACAGCTCAGTGCTTTGTAAGGACCAACACAATCTTTAATTTATTACTTCAGACTATACAGTCATATACTGTCATGGAGGTAGCTTTTCTGCACAAAACTACAAAACAAGGGATTTACAGAGTCCCAGTAGCCGCTCAGAGCCAGATGTCTATTATCTCATCGCATACATATGCCGTGCAATGATGCCGACGCTAATCCTTTCCTTCACTACCATGGAGACATGCCTGGTACCACCAGCTTGCGCCGACGTAAATAACAACCTGTCCAAGCATCTCCCCTACAAGTGCTGGGGGAAGGGGGAAGGATGTATGTTCCAGATGGAAATACAACCCAGGGTTGTGCCCTCGGTGGCTTGAAGTTGTATAATTTTATCTCAATGTGACCTGAGTGGGAGTGATTCCTCCATGAACTGCATTGTATTTGGCTGCCTACACATTTTTTTATGAAAGAAGGGGGACTGGTAACAGGGAAGATAACAAAACTACTGCAAAGCAGCTAAGATACCCAGTATATAGTAAAAAAAAATAGCTGGCTACCTGGTCTCCCCTTGGCAGTTGAGGCTTGTTCACTTTTTCCCACTCTAAAGTGATGTAAACACATGACTTAGAAGAATAAATCCTGATTTACTCCCACACTGAATGAGTGGAAAATGCTGAAGTTGGATTTTGGATAAGTGGTAAATGTCTCAACTCCCCAGGCTTTGTGGACTCCCAACTTCAAATCTTCTTGTAACTGCATATAAGGCCACTCTGGAAAATTATGTGCTCCAGATATGCTTCCAGCTCATCTAGAAGGAACAATTAAGGCAGGCTGGAGATACACCAGCAGAATGGGGCTGGAAAACTAAGTGATGTCTGCCCACAAAGGGACAAACTCATAGCACTCTCCCAAATTGTGGGTGGTCTATTGTTCATCACTCTAGTCAATGAGAACATTACACTCATACATGCAAACTTAGTTTGAAAAACCATTATTTAAACTGAACAATGAATGTATTGTAACTTCATCATTCACACACACAGAGACTCACCCCTCCATTCTTCTCCAGTACATAGTAGTACTCTTCTAAATCCTGCAATTTAATTAAAAAAAAAAAATGCTGTGGGCGTAAAGTTAGCATATAAGTACACAGACCACTGATGACTCTGTTTTCATCCACACAGAGCATAAGGCAACCAGATGATTTATTTTTATTGGCACTGCAGGCAGATAAGCTTCCACTATTATGAAGGAGAGAAGCGCGGGCTGGCCCACGCTGTCAATCAGAGATCGCCCAGCAGAAAGACTGAAAAACCCAATTCACTAATTACATCCTCCTTGGGGACATATTGCTGAGGAAGGGCAGGATCTCTGCTCCTCCCATCACACTTGGAAATAACCAGGAGTGCTCCTAGTCAACAAAGGACTACTGTTGATTTTTGTAAATGTTGTGACATGTCATGGGACACCATGGCTATGCTGCAACTAAATCAAAAATATCCAACTTAAAATAAGAACTAGGCACTTAGGCTGAAAAATAGAAATCCTCTATAAAGATGCTGAGACATGGTGCAGCAAACCCCCTTTCCAGACCTCAGCGAGGTAAGGGCAAGGGCAAGGTGGAGCATCTCTGCTTGGACAGCTGCACCCCCAGGGGGCTGACCAGACCCCAGGGAGGATCCCCAGCTTCTCTCCCTCTGCCAGGCAGGCGCTGCTCCACATGGCCAAGACAGTACTCATTGAACCTGTTCGCAGCCCTCAGCCCTCAGCAGCCTGTCCCACTGCCCTCAGCTGCCTCATTGCTGCCCTTCACCTCCTGCCTCCCATGGGAAGCAAGGGCAGCCTGTGATTATTCTCATTTTTCTCCTGTGACCACTTCAGCAGGGCTTTCCAGTATACAGAGCTTACTGGCACAAATATTTTACCTTTGGTTGTTGTTCTCCTGGCTTCTACAAAACAATGTTTTGTGGTCACCTGGACTTTGGAATTAAGGGAACAGACTTTTGATGGATATCCCCACTCCTACTGGGTTGTGGCTGATTTATCCAGATCCTACGCTTTCCTTGAAGGAGACCTTGATTATTGTGCAATTTTTTTTTTACCCTGTTCCTCTGAGATCTCAAGTGGGATTCAGTATGATTCTAGCAAGTGAAAAGACCATGAATACAAATGGATAATCAGGGATGAACATCAAGTGATATTAACAGCACTGCAGAATTGGTCCATTGCTTTAAATTTCAGTGTTGTGGGTCTGTGTGCCTCCACAGTTGTACTCACATTTCTTGGATGGTAGCATCAGACTTTGTATGCCCTTCTGCTGAGGAGGAAACAAGGCAGCTCTCCTGCAGCTTCAAGGCCAACACAAAGACACCCCAAAGAAGAGCAAGTCACTGCTCCATATATGCATAGGCAAGCTTTGGGCATGTCTTAAAGAATTCACAGTGGGGAGCAGGGCTACTCAAGACTTTTGTGACTTAAAAGTGTTCCTCCCAGAATAAGGGATTTTATCATTGGTTTTTAAGTCCCTTGTTGTGGGAAAATGTTGCTTTTGAGCAAGTTTTTCCAGTGGATTTAAAATACAACACCTGTAATTTAAGTTTTGAAAAACAAAATACCTTGAGAAATTTGAATTTCATTTTTCTATCTTCTGGTACAAGACCTAACAACTCAAAAAATATCAGAGGGTTCTTTCTATTTGTTTCTGCACCGTCCCCCCCGCCTTTCCCAGCTTTTTATCCCTTTCTCTTTTACCCTTAAAGCCTCCACAGCTGCCCAGGTGCCTCCTGCCTTTCCCGCACGCCTTGCCAAATTGTTGGCACCAGGACCTCACTGCCCCATGTGTCCTCCCGGCACAGGCTGCATTTTCCAGATCCAGCAGCCCGTGAATGCCAGCCATGCAGGGAGGAGCTGCACGCCAGGTGACACACGAGCACCCATGCGGCACCCCAGGTCAGACCCCCAGTTGAGTGTTGTGTCTAGGGGCTGCTCCAGCATTACTTCGTCCCCCCAGTTTGCAGCCAGGGCTCAGCAAAGGTCTGAGGATTCTGGGCGTGCTTGGTGCTTTCTGCTGCTGGCATTGGACATCAGGTCTCAGAGGTCAGCGTGCTTTCCACAATGAAATCTAGTTAGAAATGGTAAAGATCTGAGGGCTCTCTCAGCCGGAAAATCAGATTCGGCCTACCTGAATGTCAGGTCATCTGGGCTGGAGTTAATAAACAGCTCAGGACAGACAGGGACAAACAGGGATGGAGTTGCTCATGAGGTTGCTCACCTGCGGGGCCCAGCACCTTGCGCTGCCTTGTCTGTTGCCCTCCCTGGCATCCAGTGCTTGCCTGGGCCGAGGGCAGCTGGTGCTGAGCATGGACCCAGCTCATTGCACGTCCCAAACCTGTGCGGACTTCATGGCTTTGAAACGCCTCCCTCATTGGGACTGGGTGAAAGTAGCTGGCAGAGCCACACACTGCCATGGGTAGACAGACAGACAGTGCAACCTCACAAGCCTTCTCTTGCTGGGAAATGCAGCTAAGACATCTAACTGTTTATTTGCACCTGTCATTCAGCAGGCCAGGTCCTGCTGCTGCCAGGCTGCCAGGTACCGTGGACACCAAAATGGACAGTCTTGTATTTCAAGGGTCACCCTACCTGCAACCTTAACCACATAGCCAAAATCCTTGTCTTTTCCCCCCACTAGAAATGTCTGAAGAGGTGGAAAAAGGTGGATTCTGCAAGAAAACCTTGGTACATGGTAACTTGCATACGCTGAAATGCTTGTAGAGAGCAGTCCCTGCTCTGGCTGTACAATCACCTCCCTGGAGCATCTCACACACCCTCCTTCCCTGGGCACGTGCTGCCCAGTTCTGGGTCTGTGCACCGCCATGCTGAACCAGGAGTTTCTTTCCAACATGGGAGAAGAAAGCAGACCCTCACATAAGTCAAGGGTTATTTCTGGGACTGACTGCACAGGCAGGGCTTGCCCACACTGTCAGGAAGCCATGCAGTGAGATACCTCCCTATGTAAGAGCAGACAGGGACATCAGTGAAAAATGCAAAAAACATGCTGAGAATGTGACTCCCCATTGCCATGGCTGTCGTCCTCAGCTGGAAGGAAAACAGAAGGTGGCTGAAGGCAGCCTGGGGCTCTGCCATGGGGATGCCATGACATTCAGAGGACACAAGGGGGGATGACAGGTGTTGTGAGGGGTTCCCCACTGCAGGCACAGGTTACAGCCGTGCTCCTTCCCATGGATGTTTTGGGGCTCTGGCATGCCTGGATTTTGACCTGTTCTGTTGCCGAGGCATGAGTGTCCCCAAAGCAAGGACTCCACCACTGCACTCTCCACCCCTCTCTTGAGCACTGCACCACGAAACGGGTGCAGTGGGAAGGAACCTCCAGAGGTCATCTTGAGACTCAGGTCATCAGCTCTTACCTTGTTTGCCCATCTCCTTCTAATCAGAGATGAGATTGTTCCCTTCAGATGCCAGAGGCTGAAAAAAAATGGCTAAAATCTGATTTTGTACCACTGCAGTTAGATTTTCTGTCCTGTGCAGGAGAAACAATGAAAGGTGAAATCCCTGTAGGGAAGGATTTACGAAATTCTGTGGAAATAGGTATTACAGATAATTGTTTCCTGCTGAGGGGATCTAACAGAACTTTGCAGAAAAGCTGCCCTTTTCAGCAATATCCACTGCAGCATACCTAGGCACAAAATTCTGTCTCTAGCATAAATGTGCTTTGCTGTATATTTTCCCGCTGCACCTGAAATTTAATATTGGTTAATTCCACCAGGATTTATTTTAAAAGATACATCATAGTGTAAATTGTAAACCTGTTCAACTGCAAATGAAGTGAAATGGTGGGTGCTTGGGTCTCCGGAGAACAAAAACTTTGATTCTTAATGGTAGTGACTGAGACTTAACAGTTGAAAACGTGTAGGGAAATTTTATTTGTTATCAGAACAAACCCTCCCCTCCTAAGCAGGCTCATACTGCCAGAAGGCACCAACTTAGTTTCATAACATTTGGCTGAGGATAAAAAAGACACTTATGAGCAGATTCTTCTTTTCTATCTGGTTCCCAGTATTTTGAGAATATGCCCTTTATTTATCCCTGTTGAAGCTACTCTCTTAAAATAAGCCAGCATTAATAGTATAATAAATATGACAATTTATGTAATACTAGCTTTTACCATTGTATATGGTCATGGGTATGCTTGTACACATCCAGAAAAATTCATTTTTTTTCCCTAAGCCAGGACACCTTTGGTAAGCTACTCTGAGCTGCACTAGTGTTAACAGTGGATGGGAGAGAGGGCCCTCGGGCAACCTCACCTCTTTGCTCTTCCACTGAAATCACCGAAGTGGACTGATGGGACTCGCTGGATCGGACACCGCTGTCCCTTGAATGAAGCCCTCTTACTCATCTGCCTCTGACAGCTCTAAGCAACAAAGACTTTGGCTTAGACAAAAGAAAACTTCTGCTTATAATTATCACAATCACAACAAATCCAAGGGCACTGTGACTGTTTTATTAATAGCGTGCTTTGCTGCTTCCAACCTTTACAAAGTCTATCTGGCTCTCCAAGAGTATTACTACTTGGACCTATTTCACATGGATTGTGAAGGATACAGACATTCCTGAAAGTTCACTTGCCAGCTCTACTGCTCTGCCAGCACCATCAGTTTGAGGAAGAATGATGGTCCCTTTGAAATACAGATTGCAGTATGGCTGAAGTACAGGGCCCAGCCAGATACACATGCATGGACAGATCCACAGGAGATTAATTTTCCATCCCACAGTAGCCTTCATCTTCTCTCTTCTGCTGCTCTGTAGTTTTCATGCTGAGGACACATGTAGGCAGAGAAGACACAGAATCTAATCTTTGAGATCGTTTCAGAAACATGCCTCCACATCAGGCTCTCCTGATTGTAGGAAGAGGAGCCAGCAGCAGAAGGCTGCAACGGGAAGGAGCTCAGATCTCATGTTTTCCTTATATGTCTCAGTAATAGCTTTTTGAAGAATTAGAGCATTTTTACAGGACTGAAGGGTGCTGACGGCATCTGGTTTAACATGATAAACCTTGTTTGTCATCCCAAATTTACCAGCTATCAGATCAGCTCATCTGTTAGATTGGCACAGTGTCTCCCTGACATCATCAGGAGTGAATGTGTTACATCGATTAAGCCTTTTACAGTCCAGCAAGGATTTAGGTAAACTGCAGGAACCAAAGGGCTTAATGAGAAAAACAGCCTGTGTGTGTAGAGCCCTACCTGAGACACACATTGGAAAAGTGCAAGTGTCTGTTACACAGACCCCTAACTGCTTTGTCAGACAAGAGAAGAAACCTGACAAAGCTTAAAGATCTCATGGCAAGACATGTGAACGTGGTTGAAAGGTGTCTGTCAGCTCACCCAGACAGATCCTCGGGCTGCGGGAAGGGGTGCTGCCATCCCAACTCAGGCATTCCCAGCACACGCGCCCCAGCTTGTCCCCTACCCAGACAGCTTCCCAGGAGGTAATCAGCTTTTCCAGGAGCAAGGTGAACAAGCTGTAACAGAAGAACAACTGTGCACTCTCTCACTCCCCGTAAGTCACAGAAGTTTGATAAACAGATTTCTGTAATGATTTTGAGCTCTATCTTGAGGAAAGAGGCAGATGGATAGACATACTCTGCAATGTAGTAGGAGAGTTGGTAAATGGAGGAATTCTATACCATGTTAGGAATGACTTTAGGTAGTTCTCGTACAGCTTTACAGACAGGTGACAGAATGAGTAGCTTTGAGCCTGGCATCCCATGACCCACCCAGCTTCCACACCGGCAGCAGCCACCAGACTGCAGAGTCCACCTGGCTCCACTGTTCCCTGTCAGGCCACCAGCAAGAGCAATGGAAGACAGACATCCGTTTTCTGCAATGATGTGTTGTTCATCACATCTATCCTGCACCCCTCTTTGGGAGTGTTACATGGGGGACAATGTACTCCAGCCAGGCTAGAGGCAGCCTCTTTCCTTGTCACCCTTGTGACACGCTCGTCATGACTCTCTGGCTGCACAGAGCCAGACAGCACCACCACCTCTATGGTGGCTGTGCCCATGGGGAAGGGCAGCACCAGCCATGGCTGGAGAATTCAGGGTAGAGCCACAGAGCATCTGAGCAACCCCAAACAGCCACCTCGCCTGCAGAGCTGGATGGCACAGAGGCAGAAGGCAGGCTCTGGTGGCCAAGCCCAGCTAAAGCTGCAGAACCCAGAGTCACCCTCATTGCAGAAGTCCAAGTCTTTAAAGAGGTTCTGGGAAGGGCTGTATAAAAGGAGGAACCTAAGTCCTTAGGCAGTTGTGAATTGCTGTCTTAGATTTAGGCACCTAAGTGCTTTTTTGGACCTCATCCCAAACACTTCATTGAGTGAGTGTTGCATTAACAACAGCCCAGTCAGAGGATAAGCAGCAACAGAAATGCTCCAAGCTGCTCTTTTAATGCATCCTAGGATGTGAACAAATGATGACTGCAGAAACAGCTGTATTGGGTTATGGTGTCATTGCCCCAAGCCCTTTCCTTCATCACTTCTACAAGGAAACATCCCTCAGCAGAGCTTTCCTCACTGGCTTCACTGCAAAACCATCGGCCTAGTGCACTCCAGAAAACCAGCCATGCTAGTACCACTGATGGTGTTGAAACAGATTTTCAGCTCCCACCATCCCTGTTAGGGAGGAAGGTGGCTCCCAGCAGGTAGAAGAGGACAGCAGCTTACAGTAGTATTGTCATTCCTGTCGTGGTTGTTTGCTTCTTTCCTTAAATATGAGTGGCCGCTTGTAAGGACCTGAGCTACACTCTGAGCTTCACAACTCACCCTTCCATTTCCTTGCTGAGGTGTGTCAAGTATTTACATGGTTTCTGGTGCTGCTCATGACCACTATGGTCATGTTCAATAGAAGAAAAACAGAGGCTCTTCTAGAAATGATGGAAATTAAATTTAAGGCTGTATGTGCCATTTTTCACCTTGGGCAAGTGCACTGTGACTTTGGAGGACACACAGTCGCAGGTGCACACTGCCTGCAGGGCACAACAGGCAGACCTGAATTAAGAAGACTCATTTCTATTTAAACTTTCTACTTCGAGTGGATGCAGCTTGGCTCCTCTAATGTTGTCTGCCTGACTATAAGTTGCATGTACAGAAGAGGGTTTAACCTCCTTTCAAACAGCAGTTCATTTGGAGGCTGGCTGGCTGCTTTTCTCCCAGACCCTTCCTGAGGACAGACAAGGCTCTCCAAAACAGCTTGAACAAAGGGCCTCCTTCTAGGTTCAGGTCTTTGTGAGGTGAAGGGAGGTCTTGGGAGGTCCCCTCCAGCCCGGGCAGGGGGATGTGGGACCTCCCAGGGTGGGGACATGCCTGTGGGGATGACCGGGTTTGGGCACAGCGGCGATGTGATTAAAGAGTGTGTGTGGTACAAATGCCCCTGGTCTTTAACCAGCCTGTCTCTGAATGGGAGCCTGTGTGACACTTCTGTATCACAGCACTGCAATGTGCCCAAATATCGGTGGTGAAGCTTGAGCCAGCGAAAGAAAGGGTGTGATAAATTAAGGCTTCCATGGTGGCTGTTTCTAATCCAAAGCACAGAAAATAGGGTGTAAATAGGTGTAATTTCCACTGATGAGTCTGAGAGCCCTCTAGTGAATCAGGGGGCTGCATAAAATTGTACAGAAGGTGGCCTCAGACCAAAATAACCTAGTAAAATGCACATGGATACCTTCTGATTAATCTGAATGAGGCTTTGCCTAATCAAAATCTTCTATTATATTGGTGCTTGGTTCCATTTTCCCTCTAGTCCTAGACAAAAGGCGGGAAACGGAAGAATTCAGCTTGGCAGGAAAAGCACTGTGGAATTTCAGTATCAACTTCTACAAGATAATTAATAGATTTCAATGACTTTCAAACCCACATACAATCCCTATAGACCTACAAACCTTTATGGTGCAGGCTGACTTTCTGGTGTTGGTGCTGCAATCTTTTGCACAGTTGCTATAACTTTAAAGGTTATCAAGCAAAACCATGTTTCTGTGATGCTGCTCAGATAAGCTCTTGGCAAAAGTAGTTTTCCAAAAAAGTGTCTCCTCTCCAGCCCCTCTAAAAGCAATTCCAGTGGAGAGCAGGTAAGAAATGGGGATGACAGCAGTCTCTGCAGAACTGCATACCCTGTTGTAAAATAATATGGGAGCAAATTAGAGTTAAATTAAAGACTAAAACATACATGCATATGGCAAGTTTATTACTGTGGGTCTAACGACACGTCCCCACTCGCTCCTCTAAACCTGTCCATCAGCAGGTGTGAGGGGGAAGGAAAGCAGCTTGGCAAGCATCAGTCTGTGCAACAGGGATGTTCTGCACAGCTATATTTTTATTTTTTCGGATTCCCACTTGAAGCAGAGGTGGGTCTGTACCACCCCCACAGATAACAGCACACTCCCTGTGTTATTTCATAGCTTTAAGCCAAGCATTTGGAAGAGATTTTTTTTCTATGAAGAATGGATTTGAACCTTAATCCTTTGACCCCAAGGCCCGTTTGAGATGTCCATGACATGTCACTGCTCTCTGATAACGATGCTCCACATGGCCTCTGCCGGCTCCCGTGGTGGTGAGCTGCTCCGGGGCGGGTGCACGTCCCTGGCCTCTCTCCAGGGCTCTGGGATCTGTGTAATCTCCAATGTCAAGATGTGTTTGGATACAGAAAGCCGTGACGCTCTGGTATATATCAGCTAGATAACAGGAGTGTCCCCCCGCCTGAGGAGACAGATGCCCGGTGCTGGGTGTTAAGCCACCAAGGGCCCATCCCTCTGTGGGCTTTTTGCTGTTCTTTAACCCTGGATGATGATCACATCTTAAAGGGGCTGTTCTTTGGAAAATAAACATAGCTTTTTTGGTTCAAAAATTACAAGCCATTCTCACATTTTTTCTCTTTAATGGAGAAGGACTGTAATTTCAGCTTTCTGGGTGAGGCTTTTTGTGGGAATGCATTGGCATGAAGGGGTCTTGCAAACTCTTGTTGAACTTTTTGAGCAGACTCGTTACAGACAAGCCTTTCTTCATGCTCTGCCCTTGCTCCTGTGCTCAACTTCTCTTACAAAAAAGATCAAGCAACCTACTACAGATAGTTTTGTCCCCTCGATCTCTTGAAACCAGCTCATGTAGATCTACAGGAGGGAGACAGTATTTCAGAAAGGACAGTTCTGCCCTTTGAAATATATGATTCAAAATTTAATGCTACCGCAGCTAAAAGCTGAACTCTCTAAGTTAAATTTAAATAGCTATTATTTAAGTCCTTATGGAGCTAATAGGAACTATGCCACAGAGCATTTATAAAAACAGCCTTTTCCTTGTGTGCTGTGGTTTTGCATTAAAACGCATCATCTCAGCAATGCTCCCCCCTCCCCAGCACAAACCTGCGCTCCCCGAGGAATGGCTTTTCCCAGAAGCTCCAGCATGAGCCGTTCCCAAAGCCACGCCGCTCAAACCACGGCAATTGCTGTGGGAAGGATGGACTCTCGATTTTGAAGCTGTGTTTATCTCCTACATCTCTATGATGCCAACAGCTGGCCCACAGCCTACAGTCACCATCCCAAAGCCCTGTCCTGCTGCATGTCCTTGCCTGGCTGTGCGCAGGTTCCCCAGCACCTCCCAGCCTCGCTAAGCAGCTCTGACCGGGGCTGGGGGAAGTGGGTAACCTGCTCTGGGGCAGGTTTCCTTCATTTTGCCCATAATTACAGCCTGGCCAAAGCTTTGAAGAGTGTAACCCCTCCAGACTCTATTTATTGACATTTACTGCCATAACTATATGTTTTTTTCTGGTCAGTATATATTTTTGCTTGTTCCTTATGAACCTCAGGGCTTCAGGTGTATCTTACAGCAGTGATTTTCACAGTATCAGTGAAAATAAATAAGAATCCTTCTATCAGTATTGTATTTGCCACCTTCCAGGTAATTGCTTATACATATATGTTCAGGAAAGGGAGGAGACATTCCCAAACTGCCGCTCCTGTTTCTACATTACTTCACATACCTTCATCACCCTGCCCCTTGTGCATCTCCTCCCCCAGGTGCCTGGCTATTTCAGACTCTGTTCTTCCAGATAAAGAGCCACTCAGCACATGCTGTGTGTTTGTGAGTTAAATTACCTACATTGCTAATATGTTTGCAGCTGAAGTTGAAGTTGCTTTTTTTCGAAGTCGGTTTGCAATTAGTTTCATGAAAAAGGCAAAGAATTTTTAGCTGACGCCTGTGGACACCCTGAGTTTGCTCTCAACCTTCGCTCTAACACCAACAGGTCAGTATCCGCTCTTGCCACACTAAACCTGGAGTCACACCTGGACCGTGCTGAGGTGTAGCACGAAATTCAGTGAGAGGACAGGGTGCACCCTATTGTTCGACTAGACCTACCCTGGATGTCGAGCATGACCCAACAGGCTGCTGAGTGTTGGCTGGTAGCGGCTGACTGCTCACAAGTCAGGGTGAAGTGGGCATTTTGCCTGGAGGTCACCCACATCTCGTGAAAACACATGAGATCTAACCAGGGTGTGATTTTCTTTTGCCTTATTTGAAGTGTGTTTTCCATCAGCACCAGTCCACATAGTAATGTTAATAGGATCCACAAGTCTTGCTAGCCCCTTCTTTTTGACTAGAGAAATCAAGCTAAAACCCTGCCTGTGCTTGGAAAAAGACCCCTTCCTGTCTGGATGCATTTCAGCCATGACCTCACTTCCCAGTGTGTACAACACTTCTTTCCTTAATGACTGAAGCTCACATCACTAGCAAAAATTACTATCACAGGCCATCACAGCTTGGACTACATAGGTACCTTCGTGGAGATCGATGGACCTGTGATAAGATCTGTATTGTACCGTTCATGTACCCTTGTACGTAATGCATCAAATCTACATTATTAAGTGAATGCAGGGATTAGCCTTCTCTAGAGTAGTAAGCAAGCAAATTTTAAACTAGGAAAAACAGGACATATCCAGCACCAGTGTGCTTTGCTACTGCGTCACTATTCCCCTTTCATCTTACCCTACCTTTAGGGATGACCCTCTCCATCCCCAGTCCCGACACCTTGCTGGGTGGCCAGCTGGAGCTCCTAACCCTTCTCAAGGGCTTTTCAGCTGAACGACTGCACAAATATTTTGGTCAGGACACTCTCCTGAAAAACGAGGCCTAACTGTTCTGTTCCTTAGCCTGGCGACGGGGCTAATTACTGTGATAACCTCCCATCTCTCCTGGGTGTTATGATGAGAAACTCATTAACATTTGCTGAGTACCCTGAGCCAAGTCCTTGAATGAAAAACTATAAGGATTATTTTAACAATACTTAACACTTTAAAAAGTGCAAAGGAAACTTCAAAAGTTTTGGGAGCACTACCTAATTTTCCCAAATGTAAACCAGCCAAATTCTGAAGGGTAATTTGTGTGCCACACCTCAGTCTTTTCAGCAGTCTTCACAACGTTCAGGTGTCTTCACACACACAGTATGTGTGTACACTTCCTCCATGTTGACTACTCTTTTATTGTTTAGCTTTTTTCCCCCATTTTTTCCCTCCCCTCCACCACACATTCATGTGTCATATTTTAGGACTCTGAGGTACATCTAACAGAGTTGATAGCTGAGCCCTTACATTAAAGGAAAAAACGCTCCATTAGTGCACCGAACTACTACTCCTTCCCAGCGGCCCGTGGACCAACACCTTGCACAGACACCAACTGCTGCGGACTAAATCATCCATGCAGAGTGCTCAGCACCCGACACCGTGAGCTATTTCCCTCTGTTCGATACAGACCCACACCCATCCTATCTGCTTCTTTGGGATGCTTAGGAAGCGATAAAGTAGTTCAAGACCCGCATACCCAAATACCAGGTCAAAATAGAGCTAAAGAAGCACCAAAGAACTGTCAAATGAAAACAACTCCTCTCCATGGCAGTGCTTAATGTTTCCCTTGATGTAGCTATAAAATATCTGAAGCTCCTCTGTTTCAAACTAAAAAGAGGCGCTGATTCTATAAACAGGTGGTTACTGACAGGATAGGTAATGTGTCATGTTTTCTTGCAAAACGGTAATAGCTGCTTTGTTTATGACTAGCATCTGTTCTAAGAAAGTTTAATATATGATGGCTGTAACGTGCTATATAGGACAGACAAGAGGAAAAAATAAGCACGGGTTTAATAGCACATCTGTGGCTAGTTAGTTATGGTAAACTTCAGGTATGTGGTGATTTCAGTGTATGTTCCTGAATACACTCCCGGCAACTGGATCTAAGACAGAAACTGTTAACAGTCTTTCAGGGGATAATTAATGCACCTAGTCACTTCAAACCACACCAAATTATGAAAAAATCTGTTTGATTTCAATGTGAAAACCACGAATGTAGGATCACCTCCAGAAATGAGGCTCCAAGCCTGCAACAAGCTTGGTAGGAATGGCAGGACAGCTCTGGCCCTGAGCAGCAACACTAATGATGGGACATAAAACATAAACAGAGGAGTCCTGATCAGGGACTTTTTAAGTTCAGGGAGAATTATAAAGGCATAAAGCAGCAATAACTTGCACCAAGCAGAGCAGGACTTCCCATTCACTCATCACACAGCAATGGCATGCAGCAGTGCTGTTGCTGAAGAGCTGGCTGGCGTGCAGCATGCCTGTGTTTTTCCTTTTCCCTTCCCTGTGCATTAATTCATCAGTATTTCCCCCATCTGGCCTGTCTCTCTTGTGTTCGTGTGTTTCTGTTTTCCAGGATTTCTGTCCATAACGGCCACTCACTCAGACTTGCAGGCGCTGCTCTTCATCTCCTGAGGAGCCAAGCCCTGGCATTCTTTGACTGCCCCAGCACGTGGACCAGCTCCACCATGTCCCACAGGACACTGGTCTGAACCCGACCACTGCGACACAGGGGACAGCTTTACTGCTTGCTGGGTTTGTGCAGCCCCTCCATGCTCCTGTCCAGACACACCTTTGCCGCACACAGCTACTGATGACATTTGATTCATGGTTTCTTCGCCCTTCTCCTTACGCCCTACAAGCCATGCAAAGCAATAACAGCTCTTTCCTCAGTTGCCCCATCATATCACCCTGTCCCATCACACTGATTTTCACGTACCTCAGGAGTCCTCATTGGCAGGGCAGAGGCTTCAGCACTTTTTTCTCTTCCACAAACCCCATTTGTACACTTTTCTTGCAGCCATGTTTAGTACTTGCAGCCTTTTTGAGGCTGAAAATCTAAACTGAAGATTGTCAGGCTGTAATCCACTTCTCTGGAAAGAGCTGGGAGAGGAAGATCTCCCTAGGTGGCCACAGGACCATGGGCTTTGCAGAGGAGCAATGCTCCGTCAGTTGTATACATTCACTCTGACCATGAAAAAGCAGACTTGCTTTCCTGACACCTTTTCTATTCTTCATCCTGGCCCTTCTGGTAGTCATAGTCTGCACTGCAATAGCCACCTGAGACTACAGCCTCATTGATCTGGGCACTGACCTTAGGCAAAACCAGAAGCAACATCTGCCCAAAGAGTTTTCACTCTAACAGGCAGAGAGCAAGATGTAGCAGGAGTAGAAAGAGTCCCTGAAAGCTGCGTTGCCACCAAGGAGCATGGCACTCAGACTTCCCAAACTGCAGAATAATGGCTTCATGCATTACACCACCCACTGAGCAATCCCACTTGGATGTGACTTGGGGCTATCAGTCACCATCAGTCGTTAATTGTGAATCCAGCCCAGGAGATCCCTCAGATTATCTCAAAAATCATGCAATTTGTTTTCTGGTGTCTGACCGTGGAGCTAACTTCAGCTCAGGTTTCCAGGTTTTGTTTTGTAACAGGAGAGCTACAAGCAGAAGTGGCTGCTTTTTTTTTTTTTCAGAAGGAAAGCTCTGTTTCTCAGGTCAAGACCCTTTGACTTGACTTGAGGGAAATCTTCAGTGACTGCAGGACTCCAAACAAATCTGTTGAAGTGCCTCCTTCCAAGGGCTACACCTCCCTTCACAGCCCACAAAGTGCTCTCAGAAGAGGTGCAACAAAAAGAACCCCCAGAGGCAGAGAGGCAGCTCTGAGGTGTGCTGTCTTCTGTGCTTTAATCGTACCTTCTGCAGGCTGCAGCCTCCTGAAGACAAAAATGTGTCCCTTCCCTTCACCTTGACATTGTCGAGTAAATGATCCAGATTTCCTTCACTGGAGTGGCAGCTCCAGCCTGTGCCCCACTCTTCCCACTCCCTGAAGCCAGTGCCACAGCAGTTTTCCCAAGGGAGAGCCGAGAGCTCTGGCAGCAAGGAGCTGCTCTGTATGGTGCACCATAACTACCCAACAGGGAGCAAAACATTTTTGGCTTGGGAAGGAGGGATGTAAACAGGACTGTCTCCTACAACCAAGGAGGGCAAACAGCTCAGAGCTGCAGACGCGCAGATGAGAAAATAATCCTGGAATTGTTTTCATACAAGACAGTAGAGACAGGTATTTTTAAAACCCACAACTCCCAATTTGCCTGTCAGAGTCAAGAGATTTAAATAATAAACCGTAACTTGTGCCAGCATGGCTTCCTTGATGGAAACTCGTGCTACCATCACACCCACAGGAAACTGCTTTGTGACAAAACCTAAACTTTCTACTATGCCGGCTACAAGTTTTCCCAATCACAAAAGCCACAGAGAACTCCACAGGTACCCTGTAGGGACAGGGCAACAGATGCTGGCACGGGGTCCTACTGGAGGTCCCCCTGCTCCTGGTGGCATTGCCCTTGGTCAGCGCTTCATGTGTCAGCGGCTGCAGGTCCAGAGCCTCGCTGCTGGAGCATGAAAGGAGAAGACGCCTGCGGAAAAGTGGGTCAATGACAGCTACTCCCAGTGTTCTACGAAACGGGGGCACTGGGAAACCTGCAGTCAGTTCTGGCCTCTCCTGTGGACTTCTCCCCTGACCTTAGACTCACCACATAACTTCACTGGCCTAGTTTTCCCACTATTAACTAGAGCACATATTGAATAGGACTTCAGTTTATGAACATGTGTAAAGCACTTTTTGATAGCCTAGGGTGAAAGTCATTAAAGACATGGTGAGCAGTTGATGGGCCCAAGCAATTGGTGAAGTGAATGATTCACAAATATTCCCTTTTGAGAGTCTCATTAAATCAAAACAGATTTGCAAATTATTTACTTGTTTCTAACATCTGAATAAATGACGGGCAGGAGAGAGGTGGAGATGCTGGCAACAAGCAATGCTTTAAAAACACTTGCAGATGTCCCAGTGAAAACAATGGGGAGGATGAGCCCTTCGAGTGTGCGGCCAGGTGGCAGCAGGCACAACCAGCTTTGAGAGGGTCTCCTCCAGTGCCTCCCTGTCCCTGGTGGCCCCCGTCTGCAGGTTGTCTTCATGCTGAGAAAGCTGATGCCTTTATTCTCAGCTGAGCCATGCGCTTAGGTCAGGCAAGGAGCAAAGGGCCAGAAGGTGCCTGTTCAACTTGTCGGAGAAGACAACCTGCCCGCCACAGGAGCGTGTTCCCGGGGCGGGCTTCTGGCCCAGGCCCCTCTGGCTTCTCTCTCCGAGCCGGCCTCCCAGCTGGGCGCGCAGGGAGCAGCCCGGGACGGGCGGGCTCTGCCGCCTGGAGCCACTTCCAGGGCCGCACGCACGCTGCCCCGCCGCCGGGCCGCGAAGCGCAAGGAACCGCCCGCGGTCCGGGCGGGGGAGGTGGGACGGACCGAGGGGGCGGGCAGGGCGGGGCCGGCTTCGCCCCGTCCCGCCCCCCCCGTCCCGCCGCGGGCTCGGCGCCTCCCGGCTGCCGCGGCCGCTGAGCGCGGCGGCCCCAGCCGCCACCCCAGGGTCTTGCGGCGGCTGCCTGGAGAGGTGAGTCCCGGCAGGTCGGGCAGGGGGATAGCGGGCAGCGGGAGGAGGAGGACGGGGTGTGCTTGGGGATGTCGCGGGGCGGTGATGGGCGGCAGCGGGGGGACACATCCCTCGGGTTCCCAGCGCTGCTCCGGCCGCTTTGCACCTGCTCGTTCCTCTCTTCGCCCCCGTGTATCTTGCCCACAGCCCGAGCCCAGCGCAGGGCCCGGCTCCCCGGGGAGCCGGGTGAAGCAGCGGTCCCGGGAAGTTGCCGGTGCCGCTCGCCGGAGCCGCTCCCCGGGATGTAGCGCCCGTTGCTGCCGTCCCCTGCGCTGGGACCGGGCACCGGCTGCCATTCAGTGCCGGCCCCTTGAACCAGGCTGTGGCATCACATCAACTGCCGCCCCTCTTGGTGTTTATTCTTATTCCCATATTTACACAGCAGTCAAAGAGATCTTTGGGGTTATTTCGGTTTTGGTGGCTGTTTTGAACCATGTACAGTTGCAAAGGAGATGAAAAAAACCTGTTATGTTAGAGGGAGATCTGTGCTGTTTGGTAATTTCATAATTGCCTGAGAATTACGAATTATGGCCTTAGTCTGCTGCTGGATCTGTGCCAAAGGACTCTTGCATCTATTAAGAGGGTTTTTTTTTGTCAAGAGTTGAACATAATGGCTTTTTTTGTGGCGTGGACCCTACATGCTAAGTTACTCCAGCCCATGTCTTTAAGTAAAAATAGGACGTACTATTATGAGTAGTCACTCTGATCCACACAGTCAAGACATTAAGTCTTGGCTAGTGACAATGAGAATTGTGTCCTGCCAAAAAGTATTCAGCTACACTTCTTTGCATGAGCTGAAGCATTTTGTCTGTGTTACTTTAAAAGTTCTGATTCTGTCCAGAAACACTATTGCTGTTTGTGGGTAAGAAACACATGGAAAATAGAAACCTTCCAGCTTCAAACTAAAGAATGTCAGATTAACGACAGAGAAGGGCTCTGCAGTTTGGAGATACAGCCACTGCGAAAGCCTCAATTTGTGCCAGCGCTTCATTTGCAATCACAGAGGCCAGATCTGCCCTACCCTGCTATGCTCTTGCAGTTCTACCACTCACCATGGAACCACTTGGAGGAAAAAAGAAAGTGTGGTCCTGCCAGATGTTCCCTTTCCCAAGGATGCTGAGGGCAGCGGGAGCGCGGAGGAGACCGAGGCAGGTTGCTGCCACGGGATAGAGAAGCTAGGCAGGGCTGTCCCCCTCACGGCAGGGTGCTCTCCTAAGCTGTGCCACCGGGGCATGGTATAATATCAACTAGAATACCAGTTTGGTCTGTTGTTTTCGAAGGCTGGGCCCACTTCTGCATCTTCCCTTCCTTTGGTGATGTTCAGGATTTCTCCATGGTGCAATATGTGTTCACCAGGTCCTGGAAAAGGCGAATCTTTCAGAGTCGGCTGGGCTGTGTGTATCAAGCGGCATTTTACAGTAGTATATTGTTCTTTATATGCATAACTTCACTGGCCTCTTATGACCTAAAAAGCACACAGAAAATAAACAAGGGCATATTGTTTGGTAGGAAGGATGCAGAAAATTCTTCTGCCTTATCCATTAGTTAGGGAAAGATTACTTTTAAGTGTTTCTTCTGATTGTCAGAGAAATGACATGGCACATGTGAGCTTGGTTTTTGCCAAGCAGGCTTTATTTGGAAGGTGATGCATTTCTGAACTTCTAAGTCACCTTGGAACTAGTTACGAGTGCATAGCAAAGTCCTACCCAAGTCTTCTCTTCTAATTAATTTGGCTGGAGGCCATTCTAATTAACCTTGAGGGAGTTCTGGGGTGGGAGACCTTCGTCTGAAACAATTGTTCTCTTGTAATTTGCTGTTCACAATGTGTTGACCAAGCCACGAGCTGCATCTCTGAAATCCTCTGGGTCTCTTGCTGAAGCCATTACACCGTTTTATTTGTTTTTTAACAGATGTTGTTTTCCACTTCTTGAGTGGAAAGGGTTATCTCACTTTTTGTAACCTTGTTATTGTGCTTTGTTTCAAGCCCAGTGGGCTCAGGCTTGCTGGGGAAGCTTACTCACTAGTTCCAGCTATGAAGGAAGGGGTTGGTCGGCCTTTCAGCCGGCTTGATGCGATTGTTAACGTCTCTATGTGAACTGATGGCATCTTTCTACATCTGCTGAGAGATAACCCTCAGTTCTTCTGGTCTTGGCAGTGCCTGCCGAGAACAAAGATCAGCAGCAGCCTCTTCGGCACCCAAGTGTATTACAGTTAGGATATTAATAGAATTTTCCTGCCGTAACTTGGACCATCTCACATGGTGGGACAAGGGAAAGGGTTTTGGAATCTGAGATAGCTAAAAAAATGTTAAAGGCTAAGATATGCTTTTTGAAAGTGCCAAGGGCACCCTGCATGTCATCAAGTGTATGACAAAGAGGTAAAAATTAACAGTTGTTTCTGAAGTTTTAGGATGGTCGCTGTTCCCCCATCATGATGATGGCTGCTCACCTGGTTGGCCCGGGGCTCTCACCCGTGCTCAGGAGCTGGGCCACATTTCAGCAGCCTGGGCTCACCTCCCCGGCGGGCAGCACCACAGGGCTTCCCCGTAGGCTTCTCCAGTGTCGGTCTTTCTTTTCTTTTTTTTAAGCACTAATGCACACAAATGCTACTTTGGCATTTGTTTTCTGGTAGTGCAGGAGGTCAGGGGGAAATCCTGCTGGGACTACAAGGCAGGACGCACAGATGCAAGAAAGAAAGATCAAAGGCGTCTATAATACAGGAAGAAGCAGAGGGTCAATCCAGAAGAGAGGGCATTTGATTATACATACAAGGGTAATATAAAAGGGATAACAACACAGAAGAGGATAGTAATGTCTGAAAATAAGTAAACAAACAGATATGTGAGGCTATGCTGAGAATTTATTTACTCCAGCAGACATAATCTTTATCTCTTTGAAAGAGGAGAAGACCCCACCAACCTTGGAGTGCCTCCGCTCCCAGACACGTTTGTGAGCAGGACGAAGTGTTTGTTTACGGATCTCTTCTCCGTGAGTCCTGGCCTGATGGGCCGGCCGGTCCTGCTGTGATTAGGAGGATGCTAATGTGTGTAATCCTTTTGATCACAGAGCCCAGGCTCTATAAGTCATGTCACTGTCACCTCAAAGAAGTTCAGCTATGTGATGGATCCCTTATTAAAAATTAGTAGTTCGAAAGATTTAATACAGTTATTATTGAGTTTTGGGGTTATTTTTGGTTTGTACAGATGGAGGGCTTTTCTGTTAAATGATAATGATGGAATCCTAGCATGGGAGTAGCTTATTAGTGCTTTGCCCATAGGTATTTTAGGTGTGATGGTTAGCCTTTAACATCTTGATTTTAAGATGTGAGCCAGAAATGTGATTCCCTGTGCTTTGTTCCACCATAGTAGATTGATCTGTACAAAAGTGTCATGAACACCATTGGAAACATTCATGCAAGCCCTAAGAAATATCCTCTTCTGCAGTTCCTTTTTGGGAGGGAAGAGCTGGCTAATTACACTTTGTTTAATAAATGTACTATTTTGTTCTCCTATTGTGACAAACAAAAGCTGTCATTTGAGGAAATACACCATATGCTGCCAGTTGGTCTAAGGACTGGTTGTATCTGGAGCACAGAGTAGCAATGAGTGCTCTTCAACAATTGCTCCTTCTCTGAAAAAAATCTGGACCAATTTCAGTGGAGTAATGTGCTGCTCTGTCATCGGTGGAAGCAAGCTGTTGACATTTTGAAAACCAGCTAATACAAGCAGCAGTATCTGTGCATACTTGGACGTTTCCACTCTCCGTGTATGCATTTACTTCTATGTGGATGCTTAGGAGCCTCAGCGAATCAGTGCTTGATTGGGGCTGGATTTGGCAAATGCAAAAATCAACATTATTTCAAATACAAACTCCCATCCATGCATCGTCAGACATGTTTCAGCATTGTGTGAATACAGTACTAAAGTACCCACGGTACTTAAAAAAAATAATCTAGCTCTCTACCATTTTTTCGTGGCAAATCTGAGAAGGTAAACTTTAAAACATGACTTGAAACCTCCTAACAAATGGGGCTGGCAATCCCTGGAGAGCAGCCGTCACTCGTTAGGGTCTCCCCCAGGAGATGCTCTGTGCTGTCTTTCATGCCACAGTGAGTTTGCTGATGCATCTGCACCAGTGAAATGCAAGACAGGAATAACTACCTTGTTCAAGTTAAAGAAACTCTTTAACACACTTCTCCTCCCCACTTCCTACTTTTATTGGAGACACGTAGTATCATTAATTTATTCTTTGGCACAGTTCCTCAGTGATTTCAGTGACGACTTTTTGCTCAAAGAATGCAAAGAGGATGTGAGCTGTAATTTTCACTGTCTGTGAATCTCTGTGTTAGAGAAAAAATGTGAATCCTCCTGCCCACAGGTAATGAGGGTTAAACACAAAAATTCACAGACTTCTTTTTAATTTCTGTGAGATGAATGGGAGAGACATGCAGGTCTGGGAAGATGTGCAGAGCCAACATAAAGTTGGCTTATCTTACACCATGGCTTTGGCACATCTTCTTCCCATGTAGTCAGCAGAGATGATTATGCATTTAGCATTAGTGGCTTTGAAGCTCTTGGTGTTGGCTGCAATGGGAAATTTTTGAAGTTTTGTCTGGTGCGTGTCCATGATCTGATACAAGTCCTCTGGCCAGGACTCTGTTCTTGTGCCTCCACTCAGGTCATCCACTGCCTCTTCTCTGTGTGGGATCCTTCCATGTGAGCGCATCTCTTGTGCCTCAGCCTCCCCATCCCTCCCATCTCTGGGGAGAGGCAATGTTTCTCTTCCTACTGAGTGGTGTTTTCTCCCTTGCCCAGCCTCCCTGCCATTGGCACCCTGTCCCCTTCCCTGCAGAGCAGAGGATGTCAGGACAGCGGGGTGCGAGGTAGGTCACTGGTGGCATTTTGTGATAAAGTGTTTGTTTTACTTTGGACAGTAGTATCAGGGATGGGGGGAGGAAGCCACATTGTAATTCAGGCAGAGTGGCTATTTATAAGACTGGGTGTCTTGTACAAAAGGATTTTGATTTTGTGGGAGAGAAGATCAGACAGGTAAACAAAGTTGTGTGTATGATGTATTACCTCGGGGAGTTGTACTTCTAACACTACTTCTTTGTACATCCCCAGAGGACTTCTGCTCCCCAAAATCAGTGCACTGATCCTCCTCAGCTCTATGTGTCTCACCATGGAGGTTCATGTGGGATTACAAAGACCGGGAGCCAGCCCCATAGGAGAGAATGGAGGCCAACAAACTGTAACTGAGGAATCAAGATGGGAAATACACAATTTTCAAAGTCTGGAAACTCCAGGTGTGGGGCATGCCAACAAAACAATACCTTTTTGGGGGGTGGAAGGAGAGGAAGATTGTAAAAATGTTTAGTTTCCATCCCAAATCCCTTGGTTCTGAGTCAAGATCTGCTTCATCTGCACTGTTCCTGATCGATCATCATTTAGCCTATTCTTGAAAACCTCTGTTGATGGAGATTCACAGCCTCCCAGCATAACCAGTAGTTAACTATCATCATGGGTAGACAGTTCCTCCTAATATCTAACCTAAATCTCCCTTGCTGCATGCTAAGCCAGTCCCTTTGGTTTTCCACATCTGCAGGGAGCATTTCAAGTTTATCACTGTATTTAGCAGCCTGACATATTTGAAACTTGTTATCATCTCTCATTCTTTCACCCTCATTCCTCCTCCCTTTTCTTTCAGCTAAACAAGACCGTTTCTTATACCCTCTTCTCAAGGGGTCACACTTCCCAAACTTTTAATTCTTGTGAGCAAGTGGTAGGGAGCAGCATCTTGCTTGAGGTAGGGCCCAAAATTTGATATAGGGAGTAAAGGGTCTGACATAATGCTCCTCTTAGTATGTCTCCAAGCCTATACACCTCTGTGTGCCAAGCCCTGTGCTTCTCTTAATGTCTTCTCTCTTTGTGGCTCTAGCCCCCAAGACTCTTTTGCTCCATTTTGCACTTCTGCATTGCATCCTTGTTCTTCACCTGCCCGTATTGAATCTCAGTCGCTAATTTCAGACTGCGTCTCTGATTTATTAAGATTTTATTCTAATTTTAATGCCTGAAAATGCTTGCAGCACTCCCTACAGATTTGTAATTGTAATCTTTATTCTAATTTACAAGTCATTAATGGAAATACTGAACAGAGCAAGACCTGAGGCACAGCCCTTATGTGTCTTTTCAGGTTGACATTGAATTTACTAACTATTCCTGGAGTACAGATTCAAAACATTTGTATACCCACTAGAGTAAATTATACCTAAATTATATTAATCTGGTTTGCATATAAGACTGTCACATGTATCCATCAAAAGCTTTCCTCATTCCAGTGTGTGATTTCTACTGTTTTTTCCTCCCTAGTCACTATGCTCCCAACTCCGTCAAAGAAGAAAATTAGACTGATTAGACTTAATTTGTTCTTGACAAGTCTGTGTTTTCTCTTTTCTCATGACTTTGTCATGTGGGAGTGGATGCAGTTACAGTGCGGGGTGAGAAGCAGGGAGCTGGAATTGCCGCTGGTCCTACTGGATCACACATTTGCTCCCTCCTGCTCCGTGATAAATCAACACCTGTTATAAGTATTTGCAAGTGGGTTGAATAATAATTTGTCTGAGTTGATATCAAAACCAGGCTGTTTGATCTATGATACCCTCAGATGTCTCCTTCCCCCTTTTGTTTGAAGTTAGATACTATGTTTGCCCTTCATCCATCCTTTGAGAATTTCTGGGAGGTATTTACTCATGACTAGTTCCCTACTTCCCTACTTCCTTACTCCTAGTCTATGCTTAACTAAGCTCTGCTGAGTTGAATACATCCTACTTATAATAAAATTAATCTCTTCTGTGTTCTAGACTATCATCTTTGAATTAAATATCTAGTATTTGTTCATAGTGAACATTGTTGTTGAAGGCTCTTCAAACACATGGATTTTGTCTTTCCCAACGGAGCGTGTGTCTGCAAGCCAGGGATGTGCTGGTGGTTGTTTCTGCAGCAGAGGGCAGGGGCACAGAACTCCGGGGCAGCTGCACACACAGCAGCCTGACGTTTACAGTCCCATCTGACTTTACTGTTCCAAAAAAGATGAAATGATTAAGGTAAAAGTCTCATGTGTTTATTTTTGATAAATTGTCTCATGCACACATGCAAAACCAGGGTGAGAAAACAGGAGTGATTACAATGACCAAAGACTTACATATTCTCCTGGGATGTTGTTCAGGGTTATATTTAGACTGAGCAAGTACTACCATCTAGTTTTGAAACTTCTACTACAAGAACCTGTTTTCCATTGCTGTAGTCTGTCAAGCTTTTATCACTTGATCTGAGACTTTCAGGTTGTGTCTCTCTCTCAGGCTAAATTTATTTTAATATTGTCAGCTAAACCAATTCAACCATTTCCAAGAAAAACTAGGAGGGACGAGAGAAGGAATGTTGTTTTGCCCACATTAAAAAGGGGAAAGAAAAGAAATCCTCCAGCTGTTTGATTGAGACCGGCGGTGCCATCATATTCGGGAACAGGATTTATGGTGACAAGGCTCAGAGACGTCCACACACATTCTCTCCAGAGTTGTCTCTGTTTCTAGCTGCTCTATTTTCTGAAGATTTTTTCCCTCCCATCCATCAGCACCCTTCATGCTCTGGTGCTGAGCAGCCCACTCGTGACCAGGCCCCACGCAGGGACGGTGCTCATGCCTCCAACAGCTCTTCGAGCAGAGCGTGTGTGCATAGCCGCAGCACGGTGCCCCTGCCAGGGCTGCGGCGGTGGAGCTGGGTTGTCCCCATAATGACAGCTCCTGCTTTTGCCAGGTACAGCTGAGATGGTGTCTCTGTGAGCAGAGAACTGGCACAGAAGTGCTGCTGCCGGAAAAGTAGACAGGACAGAAGCTGGTCAGGAGGAGAAGGAGGAAAGTTGGGGTGAGGGATGTGAAGGGAGGACTGGTGGGGAGAAGCTGTTGAGGGCTGCAGGAGGGCAGGGTGGGCTGACACAGCAGTGGGCAGTGCAGGGAGAGCTACCAGACTGGTGGGACTGGGAGATGGGAAGGCAGGGAAGGGTTGCTGGGGCCGGTGGGAAGGAAAAGTGGGAAATGAAGGCACCAGTCTGCACAGTGATGAAGAACTAATGGGAGTAGGAGAGAGGTGGGGGCTGCCTGGGCAAAAGTGTTGGTGCTGGATTAGTCAGGCATAGGTACAGAGTAGAGTGAGGTAGACAAATTACTGCAACTGATTTTTTTGGCATATCCCATGTCTTCATTGCATGGGCACCTGACTTGCTACACCTGGTTTGACATGCAGAGGCACTAGGTTCTTGCAGCACTTGCTTTTACTATTCCTGGTTCAGTTTTATGGCTATGTTCTTTAAAAAATCAGGTTGTAGACACTTCAGAATGGGTGCCTGGAGTGAAGAGGATTGTTTACACTTTAGTCTGTCTGCATAAATACTTCTGTCTGGCACACGTCTGATATGAAATGGGAATAATGTCAGGCAGACGTGAGTGAAGATAAACTAGTTTAATGTGTGACCCATCTGGATAATATGCTTTGTAATTCAAATGCCTGTTAGTAACCCTGTCGTCAGAGCAGTGTTTGGATAGCTGCTGTAGATAAAGCCTGGGAAGACTAGCATCACCTAGCCTGTGTACAACTGAAGCAGGAGGCTGCAGCCTTCAGTAGCCTGAAGTCATGTAATTACAGACTGTGGCAAATCGTGTGTCCATGTAAGGTGCCTTGATTTTGGCAATTCATTATGTTTATATGCTTCATTTTGCAACACGAATCATGTTCCTTTGATGTTTTCTTTTCTGTGAAGTTGTACAGAATTGCTTACAAAAATGCTATAAGTAGTTGTGCAGAGGTGAGCAGGACAAATCATGCTCAAGAAGGGCTTCTAGGGGTCATATTCAAACAATGGAAGGGTTGCCACCTTCCACTTTATTTCAGGTAGCAGAGGGTGGGAGAGATGTAACACAGGGCAACCAGGGCCAAATTCTCGGTCACTTCTGGTCTCCCACCCAATAAGTGGGTGCTGTGCCAGGATGCTCTCTGGAAGCGGGGTTAAGGGAAGGAGCACGCCAATGGGCTGCTCTGGACGCCACGCAGAGAATTCAACGCATGCAGGCCATATCAGAGCATGGAGGTCAGAGCTGCCCCTGCCACTGCTGCAAGTGCTGGCATTCTCATCGCTGTACTGGTCATCGTACAGGTGGTGGTGCCACCTCCCAAAATAATAAGGCTTGGGAACCCCTGCCACTGAAAAACCTGCAGGTAAAAGCAGGCCATCAACAGGAACCAGTGCATTTCCCCCACCAAGAATGGTCTCCAAAAGCAGCTCAGCGGAAACTCTAGCACCAGATTTCTCCAGGGTGTTTTTCAGAAGTGCATTGGGCTTTTCTCAGGGACAGCAATGAGATCCTTGCTTTTGAACAGAGCACCCTGAGACGAGGTGCTCTGATGACATTTCCGTCTGGTGGTCCCATTGTGTCCCGCTTGCCGAGGCTGCGGGTCCCCATTGTGTCCACGTACAGGGGGAGTGATGCTGATTTCCACCAGTCAGCCTGTGCTTGTTTCTTTGCATCTGAAAGTGTTGCTGAGAAGTTTCCAGAGAAAAGCTTGGCCCCTGTTTCCAGCATAATGTGGAGTTGTACCGGCTGACGGGGACAAGTCGGAAACGCTGGCAAGATAGCAGGCATCCTCAGGAAGCAAACCCTATCAGAAAGCACTGATGTCACTGGCAAACAAAACAAATGAGTGCTGGAAAAACAAACTGTTTTCCAGCGTTGTTGATCTTCCCTCGAATTAGAAGCTCTTTGCCTTTACTCTTTGGCCCAGTCTGACAGATTATTTACAAGACAGTGCTGCAGCAATGTTTTTTTTTTACTCCTGCCAATCTAATTTCTTTGATATTTTTTCTTTTTTTGGTTTAGATTTATTTATCTAAGGGAGGGTGGGAAGAGCGTCCCAGCACTGCAGCCAGGTTTGGAAAGCTGGCCTTTGTGGATGTTGGGTGCCGACACGGTTGATGTCCTGCAGGCTTTGCTGGGGCAGGGCCTCCGGCTCCCCTGCCCCCCACTGGGTTCTGTGCAGGGGGATGGTACGTCCATGTGACTTCTGCATGGCCTTTCAGGGCATGTGTCCTGAAAGTGTCCCAGCTAGCAGTTCCCTGCCACCACTTTTGCTGCCCCTGGGAGCTTGTGCCATGGGCACAGAGCTTTTCTCCATGTGATGGGTCTCGGGAGAGCTCGTCGGGTTTGGTGCTGAGGGCACCAGGGCAGGCAGAGGGGTGAAGGCTTCTCCACCTTGTTTGTTCCCATTGTAGATCTGTGGTGGGCACAGTGACAGAATCCGGCTCCTAACCAGGCTGTCCCACCACCCGCAGCACCACGGGATTTTCCCTTCTACATGTGATACGTTTGCAGAGCCAGAGGAAATGGTCGCACCAGTTCCTCATGGTGCATTTCCACTCTGCTGCTCCTCACCACCAGTGCCAAAAAGAGGATCAGAGTAAACCCCACGGGCTGGAGCTTTCCTGCCTATTAATCTTTGGCTCTCTGGTGGCACTATGCAACGGGCGGCAGAGAGAGGGTTAAGGTGTGCTCCAAGCCAGCCTGACAATAATAGCAGGAAAAGCACATTTCTTCCTTGCACCTGTGAGCGCTCCGATGGGCTTTCTGCTGTTTATGGTAGTCACATTGGATCTTTCTCTTGTTAGAAGCTGAACAGCTCTAGCAGCCAGCTGTTCCCCTTGCTCTGCTCATACCTGGCTTCTTGCACGGTTCGGGGCGGCGGGTGGATGGAAAATCAGCCTTTTAGGTCAGCATTCAAAAATAACCCACAAAGCCTTCCCTTCCTTCCAAGAGGGAAGGGTCCTGCTCCTCCCTGCTTTCTGTCTGTTTGTACTTACTGCTGGCTCACTTAGAGCACTTACTCGGAATTTGGAGTCCTATTCTAGCAAGGGATACTCCTAAAATATCTTCGGCACAGAGCTTGATTTCTCTGTTTTTAAAGGGTGTGTAGTGTTACATGTGTGAAAAGGGAAAAGATTAATTAAGCTCTAGAGAGAAACCAGTTTAAGTGCTCAGCAGGCTCTCAGACTGAAAAGCCACTTTTGCAGCGTTCCAGGTTACCAGTTGAATTATGTCTCTGCATAACAACCCGCGCCTGTTTTTCCACGCTGTGGGCTGTCCTCGGGCGAGCGCCATGGCTGTGGGCAGCACATGGCAGAGCGGCTGGAGAGTCCCTGTGTGCCTGGGAGCCATACACCAGGCTGGCCCGGAGCGGCTGGACCGACCAGCTCCTTCATCTGCAGAGCATCCAGGAGAGGGGCGGGAGCAGAAAATGGATGGGGTGCTGGATAGGCAAAAGGTGGCCATAATGCATGGAGTGCTGCACCGCAGAAACTGGTTTATGTTCTAAGCCAACCCATCAACTCCTGCGTGTATGTAGCCTCAGACACTTTGTACTAATAAATGTGCAGCAGCCATCTCAGAAGTTGTTCCATCTGAAGCAAATTATTGTCAGCAGCAGTGAACAAAGTTCTCCATCTCTTCTTGCCCAAGGAGAGCATTAGAGGGCTGTGTAGAAAATGCGCTTGCTTTTCATGATCTTTGCATAGGCAATCTCCTTTTGAACAGCTGCCAGTGCTGGGCTCCTGTCCCTCAGGTAGACCTGCTACTACTGAGGACGCACACTACTCACCAGGCATGTTCAATGAACTCTTCATGCAGGGAAAATCATCTCGAGTGTTTGATGTTTTACATAACAAATCTTTTTCTGTGTTTCACTGCTTCTTTATGCACCTCTCTTTCCCTCTCTCTCTCTCTTTCCCTCTCTCTCTCTCTTTCCCTCTCTCTCTCTTTCCCTCTCTCTCTCTTTCCCTCTCTCTCTCTTTCCCTCTCTCTCTCTTTCCCTCTCTCTCTCTTTCCCTCTCTCTCTCTTTCCCTCCCTCCTCTTTCCCTCCCTCTCTCTCTTTCCCTCCCTCTCTCTCTTTCCCTCCCTCTCTCTCTTTCCCTCCCTCTCTCTCTTTCCCTCCCTCTCTCTCTTTCCCTCCCTCTCTCTCTTTCCCTCCCTCTCTCTCTTTCCCTCCCTCTCTCTCTTTCCCTCCCTCTCTCTCTTTCCCTCCCTCTCTCTCTTTCCCTCCCTCTCTCTCTTTCCCTCCCTCTCTCTCTTTCCCTCCCTCTCTCTCTTTCCCTCCCTCTCTCTCTTTCCCTCTCTCTCTCTCTTTCCCTCTCTCTCTCTCTTTCCCTCTCTCTCTCTCTTTCCCTCTCTCTCTCTCTTTCCCTCTCTCTCTCTCTTTCCCTCTCTCTCTCTCTTTCCCTCTCTCTCTCTCTTTCCCTCTCTCTCTCTTTCCCTCCCTCCTCTTTCCCTCCCTCCTCTTTCCCTCCCTCTCTTTCCCTCTCTCTCTCTTTCCCTCTCTCTCCATCTCTCTCTCTCTCTCTTTTTCTCCCTCCTCTCTCTCTCCCTCTTTCTCTCTCTCCCTCTTTCTCTCTCTCCCTCTTTCTCTCTCTCCCTCCCTCTCTCTCTCCCTCCCTCTCTCTCTCCCTCCCTCTCTCTCTCCCTCTTTCTCTCTCTCCCTCTTTCTCTCCTTCTTTCCCTCTCTCGCCTCTTTCCCTGTTCTGGTAACACAGTTCAAGCAAGAAGGAATGTACCAGAATGTGTCCATTGTTGTGCACAACCTACAGAATAGATCATTACCTTCCACTCTTTTTAAAACTCTGGAAGAATGCATATTCTGTAATTGCCATAACAAGCTGCGAGAGTGGTATAGACAATAGAGATTTTTTCCGGCCAATAATTCAGTTTGCTGAATCTTTGCTGTAGTCAGTGCAGAACTGAGGGCTGTCACTGGGAAGAAAAATCTTGACTGTCTTGGAAATCATTGAGACACAATAGACACAGGCATCTCAGGTTGTTTCTAGTCATTTTACGCAGTGGAAGTGTGCTGTGAAAATAGACCACACTTGAAATCTTAGGTTTTGTATTACTCTAGTTGAAGATTACTGGTTTCCAACAGGCCAACACAGGCCAAAAAGAAAGTAATCTGTAAAAGAGACTGTTCACCTGGAGTACTGCATGATACTACCTGGGTTTCTCATGTGGTTGCATAATGAACTTTTGTTCTCATGCATATTTTGTCCTTGTTCATGTGAACATTTTTTCTTAATTGGAATATGCAGAGCTTTAGGGAGAGGCATATTGCCCTGTAATCCGCCTCCTCCTCCTGCAGCAACTTAAAATGTAATACAGAGCACACCTCTTCATGATGGGGGAAAATGTATTTTTTACAGAAACGCCTGACTCAAATTGTGGGCTTACCTCCTGTGCAGAAATGTTTTTGAGATCACTTAGTGAAATCCGAAAGCTGCAATCACCAGTGAATTCTTCAGTGAAACGGACTGAGTCAGCACCAGCAGGCTGCTTGGCTGGGTGTGTGGAGGTGTATTGTGTGGGGAAGGGCAGCACACGATGCGTTGGCATCTGCATGCACTTTGTTTCATCTGTCTTCTTACAAGGGTGGAAGACTGGAGCCAGGGGATGAGGCTCTTAGCTCCAGCAGCCTACCAGCTGATCAAAGATACCTTTCCTTGTTTAAACCGGCCTTCTGTTTGTTTCTGGTTTTATTTTCCAGTGATGGGTCCTTCTGGAAAGAGCTTTCTGATGGCACAGCTGTGAGTGAAACCAGCACAATATGTTCAGTGTTGAGGACCTCCTGATTTCTCATGGATACAAATTGTCCAAAAATCCCCCGTATGAGAACAGCTATGATGGATACCGGCATGACATCGCAGGGAATAGATCTGCTCAGAGAATGCTGAATGGGTTTGAGGCAGACTCGAGAGCCGGGGCTTACAGCAAGAAACCTTTGGTGAAAACCAACTCGAGCAGCACGGAAAGCAGCTGTGGGAGCCAAGGGAGGCAAGCAGGTCCTGGTTACCACCATGACCTTCAGGGTTTGTCCACTTTTCATACTTCAGAAGGGGGGTAAGTTTCAGCATCATGCCATGGCTTTGCTTTCTCTGCTTTTTGGTCCTGACAGATAACTAAGCATGACCCTAACCCTTGACACCATCTTCCTGTGATCCTTTCCTGCTCCCATCTAGTGACAATTTCCATGCGCTGGAAATCCACGCAAAGCAGTGGTGCATCCATTCACATTCTGCCAGAGCAAGGCCTTTGAGAATATTGGGGTGATGGGAAGTGGCCAGGTGTGGGAAAATTTCATCTACTAATATGGTATGTATCAGAGAGGCCTTACTGGTGGGCTTAGAAAAGTGTAGTCCAAGTATATTAAAAAAAAGGGGGGCAAAACCTCTTCCTTTTCTTCAGTTTTTAAAAAACCTGAACCCAGCTGCTTCTGCCACATACATGCCCTGGGTTTTGCTGTAGATTAAGTCATGTGCAGGTCTCCTTGGGTGTTCCTGCATTCACTGAGGACATTCTTGTTTTTTTTAAGGCCACTCTCGTGGAGTAAACATGAGAAGGTGCCTGTGCGTTTCTTTTCAAAGCAGCTCAAAACCAGTGGAAGCTCTTGTCGTCACTCCATAAACGTGCTTGCACAACCGCGGAGTACGTGCGCGCCGGGGCCGCGGCAGCCGGGCAGGAAGAGCTGTGTGTACACACCGCGCTCGGCCATTGTTCTGTGGCTATTTGGGTGCTGCAGATGAACAAAGGAAAGGGGCTAGAGCAGAACTGGAAGCCAGGAGCAGGACTGGAAGCCAGCCCAAGTGTGACGATGGTTTATGAGGAAAAGCCCCTTCCTCCTGCCTAATTGGTGCTTGAAACTGAAAGGAGGGCAAAATGCTGTTGCCTTGGGAGCTTGTCCTCTTACGAAGACCTTTGGTAACATGTGGCAAGGACACGTGTCCCCTGACTGCTGGGCTTGTCTGCTCTTTCCCTTCATATCTCTTCCCCTTGTGAGCCTGCTTGCCTGGAGCAGGAACAGATGTAAAGCAGTCCGAGGGCAGCGAGTCCCAGCCACACTGAAGGTCCCCAGGTGGAACTATCCCTTCTGGAGAAGGAAGGAGAAGATGCAGGTTTAAAGGTTGTTAGAAGGATCCTTCACGTTGTATTTTGAGTGAAGTAAACTGGATTATGATAAAATGAGAAAAGATACTGAAAAAAGAATGAAAGGGAAAAAGGTTTTGTAGCAGGGGAAGAGAGTGTGCAGGGGTGTCAAGGGAGGTGATGCTTGGCCTTGGAGCAGATTTTATAGCATGTAGAAAAACTGATATGAAGAAGATATGGCTGTACAAGGCTGGAAGTGATAGTGCTGTACAGCAGAGCCTGGGTGGGTGCATGGCAGTGGGGAGGGGGCTGCTCTGCCTCTTGAATGTAGCAGAGGTATCTGTAATGCTGGAGGAGGCTAAATACAAACTAATACCCTCTGACAGTTTGAATGTCTCTTTCCAACATCTCAAAATGCAAGGGGTGAAACATGTCAGTTTACAGCATAGTTAAATATTATATCCTGATTTTTAAAAGTGGCTTTTCCCCATAAAATAGGAAATGCAGCCCTGGAAATGGCTTCATCACACTTCCTCAAAAATAGAAATGTTTTTTTACTATTATTGTTGCAGCAAATTCTGATTCCCAGAGAGCCTATTGGGAACTCTTACAAGGCACTAGCAGCTACGAACAAGGGAAAACCTTTGTACCAGCTGTCCCTTTCTTGCCATCCCTGGGTGTGCAGAGCATCTCTGGTGCAGAGCCTGGCGCTGCTGCTGTCCTGCTGGCACAGAAGTGAGGAAGGAGCAAGCTCCGTGGGCCAGATCCGGGGAAGCTGTCTGCAGCTTGGGTGCTGCAGCACTGTGTTTCGGTTGCTGAGCTCCAGGGTGACAGTCCCCCTCCAGACCCGCTCCCCTGCCTGGGAGTAGCATCCGAGGCACAGTGCTGCCATGCAAGTGTGAGCTGTTTTGAAATGGAAGAGAAGATTTTTGTGATGACCCACTTAGGGGTGGTTTGGGTTGTTACATGTGGGCTATAGTGAACTCCACCAGGAATCTTGGTCTTGCTGTCTGGCTTCTGGGCTATCGTAGGAAAAAGGTTCCTGGTTGTGAGGCTGGGATAGAACTGCACACTGCAGAGACTTGGTGACCATTTGGGCCCAAAGAGGGGACAACCACTCAGCAAGGTCCAGCACGAAGATGCTACTCTTTGAGCATCGCAGGCTTCCTGCAACCAGCTGCTGATGCTGCCTTCCCATTGCAGCACAGTGGCTTGAGAAGGCCAGAAAAGGCTGTGTGTGTCCTAACCACCTTCCCAGACCTTGACCAGCTCCACAACAATTTGGAGCATGACTCAGGCTCCTCAGATAAGGAATTACCTAAACCACACTCATCCTCAGACCACTGATGTAGCAGAACTAATCACCCTCCGAACACGACGGAAGTGATGTTGTCCACCTCATTGCAGCCCTCGCAGACACGTTTGCAGGGCTCAGAGTGTTTCATGACGGCAGGGGATGATGCAGTTACCTCCGCTCATTGGGATTCTTCTGCTGATCAGTCCTGGCTGAGAAGGAGGAAAGAGGCTTCACAGCAACTGCACGTGGGCACATCACACCACCCACTTTTACTGCTTGCAAGGGGAGAATGACACCCCGGCAGAGCGGGGAGGTGATGTTTTGCTCCATCCTGTTGTTCTTCAGGCAAAGAGTAGGGGAGCAGATGGTGGGAGGACTGTCCTGGCTGTCCTTGCTTAACTGAGCATTAGGAGGCTGCACAGTAAAGCTTTGGAACAGGAGACAAGGCAGAGAAAATGGGAAAGATGATCCTGTGGGTAGAGATGAGAGGGTTTGCAGAAGAACTCCCTCCTGTTTCTCTTCTGAGTAGAGAGAAGAGGCATTCTGCTTAGCTCTTTATGTGGGAGGAACTATGTTGGTAGCTAGCAAATGTAGAGATAAATAGATAGCATCATTAATGAGATAACCTGCTGGTAAAAAATGAGACAAGTGTACTGGTGTTTCCCAGTGTTGAGGCTTGGAAGAGTGTATGTGAGGATAGGATCCTAAAATAGAAGAGAAGCTGTCAGCATCCAGAACAGCCCTCTGAAAATTTTTCCTCCTTGCTGCCAAGTCCTGGAAATTTCTTAACGATGCCTCCTCGTTGGGTACAAAGTCTGTCCTGGTGCCTGTGGCTCCCCTAGCCTGAGCTACTGGATGTCTAACGCCGGCTGCTTGAAGCCAGAAACAGGGACAGGAGCTCCTGTGGTGTTGCTAGATAGCCCTGCAGTGACCTCATTCTTCAGGGGTTTGACTTCATAGTCTGTGCCACACTCCTTCACTTCTAGCCCCGTTCTGTGCGTTGTGCAAGGTCCTGTTGCTCCAGCGTTGCCCTGGGGGAGCTGGGCAGCTTCAAGCCATTGCTCTGAGGGCGGTGGCTTAGTGAAATGCAGTCATGCAGCTGGTGCAGGATGGACTGATGGCCTTATTTCTTGCAAAGGCCTAAAATTCATAGAAAGCTAGCAGTACTTTCTTTTTTTTGTTTTAATGGTTTTCGTTTGATTCATTTTATATATAATCAGTTCAAAGCACTATGACAGCGAATGTGGTATTTGTTAGAAGCAGGCCTGTTATGAAAGAGTTCATAATGTTAAAATCTACCTCCTTGGTCCCATGGGGCCGCTCCATCCTTGGCACGCCTCCCAGCTATGAAGCCCTTACAAGCCACTGTGTCCGGGTGTGCGCTTTTTTCGTGTGTCGGTACCATTGGAGTGAGACAGAGTTCTGTGGTGGCACAGCCAGAGACTGGCTGCTGTGGAGGGGGACTGTGTGGTCCCTTCACTGATAATACGTCATGAAGGCAAAGACTGCAGCAAAATGGGCATTTGCCATCCAGAGATGCAGCATTGCTGAGGCTGTAGTGAAGCATTTTGAACTTGGGGTGGCTCTTGGGTGCTTCCCCTTGCCACCACTTCGCTTCACAGCAAGACTCAACAGTGTCGTGTATCCTGGAAGGAGCCATGAGCAGCGTGGTTGTGCTGTCCTGCCTCCCACAGCTGCTGCCTGCAGCTGTGCAGGAGCCTCTCTCCATCTTTGGGAGCAGAAGAGTCTTCAGGCTAGAGCTGAGCTGGAAGGTTCCTGAGGAGATGGAGCATCCTCTCCCCTGCACATCGCAGTGCCATCCTCGCCAGGGGCTCACAGGGACCAGGAAACACCCTGTCTGTGCAACCACCTCTAGTGCCTGAGCCAGAAGCTGCAGAGGCTGATACTGTCCACCTGGTGAACAGGTCGTAGAAAAGGTCAGGTTTAAAATGCACCAAGTACCTCCTTTTAAATGTCTTTTCTACATTCACGTTCCAATGATGACATAGTACAGGTCGCAGTGGTTTGTATCACGCTCAGAAATTGATTGCTGGAGCCTAGTTATTCATCTTTTAATCTTTAAAAATAAATTTAGTCTTTAAAACAGCTTTTAATAAACGGAGGAATATCCTTTCCGTAACTGAAGCTGTCCTAACTTAGGGCTAGTTTACTTTAATGAATGTTTGAGCCTGGGTATTGTTTGTTTTTTTAAAAAAGCAAACTAACCAAAACTATTCTGTTTTAGTGGTTTCCTAGGAAAGAGTCAAGTAACACTTTCCTTCCCTATTCCTGATTTCCTATTAAATCCTTTAAGCAACCATCCTATTCCACCCTTGTGCTGTTAGTTGCAATTGTTGCAAGTCTCAGTATTATTGTCTACCATACCTCCTTCCCCCGAAGTTTTTATATTTGGGTCGATAAGAATTTGGATTGACTTCATTTTTTTTTTTTAATGCTGAATTAAGTTTAGCAACAACATCTCTGGAAATTTAAAGATAAAGATTTTTAGATGCTTTTCTAAAAGACACGCTACCGCTGAAGCAGGAATAGTTTTGGGAAGTCTGATGGCCTGTGTTGAGCAAGATGTCAAACTAAATAATCATAGCCGTCTCTGCTGATCTTGGAATCTATGACTCTGTACTTCCTGCGGTTTCTATAGACCCTTTTACGATGGTGATTAAAATCAAACAGAGCTATCTGTCCATTCCCTCCTCAGTACTTCTAGGCCCTGTTTCTCACCTCATTTTGTAAAAGCAGATACAAATGGTGCCATAGAAGCATGGGAATGAGATGAAAAGGTAGTTTTGATAATCTCAGAAGGCAGCATTTGTTCAGCTGCATGTTTCCACATGCAGAGAGGTATGGAAATGTTCATTGTTACAGCAATCAACTTTCCAATATAGGAGGTGTCCTGTTATATCTCACTGATTAACAAAGTCGTTTGTTACTTCCTGGGGTTCGGCAATTGAACTGTACTTTGTGCTTCAGAGGCAGAACATTTTGTTCAGATGTTAAGTCTTAATACAGTTGAATTAATATGAACAAGATGCTCCTTATCCCAGTTTGGATTTTAAACTTTTATAGTCGCAGGATGAAGTTATTAATAACATACATACAAGAAAATTGCTGTGGATCTGGATTGCTTAGTTTTCATTCTGAATTTTCACAAACTGCTGTTTGTATATATCATTGTTTTTAGTAAAAAAGAACCAGATGACACGGTTTATATACCTTGGGGTAGAGGGAAGAGAAATAAATTCTTAGGTTCTATCTATGTACTTGTCCTATTTCTGTCGATTTTGATTTTTCTTTCCAGTCTTATGCTGGTGGCAGCTTCATAGTGTAAAGGCAGTTATATTGTTGGACACCTAAGGTACAAGAATAGCAGAACATGGTTCAAGTAGAAGATTAATTATTTATATAGAAAGATACCAATTTTGTTCTGCAGTAATACACTAAATAGTTTGCAGTCTGTTCAGAACACACAGACAACTTTTCTGTTCCTGTAAATGTGTGTTCTGAATTTCTAATATGCAATAAAATGTCTAATGTCTTTCATATTTCAGTAATACATTGCTGGAGTTAATCTGTCTTTTATGTAACAGAACAGCGTTATACTTCTTTTGAGCTACTTCAGATTTCAAATAGTGGTTCCATCTTAATCAGAACTGTGCCGATACATCACCGTTGCTGTGGCATGTATCATTTCATCCAAAGTACTTTCAAGATATTTGTTCCCTTTGGAGGATGAACAAGAATCAACACTGGAAATGACATGTTTAATTTAATCTCTTGTACTAGGATGCAAATCATGCTTGTTACAATTCTGTATCTTATGAAATAGCCCCATACCTGTTCTCCCCACCTCTGCTTTTTAGCTTTGGATTCCTATTAAACTTGTGTACCACAGTAGTCCCCTTGATGTCTATAGGTTTTGATATAGCAGAGTGCAGAAATAAGTTCAGCACAATTGTTTCTGGTGTCCGTCGAGGAGAGCTGTGCATCTTTGCACAGCACCGAACTGTGTGCATTTGTTTCTCTTTCTAACAGCTTTGCATAGCTAACAACATGCCAGCAGAGCATCAGTCCCTTCCTTTACTCGTGTTAATGACTGACTTTTAAATTCTCTCATTAAAATCATAAAGTCATCTGTTTGCGAACAGATTTCACAAACCCCATTGGCATAACTCAACATTTGACCTCCTCGTGGCCTTACCCATAAGGGACACACAAGGGGCATCTATGCAAGCCACCTGTGACATTGCGTTTCTTTTTCAGGGTTTATGACAGGCCTCCATTAGCCTGGTCTTCCCAGCCCAAGACTGATAAAGATCTTGCCTACTGGAGAAGACGAGGACAGGACTTCAGTGTGCTCCTGGGCTATTCCCAGAAAGGTTGTGTGGAAATGAAAGGCCTGGCTGCAGCACCAGGGGGTCCCCGGCACACCAAGGAGAGCCAGCTGAAGGTGGGGACGGCTGCAGGATATGTCAGGAGAAGTGGCTTGCAGGAAAGCTGCGAAGTGCCTGATGACTGCAAATGGCAAAGTCTGGGAATGGAAAGCTGGAACCAGCCAAAAAAGGTCGGGAGGCAAATGTCCGAGGGTGACAGGGAGAAGCTGCTTCAAGAGCTGTATTCGCTGACCCTGGGAGACAACGTGCTCGGCGCCCACAACAAAGGAAAATCGCAGTCGTTGCCGAGGGTCCTTTCTCCTGAAAGCATGAGGTGCGTGGAAATGCCCTCCCTGACCAACAGTAAGAACTCTCTCAGTGTAGCTAAAACCCCCTCCTACCCCCCAAACAGACCGAGTGTGGAACCAGCCAAGCACCATGGAACAGGAGGCCGTTTCGTTCCCCTGGTAAAACCCAAGTATGGGAGACCTCTCAAGCCTCCATCCTACGACCTGCAGCGACAGACCAGGGCACCTGCAGAAACTATGGGTTTCCAGGACCACTGCCAGAAAGAGGAACCCACCTCCTACTTAGCCAAAGTTAATGAGCCGAGGCAAGATGCTTGTGTTCAAGACTCTGGTTTGGAGCCCCCAGTCTATGTACCTCCTCCATCTTACAAATCCCCATCTCACCAAAACGTAACCCCACATCCCCTCAGTGAAGTGCCTAACGATGACACACCCGCCAGCAGCGATCAGCAGGGTCCCGTGGAGCGGGTTGTCCCCTGCCAACGACCAGCCGTGAATACTTTTGAAGCGGGGGGTGACCCTTGCAAAGACAACCATCTTCCTCATGGGAAGCAAAGCCATGCAAGGCGTCCCGCTGACCACCTGCGTTCTGTTCAGTATATTCCCTTTGATGATCCTCGGATACGACATATTAGAATTGCACCACCAGGAGGTCTGCAGGACAACACTACATACTCTGAAAATGCATGTAGTCCCAGTTCTGGTGCTTTGCAAGAGAGAAATCTTGAAGTACAGTACAACAGTGCCTTTTTGGATGCAGCAAACTTGTCCAATCCTGCAAAGGGAGAAAGAACTTCTGACAGCTCCACCCATAGTAACAGATGGTTGGCACCATCCATCCGAGATCAGGAAAATTGTGCCTTGCCGGACCAAAGAGACAGTTACAGCACAACTAATCACAACCCCCATAATGAAGCCACTGCGGAGTACACAAGAGGCAAACTTTCTGTAAGACATTCACATATGGACAGCACCTGTGAGACTGTTACAAAAGTGAAAAAGTTTGAACCTGGAACCGGGATGCAGAGCAAAAAGAGTTCAAAGAAAAAAATGAATGAAACTATATTTTGTTTGGTCTCTATCCCAGTTAAATCAGAATTCAATCTGCCAGATACAGATAGGAACAACAACATAACCCAGAGCCCTGATAAGAATGGGTTTGATAACAATGGGGCTTTGCAAGAACAAAGTCTCTTAAGTATGTCTTCAACGGACTTGGAGTTACAAGCACTTACAGGAAGCATGACCAATAAAAATGAGTTACAAAAACAAGAGCTGTGGAGACCAGAAGAGTTCAAACAAATGAATGACCTCAGATTTATTCAGCCTGCAAAACACAGAGAGCTCAAATACTCTGGCTCCTGGCCAGGTGATCACTACAAAGACCAGCAGACACAGACCAATTTCACTGAAGAACCTACAAGCCCACAGTTTCTCCCTGATACAAAGCCTGGGCAGCCCAATAGTGACAAACCACTGTCTCCAAAGCTCCTAGGATGTACAGCATCCATGATCGGGTCAAAACAGGCAGGGCCGCCTTCTGATGAGAGAAGCTGCAGACAGAGCACATGTGGCATGAAGGGTCAGATGTACCTCAGCCAGTCTAGCAACAGTGCATTTTCCAGGACTGCCACGTCGGTCCTTCAGTCCCCCTCCCCAAAAGCCCACCAGAGCCAGCCCATGCCTTCCCAGGAGAGGGAAAACGGCTTTCTTCCCAAGGGAGATGTAGTTAAAGGAGAAGCAAGCGCTCCCTGCAACAGTAAAGAACTGTTTGGGCAGTTCCTGTTGAAGCCTGTAAGTCGCCGTCCCTGGGATGCAATAAGTGAGCTGGAAAGTTTTAACAAGGAGCTGCAAGAGCAGGAGGAGAGCACAAGCAGTGAAGAAGATTTGGAAAGTGGTGCAGCTTCTCCACAGGCAGATGCCCTTACAGAGAGGAGGGCATCCAGAAATGAGAAGTCCAACCAGGAGCCAAAACACGGTGGGAAATTGGAAACGGTTGTGCCAGAGGTGCCTGTACTTAGGTCAGGAAGAGTTAAAAGTAAGTCTGAAAGTTGGAGCGTGGGGATGAAGCATGGTGGCGAGCCAGGCTGCGTTGGTGCTGGAGGCTCCTGGCAGGTAGGAGGGAGCAGTGAAGGAGTCAGGCCAGCAGATGGAAGTCTGATAACAGAAACCAGGACAGGGGAAGCCGAGAGCAGAACAAGCAAGCAGCCAGTTCGCGTGGGCCCTTTCAGGAGAGTTTTGTCCAGTAGCCCAAGCAGTTCATGTTCCAGTAATCCTTTCAATAACCCTGTCTTGCAGGAGATGAGTGAAGACCAAAATTACCTAGACTTTGTTAAACTGAGTAAAGGTGCAACTCTCACAAATGATACAGAATTAGAAGGAGGCTCGGTAGCACACTTATCCTTAACGAAGAGGAACCAAGGACGCTCTGAGCCAGATTTGAGGTCAGTGGGACTTGATGTGGCTGCAGGACCTGGTGCTAACAGTTCTGATCACTCTTCAAATGCAAATGCAGTGGAAATCCCTGTGAATGAGTCATTGGAGGCAAGAGCTGCAAGAATTTTAGGTATAGATATAGCAGTGGAGTCTCTCCTTCCGGATGACCATGTTGGACCCCATCCAGGGACCAGCCCTGCAAATGGTGCCCAGGACTTTGAGTCATCAGTGGGGAGCACAGTAAGTGACAAAGAAGGAAAAAAAGATAGTTCTTTTGAAGGCAGACGAAAATGTGGCTGGACAGAGAGTGCTCTCTTTGTTGGAGCAGGAGGCCGATCTTTATACCCTGATGAACACCAGAGCACTCAGCAGGAAGCCAATGCTAAAACCCTGGTAACCGAGCAAGTTCTTGAACAACCTGCAAGTCCCAGCCAAGGTGAGGAGCAAAACTTGGTTTGCAGGTCAGCTGTGTATCATTCAGAAAAGAGAATGAGAAGCACCTCGAAAGTGATAGAGACACTCCAAGGCAAGCTCGCATCTCCACCGAGCCGGACTGCCATGGATCGCTTAGTGCGAATGAAAGAAGTTGACTCTGTGTCCCGGATGAGACGTCTGAGCATTAAAAGTGCAGACTCGGGAGAGGATGCGGATGAGGAGAAGCTGTCGAGGGTACAAGAGGAAAGAGGAGGCAAACTAGCAAGCTCAGGGGCTGTTTCCAAGCGTGTTATCTCTCTCAGTGAAAATGGATATTTAGGTGGAATGGACAAGAAGAAGATGGACAGAGATTTTTCTTTAGGTAAGAGTCTATTATGGGAGATTCAAGTGGGTTCTGTTTCTTTATGTAATGGGCATGATCGGTTTGCTCACACCCACGTAACGCTGCTCAAATAGTAACAGGCTGTAGGTGGTACTACCCCTATCTGTTTGCCACCCCCTTTGCTCTCCTTGTGGAATAGATAACGTGAGTGTTTGCTGATCCCATTTTAGGAAAAGTTACTGTAAAACTCACTTGTGATACTGAAACTCATTCACAGAGACTGGAGCACTCCCTGAGGTTTTTTCTCTGTCTAATTGTTTCAGGGAACGGCCAGCTTCAAACAGCGGAGTTCAAACATAGTCGCTGTAGTGCCAGTGTTTGGGAAGATGTGGTGATTTAATCATAGCCTCTCCTTGAATACCCATTTTTTCCCTCTCTAATACTTAAGTAGACACATGCTATATCAGAGTTCAGAAGAAACTAAAAATAAAAATCTGATGTTCCTTCTGTGAAGCCTCTGGGAAATGACTGCATTAAAGGGCCTGGAAAATTCTCTCTCTCATGAATATGTTCCAGATCAGATGTTGAAAATAACTATTATCCCCAGGTCAAATGGAAAGTTTACTTTTTCAGTGAACACCTTTTTTTTGGTGTGTGTTCCTTATTTCTCAAAAGCATATAAACTTGTGTAGTCCATATGCATGCCCAAAGTAACATAAGCTGTTCTTCCTGCCAAACGGTTTTCCTATGGCATTGTGCTGAACAACTGAAAATCAGTTGTTGCTATAGATGTGTGTAAAGGAATAAATCTCCCAGGACACATGTCTAGTCCATTAAATTAGTTGGAGTGAGCAAATGAATGGTGTGAAAGCTGTTAATATTAATCTCCTCCTTCCATTTTCCATCCTCTCTGTAACAGCTGACACTCTACCTTTAAATCTACACAGGTTATTCATTAAACCTCATTGATATAAATCTGTTAACAGTTTTCCAGTGCAGAGGGACTGAAATTAAATGGAGCGTACTTTAAAGCGGATTTATGTATTTCCATCTGAAGAGAAGTATTTGTATAAGTTCTAAGTATTGACTCCTACAGTCTTGCAGCCTTTCCCTTCATGTTTTTTTCTGTATCCCACAGCTCTGTGTCTCTCTCTGCTCTGAACCGTATTTCCCTAGACCAGATTTTCCAGACTAATTCAGCTTCCTTGTGCCCATCAAGTCTAGTATGCCCCACACGCGTTTCATATGCTTTTCTCCCTTGGGGTTTCTGCTGGAGTGAAGACAGTAACTGTTGTGGTGACATGACTTCAGGGATGTATCAAAACAGATTGTGTGTGTTTTATTGGAGAGTTATTCTGCAGTAAATTAGGTCTAAATTTATCCCTCTTGCTGACAATGCTAGGCTTGTATTTTGCAGTGTGTTCCCATTGCAGTAGTTCCTTTGCAGACGTAACAGCCATCCTCATGTCTGGGTAGCGTGGATGTCCCTTCCTGCACCACACATCCAGTACCACAGGTGACATGCACTCACGTGGGGCAGGAAGGTGTCTCCTCCACTGGCTTCTTCCCATTCAAAGAGACCCGAATTTGTTGATGCATGCAAGATCTCCAATTTACCTTAATGGAGCAGGACTGAAGATTCATGTTTGTAGGAAGGCCTGATGCTGTGTCTTCCTCTGTTAACCCTCACTCCAACTTCCAGACTAGCTCACTAGCCAAAATGAGAGTTAATCCTGGAAAGCCATTGTATTTGTTGCTTTTAGAGAGTGAATATTACTGAAGTCTTATAATTGCAGACTGGGCCCATCACAAAGGCTAGAGCCCTTAGCAGAAACCAGTTTTCATATGTATAATGCAGCTTGACAGATGAACAGTCATCTCAGAGTAAGAGCTCTGACGAAACTGAGTGCAAGAAACTGATCTTATTATGCAAATACTGCCATTAGAAGAATCTCCGAAGTGTTCCCAAATGCACTGGATGACTTTTCACCATTGCTGTTTGAAGACTGCTTCCTTGAGGCTGCTGATCTGGCTTTGTTCCTCTAGAGAGTATTTCAAATCAGCTTAATCAAATGTGGAATAAATGTTTCTGTATCAGTGCTAGAACTCCAATGTTTGTCCCCCTGGAAGTGTGATGTAGCCTGGCAGTCTAGACCTTTTGTGTCCTTGGTTTGGGTGCTGTGGGTATGGCTAAGTTTTCAAGTAATAAACTGAGCCATGCAGATGTTCCATGTCATGTGGCCTGATTTTCTGCCCCCCTGCCAAACGGTGAGCACCTATTGGTGTGAATGTGTCTGGCCTTAGGAAAATCAGGCTTCTGAAATGCTGAGCCTTTTTTATTCTTAGGTCAATCTCACACAGAACAGTTCAGAATTTTTGTATGTTCTAGCAGTTTAGATGGCAAAATATTTACAACTGAAAAAATGTTACTGCTTTGCCCAGGGAAGTGGTGGAGTCACCATCCCTGGAGGTGTTTAAGAGGCATTTAGACGAGGTTCTTAGGGACATGGTTTAGTGCTAGAGTTAGGTTATAGTTGGACTTGATGATCCTGTGGGTCTCTTGCAACTGAAACGATTCTATTCTGTTCTACTCTATTCTGCTCTATTCTATTCTTTACAGGCATCTTCCCACACCATCAGAGCATTAAGCTTAGAAAGATACAGCATTATCCTCGAGTGCACTAGCCCTCAAAAACTTGTTTCTCTTCATTTTTTCGCATTCATGTGTTGTCTGTTCTTGAAGTTTGGAAATACCAGAAGAGGCTGAAGAGTGATAAGCAGTTCTGAAAACATAGGTGTTGCTGGCACAGACTCCTTTCTTGGCTGGCTTAGCAATTTGAGGAGCGTGGGCAAGAGATACGATAAAGGATTCTGCATCAAGAATACACCCACTGGGGCCAAATCCAGAAGTTCTTTCGTATCCTGTCTCCCCTTGGTATGAGTGTGGATGCTGCAGATGGACGCTTGCACACAGAAGTAGAAATTTCCCTCTGAGGGTTTTTATGCTTGTTTGAATGAAGACATTCACATCAACATGAAAGTCCTGAGGGTGATAAGTCCAAAGTGTGATATTTATGTGTGCATATTTTCATGCTCAACAGTTTAAATCCGAGTGCTGTGGGAGCACGGCCTACAGGAGGGATGTTTAAGGTGAGGTCAGACACCTAGGTTGTGTAAACGAGCAAGGTAGCACCTGGTAGCATGGACTGCAGCACTGGTTTGTCCAGGCCCTGTGTGCCTACAGACTCCTCCATAGGTAGCCCTGGTTCCTCCATGACATTAGTGTGCATCCGAGGGAGCCAAGGGTAAGTCAGATGTGTGCGTGGTGGCACGGGGTAAGCAGATCTCACAAGGCAGTGCTGTCCCAGAGTCACGAGGGTGAAGGAAAAGGCTCACTTCATGGCCAGTGTTGGGATAAATCCAATAAAAAAATCTGATAGAAGAGCATCCTTGGGGCTTCAGGAAAAGAAAACCGATGCATGGTCTGTCCTTGTGAACTGACACGAGTTAGGCTGAAAATGAAGACCAGTGTTAGTAAGCCAGTCCAGTGCTTTATGAAGAATGTGAGCTGCAGACTGAGACAGTCCAGTCATAGTGAAGCAATGCAGCTGTGCTTTCCCACATTCTACTGAATTAGTCTGAAACCAAAGATTTGTGATCGAATGAAAAAATCCTGATGAGTGGATGGCACCGTCACTTCTTTAGCCAGCCTTAAACACTGCTAGGATGCTTAAAGCATTTACTTGTCCTTACTGTTCAGTACAATGCGGGGCAAATCATATGTCTTTTTCTCCCTGCGGAAGCATCTGAAAACTATAAACAATCACTTAGCAGTCAGTGTGCTTGTTCCTACCTACTCAAAGTTTCCCAAATTATATCTACATATATATGATCCAAGTTGCTCCCAAATTACACTGGTGTAACTACAGAATTTGGGTCAGGAATGTAGTATGTATCATTAAGGCTGTAAGTCCAGTAGTAGTTTTGGTGTTTGTTTGTTTGTTTTAATAAAAGCTAGGAAAACAATGTCTTGTTTCCATAGCTAGCAATGTTGAATAGATTTCACAATACATTATTAATAGCGTTTTCTTGTCTTTTTTTTCAGATACATATGACCCCACCAAAGTTGAAAAGGTGTGAGATGAACGGAGAGGAGAACAGAGATTTCTTCTCTACTACGAATGTTTCACTGATTTTTTTTTTCTGGGTGCTTTTTGTTTGTTTTTTTTGTTCTTTGATGTTTGGAAATTGCCTCCATTTGTGGTGTTCGTGGTGTACTGATAATGCCTTTACCACTGCCACTAGGAATTAGCTATTTGTATCTGAAACTGTTGTGAAGACCACAGAAAAATCTGACTTCTACATTGGAACCATCTGGCTTTGTAGCGTTAAGACTTAATATCTACCGTTGGCAAAGAGTTTTCATCTGAACTCTATTTCAGTCTTCAGTGGGGATGATGAAATGCATGAAGTGAGGCTTTTGAGTTTTCTCCTTGGTGTAAATGTAAACGTGGGCGATTAGTGAAATGATTTTTAAAAGAATGTGAATTTATAAGCTAAACTTCTAAGTATCTACAGTCTAAACTTTGTTTAACTTAAGGGATTTTTGGCCATAAGTAGAAAGTGCTGCTGCACTATGTGGGGGAAGGAATGCAAGAGAATGGTAGCGAGGAGTGATTGTGAAGTTATTTCTGGCTTGCAGAGTTTGAATTTACTTGGATTAAATACTTACTTGCCACCTAGAGAGAAGAAAGGTGAAAACCCCAGAACTTCTAAAAGATGGAAGACTTTTGTAGTACAGTGTACAGAATGTGTAATTATAGTAGCTCGCAACTAGTGTTTCAAACCAATGCAAAGTATACCACTGGCTGTTTTGCACTCAGTATTACCTATTTTTGTTTTGCTGTTAGAAATTCTTTATATGAAAGAATAGTAACTGGTTTAAAATAGCCCATTTTAACAAAGTAACTATATTTCTTGTTACAGAATGCTATCTATTTTTCTATGATGTAAACAATTGCTAACAAGTGGCAAGTATAAAGAAGTATTATTATTATTATATTATATTTTAAGAAGACTTATCCCTCTGAGTGAAGGTGCCCCAAGCAGATTTCACTTGTATATCTTAATGCACACCCCATATTGCCACATACTCAGTAGTACTACCTTATTTTGTTCTGAAAAGAGCCATCTATGTGTGTATGTATGTATGTACTACAGGGTTAATTTCTATTTTCCACTCAACCCTTGGATTGTTCTTCTTGGAACCACTTTCTGAAACACAGCTGAGAACCGTCTGGGCTGGTGTTGCTGCCATTGCATTCCAGTGACAGCAATTACCAAAAAGTGGGTTTGGATCTTTGTCCCAGTGTCTCCAAGTGGCTCAGATATAATACCTGGTTTCTTCCTTTCACTTTGTTCCCTTTTACAGATGATGGGTTTGGATTAGGCCGGTGTATAAAAAAACAAAACTGGGTTTAATTCTTCCCTGAAGTCAACTGATGTTGCTAGGGAGGAGTTCAGGCATTTAAATACATGGCTATAAGTATATTTTATCTGCACACACAAATGCATGAATTATGGAGTTTATAATGAAGCCTATGCATTCTGCTCTTTGATACTGAATTAGCCTGCATAGTATCTGTGTCTTTAAAGCCTTTATGTCCACTCCTGTGTGTTTTTTTCGAAGTACCTATGTACTAACATTCTTCTGATGACTTGTTCATGTACTTCCCTGGTCTATTCTAATGGCCTTTTCTGGTTTTTAGCATAATTTTGTTTTTTTTTAAATCTTCTAATTTCTTGAAATGCATTTTCCGAAGTCTGTAATTTGGAAAGAACGACAGGGTAGAACACTCATCTTCTGTTTTGGCAGCAAGAATTTCTTGTCTGTAACACATGATTCTGTTACATATGGACTATTTAAAGCTTGTTTGAAAAGAAAATCTGGTGTATAATTTATTTTATTAACTCTTGTGCATGCTGTGTAGCAATACTTGTTGACAAACTGTTCCCACCATTCTTACTATATCCACCTTTTTTCATCACCATGTAGGATATACAGGGGCTAGTAAATAGCTACAAAACATGTTTCTCCCCACTCCCCAAACCAATTCTGCCTATTAAAAAAACAGTTATGAAAAAGAATTGCTTCAACTCTCATCATCCCACTTACTAGTAAAGCTGAGATGCCTGACAATAGCTTGAAAGTTTTAATTTATCCTTGATTTCTGGAGAGCTGTTAATTGTCCCACATAACCAGTCCTGCTACCTTCAGTTCATGCCTATGTGGAACAAGAGTTTTCTGTGCATTTTATTTTCTTCTGATGGGGAGGGGGTTAGTTGTTTCTGCAATATGTCTGTTTCATTAGTCATGTCAAGTAATTACTTTTCCAATGCACATAAACAGACAAGATCTTAACACAAAGGAAGCAGCAATATTGCAGGGTAGGTTTTATTGACTAAGAATGAGAAATTAAAACCCAGAAAGTTAGTAAGCTTTATTTTGCAGTACTATGTGACTGACCAGTGGATGAAAGACTAGAACTAGTACTGCTTTAAAACTTTCATTTTCATTTCACACTATGATACAGACAACTAAGAAATACATGCAGTGTAATTATATGAATGACTGTGGCTCAGTGTTTCTACAGTACCTGTGCTATAATTAAAATGTCGGCTCTTGGAATGGGCTGGATGGTACCACAGCTGAATACCTTTCCAGAAACCTTTTGCCCGTTGCAAATAGCAGTCAACAGAAAGCTTCTTTTGTACTAGATGTAGTTGAAAAACAGTAAATGGTGACTTTCAGGGGCTGTCTCCATGGGTATATAACACTGTCATGGGAACAGCACTCACGGGTAAGGGCAGGGGCTGGGCCTGGGTGGCTGCAGAGGAGGAGGATGTGCCAGCCTGTTCCAGCCCATCCTTCAGCGCAGGTGTGTGACTGCAGGGCAGCAGTGAAGGACTCTGCATTTATCTTTGTTCTCTGGAGAAGGAGCAGAGCTAGAACATCTGAAATTGCATTGTTATAAGCTGTTGTGTATCCAGCTTGTGCTTTTGCTGTACTGCTGCAGCTGGGGAAGCTGGAGTTGGATTACAGGTTATCCAAGGGCTTGATTGGGAAGATACTGTTTTCAGGAGCACTCCCAGAAATTCGCGCAAAAAACCATGCCTTATTTATATATTTTGAAAATGCTTAATAGGGAGACTCCTTGGGAGATAGATAGCTAAATAGGACCTGCCATCTCCTTCCATTCACCCAGCTGAAATCCAGAATGGATCGTCAACCTCAGGGCTTAGTGATGGTGACAGCAACTGGTGGCAGTGCCAAGCTGCCAGGGAGATAAACAATGAACACGAAGTTTCAGGGTCTTGTGTCACAGAAAGAAGAGTCACCGTGAGCTCCAGGGGCTGCAGACCTGGCTGGTGCAGCTGTGCTCGCCCATGCAGGGCTGGCCGGTCCCTCCGGTGGCTGCCCGGGGCACGGAGGCGTCTGGGTTCACCGAAAACCACTCTTTTCGGTCCAGATCCCTTCTCCTTGCTGGAGGCATTCTGAACCAGGCAGAATTGTGTTCCAAGAAGAGCGATAAAAGTCAAATCCCAGCGGCACCGCGGCGGGACGGGGAGGCAGGGGAAGGAAATGCCCCTGAGTGGCTCCTGGTCACTGCTGCTGGAAATGCCCACGAAACGCCTGACTAAGCATTGCTTGTCAGCTACCAACTCACGAAGCCTTCCCTAGGCAGAAGAAGGACCATTGTGATGCCTACCACAGGTAGGTTAGTCTTTACTGCAAACTGTCATTTATCAAAACCATCAAGTGGCCTTGACTCAGCTCCTGAGCAAAAAGTCTCTCTACTGAAACATCCAATGACTCCTGAAAAAAATTAAGGACAGCATGTGCTTAAAGTGGTCAAGTAACAGAATTAATGTCACCCTTTGAAAAAAACAGTCTCATCAAGCTTATGTACGTATGAGTATTGGAATTTAGTATAATATTTCTGATTGTCTAGTATCATAGACCAGTATTAACATCTAGGGTCAACATTCTGTTGCCAGATGAATGTTACTTTTATAGTACTTGACCTTCTCTTTGGGTTAAAATGTTGGTATTTTCTTCACTGCCCGTTTTCAAAAGAAAAACTAGGGGAGTGTTTGGGAGAAAAGTAGAAGTGAAATGTTCTTGCATTTAAATGGCAGAAGTTCTTGCAACTGCAAAGTGGGCACTTTTGTCCTGGTTCAAGATCTGATAGAGGCAAGTACATGTGAGATGTGAATCTTTACTTGTCAGGAGCTACCAGCTCAAAGAAGAGAGATAAAACAGTGTTAAAAGGAACGGAAAGGATTGTCAGCTTGTCAGCCTTTTGAATGTTTTCTGTAAAGCTGTCCTTTTGGAGGACATCGGTATTTTCTTGGTTGAGGATCAAACAATCCCCTAATTCCCCTCCACTGGCAATAAGCCACAATGCTGCAGTCCTAGTTTACTGGAGTGTGATTTAATTACAAGTGGAGTCTACAAAGTTTAAACTTCTTTTCTTTGCATAATCCCAATAAAGGATCAAGTTGAAGATTTCATGAGATGATGACTGTATCACTGAATTCATTAGAAAAGTTGGGAAATTGTGATTTAATTCTCATTTAAAGTTGCTTGAAAATGTTCACTGTACCTCACTCCTGGGGACTCATAGAAAGCTGTTTATCATCATCTCTATTTTTAAAGAAAAAATGTTTCAAACAAAGAAAAGGGGAAATCCTGATATCAATAGCAAAGCCCCAAACGTCAGTTCTACTTCCCACCCATGCTGAAAAATATGTTTGCAATATGGCTTGCAGAGCTGCACAGCAGGGAGAGGGTGAAAGGAACTGAAGTCAGAATTGACCAACACATGGCTGAGATTAGAAATAAAAATGAAATTTCCCAGCCAAGAGAAACCGCAATAACATACAGATACTGAAATGAAGGAGGAACTTTCCACCCTCAACAGCAGCAATCTCAGCCTTCTTTTGAGCTCTGGACCAGCAGAGAAAATAATCAGAACCATTCCAGCCAGAACCTGGAAGGAAAACAGGGAGATATATGTGCTAGACAGTGTATCAGTATCCTTGTGTCTTTGACCTCATACAATGCAGATAATTCTCCACACTGACTTTCAAGATACTGTGGCCTGTCTCCAAAACTAATACTAACTCATCGCCATGGCTTTCTGCTCTAACTAGCCCAAGGGCAGATTTAAAGGGATAAAAAGAGGAAAAAGGGGTAAGCAATTACAATACTATTTACATGATATCACAAGATGAATGTGTTTTTAGAATTTTCTTTGTATTTTCATCTGCACAATGCAAACACCGTGTTTCTGGGCCTACGTGTAAACTGGAGGGGTGCTCTTATTCAAGAGGAGACATTCTCCAAATAAAGATTTTGCATGGATATGTTCCTCTGTGATGTTGTTGATGTTGTTATCGTGGGCCGAAATGGAGCATGTGCTCTGATGTTTGCATTGCCTTCAAGAAAGATAAATGTATTGGTGAAGTGTTAAAAGGCTGCAGTATTCTCCAGGGGACTGTTGCTTCAAAACCTGGCACTGTGACTGGCCTGTTATACCATCAGGTACAGAAATCGTGTGAACTTGAGAGAATTACTTTCCACATCTGCACTTTCTCAGATCAGCACAGACTGTAGGTCACTCATTTCCAAATTGTGTTCTGTTCGTTTGCTACCTTTGGGTTATGTTCCGTCTCTGTGTGAGAGTCGATTCCTCCTTTCCTGCCTGGCAACCAGCCATCTGCACTGGGTAAACCCACAGTGTCAGAGCATTTTCCACTCCATGTGAGTATTTTCCACTCCCTTTGCACAAGTTGATATGGCACTAGGATTGTTTACTTTGGCTATGCTGCAGTAAAGAATGGCATCCTCTGTATCTGTGCTGATAGGACTTCAAGAGAACTAAGTTATCAAGTTAATATAAATTTTTTTTTCAGGCAAAGGTGTAGGCTGCTCATGGCTAAAATGTGCAGCTCTGTCTTTTGTCACTGTCTCACAAGCAGGTCAGATCTTACTGTCATATTCACATGCACTGCTGTAGAAAAACAATGGATTCATCCTGGATTTTCTCACCTGTGACCAACAAACCTGTGCAACAGAAGACCAGAAAGATCTGGGGAGGCTAAAGATGTAAATCACTGTGGTAGTTTTGCTGTTCTTTCTTTCCATCATCTAGCCAATCTGATCTCACTACACCCTCTCCCTCCCCAACCTGCTGGAAGTATAAAAATCCCTATTCCAGCATAAACCCAGCTTCTACTCAATTTGCATCTAGAAACCAATTTTCCTAATTTTTTTTTTTTTGCCAGTAGGAGAAGGAAGGCATTGAGTTCTTTCCAATTGCTGATGGGTGTTTTTTGTTCCTACTCCTCTCCTTAGTTTTGGTCCCTTGCATCAATGCACACACATTGTTCATTACTTTTTCCAGAAAAGTAGAATTGGCCCATTTGCTATCAGCTACAACAGGAGGAAGTCCCTAAGATGGCTAGGGACCAAAGTGTCCTGTTACCCTGAGAGCCGATGTTTCAGAACGAGGGGCTGGCCATGTGTTGGGAAACCTGCACACACAGTCCAGTAGGAAAGGTGAGGGCATGAGGGCAGAGACCTTCCTGCACTTGCTCCCACCCGCTCTCTCTGCAAAAGGAGAGCAGCTGTATGAAAGCCGATGCTGGCCCACAGGAGCCGGGAGCTTTTGCTCTTGGATGTTACGTGGCCAGCACACCCGTGACATGCTCCAGGTGGGCAGATGTTCTGGTGCCTGCCACCAGACAGGGACAGGTCCGGCCAACATAGCCTGTGCTCCCTCCAGACAAATCTGTATGTGCTCAGACCCACCCTGGCCTGCAAAGCAAGTCAGAGGGAAGATGTAGGGGTGGATGAAGGTGAGTGAATGGTGTTCAGCCTCAGAGTGTTTCTTGCTAAGTCAACCAGAAACCCTCCCAGGCTTCCCTTCACCCCTTCTCCAGCACTCCAGCTCACTCACCCCTTGCCACACCAGCCCACACACGCCTGACCCTCGGCTAATAGCATAAGACCCTTAGCTCTTATCTTACACTACACACACCTCATCTGCTTTATCTCTCCCACTGACCTCTTACAGCCCTAGAGCATGTTTAACCTTTTCTGGGTGACAATGGTATGCATGCCCAGGTTCAATTAAAGCTGTATTATCTCTCTCTGTGTTCTGCTCTGAATCTTCCCTTTCCTGGGGGAAAGAAAAACAGCCTCCTGGGAGTCCCTTTGCAACACTTCTGCAGTGAGGTGCTAACACAGTAAAGGTCATACCTCAGGGGGGTGACGCAGAAAGGAAGGAAGCCAGCTCCCTCCTTTTGCCCCTTAAAATAAGACCATTTCTTGTAATGATAATCAAGATCATGGCTAATGTTTGCAAAATGACAACAGGAAAAGAACCCTTCAGTCTCTCTGAGGTGCTGCACTGCTGCTCTGTACTAGCATATTTCAAAGGCTAGCTGTGGCTCACTTTGCCATTGATTTAACAGCCAGTCCTTGGGAAGGGCTGGGAGGACAGATGTTGCGCTAACCAGAGAGCTTCAGCCTCTCCTCTTCCCCATTCCCTTCTCCATTTAGCCCACAGAGCATTTAGGCTTTCTCTCCATGTCCTGTGCAAGGAACAGCCTTTAGCCCCAGCTTCACTGTAGAAGCAACAACAGTAACGTGGAACCTGCAGAGCAAACAGCATGGTGATTTAGCCAGCTTGTGTCATTTGAAGTGGCAGGGTTATAACATTTTGTGGGCAGGAAGGCTTGTCATTTGTCCCAGTTTCTCATTATTATTGTAGCACAATGTTTGGAGTACAAAGGAAGTTCTCCGCTCTCCCAGTGGTGGGTCACACTATAAATACCCCAGGTGGCACAGGACAAGGAGGGCTGTAAAACTCAGGATGTGGGTCACAAGATGGCTGTCTGCTTTCTGTCTGGGAGAACACGATAATAAACCCTCGCAAAGAACTCTGATAACACCACATGAAAGGAGTACAAACACTGTGGAGGAGATGTTCGGCTGCTGTAAAATGTCACTGTTCTCTTCACTTCATGATATGCTGCTTGATTTCCTTCCCTTCTCAGCCTTCTGTTGCGTTCCCAAGGCAGAAAAGTATCCACTAAACTTCTTTTTTCCTTCTGCACTACTTTTCAGCTCCTTCTTGCTCTCAGTGCAGACACACCTCTATGTTCCTGCAACACCCTCCTTACTCTAAGCAGCTCTCATACAGCTCGGTCACTTCAGCCAAAGGTCCCCTGAAGGATATCAGCACCATGCCAAAAATACTGGACCCTTTCCCCTGCCGCCAAGTCACTGCAGGGAGGTGAGTCAGGACAGTCAGAGGCCACTGAGCTGCTGGGCCAGACTTTAAACAGAAACATTCCTTATGTAAAAATCATCTTTTGTTCCCCTGGAGAAGTCAAAAACAAAATTCAATAATGTTGTCAACTCTTGTAATACGGGGATGTTCATGGAGAACATTGTGCCTTTTATTGCTGTGCACTTTGCATTTTTATTATCAAATGATTATTGGTTATGGTGTTGGTGTTTTAAGAACCCGTGGATAATGGTTTTGGTAACAGATCTAGAAAGAGGATTTGGGGGAATTGGGAATCATGAAACAATTGTGGATACATTTCAAACCTTCTCAAATGCTCTTTGAAAAATGCATTTGCCCTCCCCAACCCCACCCTCCAAAAAAAAAAAAAAAGGTAATTTTTCATTGTTTTGATCTGCTTAGACCTCCAGGTGCCCCCCCACTGCCAACTTTTCATACCACAACCACCAAAGCCTGGTGTGCACACAGCGCCGTGGAACAGAATATCTCTTCCAGCTGAAGCTATAATTCAGCGGTTGCCAAATGTTAGTGACTACATTTATATCTGTACAGTTTTCTTGACTGCTGAGAAATTATATGGCTTTAACTATGAGAGTGAAGCAGCAGAGTTTTGTAATAATAGGTCCACATTCCACCAGGCAGGGTTGTAAGGTGTAACTGAGGCCTCCAAAGGCAAAGGAGATTTATTTATATCTGTTACTCTCCTTCCCTCTGAGATGGAACTGCCCTCTACTGCTGAATCAGCAGGATATGCCCTGTGACACAGACTTGAGCTGGCTGAAGAGCTGTCAATGGGTCTGAAAACCATACCCTACCCCAGCCTCCCTCCATGCAGCAGGGAGCAAGGAGCCAAGCAAGAGGCGCGAGAGGGAAGCGGAGACCCTTGGTACACACAGCTGTGCTCTGTGATAAGCTGCATCCTGTGCCACGCTCCACCTCACTGCAGCAGGGAAGGCGTTTGAACTCCAAGACCCTTTCTCACTTCAATCCCTATCGGACAAACACCCAGCAGGCAGCTGGAAGAAAAAAGCAAAGTTCAACCCATCCCCAGTGACTCAGCTTCTAGGACTTCAGACCAATTTCCTAAAACTCTGCCTTAAGGACTTTTTTAGGCAGTGTCGCTACATTTGAGCCACATAAATAATTGAGGGAGTTCATAATAGCCGTGGAGCAGTGAAGCAAATAGTTTGAGCTGAGAAGGGAAACAAAAATCTCAATTACATGCAGGTAGGGCAGTAGAAAAGCCAAGCTCCTTTCAGGAGAGTCACTTGTTTAGAACGGCTGCGGCTGACCTCTGCTCTGTCAGCCCATGCACCTCACTGCAGTGTGGTTGTTGGCTTGCGTGTCCCCTTCACCAGCAGTTTGTAACCGCTGTTCTTGCTCTGACAGTTGGGTTTGACTGTGCTCTTCAACGGAAACCCCTGGGATGGCAGTGGCAGACCTCCTTCCCCAGCGTCCTCCTCAAGGACTCTTCACCCTCGAAGGTGAAGTCATGAGCAGAGACAAAAATCACACTACGAAGTGTGTCACCCTTAACTTCAGGCCATCTTTGTCAAATACTTGTCCCCACTTTGGATGGCCACGCTGTTTTTACACAGCTACCACTGCCCCATGCACGGCTGCTCTGCTGCTCCAGTCCCTCCCATCACATACCCTGAACCTAACCCAAAATCTGCAAGGAAACACAAGGGTTTCCTGCACCCGGAGCCACTATGCTACTGCTGGGTCTGGTGCCTTTTTGTGCCAACACTGCGCCCAGGCACTACAGGTCTCTCATCCGACGGAAGGCTGCCCTCGGGCTTGCTGTCACGGTTGGTTGGTTGGTTGCTTGGTTGGTTGGTTGTTTTCCTCAGAAGAAAGTCTGCCAGTAAAAAAATTACTCCACTTGATAGAATGATAGAATGTCCTGAGTTGGAAGGGACCCACAAGGATCATCGACTCCAACTTCTGTCCCTGCATATGACAACCCCACAGTTCACACCATGTGTCTGAGGGTGTTGTCCAGTCTCTTCTTGAACACTGTCAGGCTTGGGGCTGTGACACCTCCCTGGGGAGCCTGTTCCAGTGTCCAGCACCCTTTGGGTGAAGAATCTTTTCCTAATGTCCAACCTAAACCTCCCCGGGCACATCTTCCTGACATTCCCTTGGGTTCTGTCACTGGTCACTAAAGAGAAGAGTTCGGTGCCTACCCTTCCTTCTCCACTTGTGGGGAAGATGTAGCTGTGATGAGGTGTCCCCTCAGTCTCCTCCAGGCTGAACAAACCAAGTGACTCTAGCTGCTCCTCATACGCCTTCCTCTCCAAACCCTTCACCAACTTCGTAGCCTCTTCTGGACACTCTCTAGTAGCTTTTTCTCTTTTTAATCCTGTGTTGCCCAGACCTGCACACAGTGCTCCAGGTGAGGCCGCACCAGTGCAGAGCAGGACGATCCCCTCCCTGCCTGGCTGGCCATGCTGTGCTGGATGCACCCAGGACACAGTTGCCCTCTTGGCTGCCAGGGACACTGTTGGTTCATGTTCAACTTGCCATTGACCAGAACCCCAGATCCCTCTCTACAGAGCTGCTCTCCAGCATCTCATCCCCCAGTCTGTACGTACAGCCAGGGTTGCTGTGTCCCAGGTGCAAAATCCAGGACTTGCCCTTGTTGAAATTCATGTGGCTGGTAAATACTTTTTGTTTGTTTTATTGGTGTTCTTCATACGAGGGAAAACGTGACAAGAAGCCGTAGTTGGTCAAGTCTTTGAGGCAACCGCCCAGCCCGCAGCAGCCCCGCGGTGCACAGGCGTCCCTCGGGGTCATGGGGGTCTTGCAAACAGCGGTAAATACCGGTCAGTGCAGGGTTTCCTCGCAGTCTTGTACAAAACCGCGCCGCAGTCCCAGCGGGAGAGCCGCTGGCCGGCCGCGCCTCCCCAGGCGGGCTCTCGGGGCTGCAGGGACCGCCCGTCGCGTCCCGTTCCGTCCCGTCCGGTGCCGCCGCGCCGGACGGCGGCCTTTGCAGCAGCGCCACCTGCGGGCGCGCCGGGCCGCTTGTCCCGGAGGCGCGGGGCGGCTCTGGAGCCGTGCGGCCGCTCGGGCCGGCGCTCATGGGCAGGGCCGAGGGGAGGCCCTGGCGCAGGCAGGTGCCAGCAGGCGCGGAGGCTGTTGGGGCACGCAGAGACACTGTGCTCGGGGTGCTGGGGATCGACGCCCCAGGCACACCGGGGAGCTGAAGTAGAGCGTGCAGGAAACCGGGCGGTCCTGAGGGTCCCTGGGGAGCTGAGCTGGTGCCGAGCAGCAGAGAGACCCTGGCCCTGCGGCAGGACAGGCTGGGCCATGAAAATCTGCAGGCAGGCCTGTCGCCACCAGCCCATCCAGGCGGCTTGTCCCTGGCAGGGAGGTGACTCACCCCCTGGTCCGGTCATGTTCACCCAGGCCCTGGCGCGGGGGACAGGGAGGAGCGGGAAGGGGTTGTGTGCTGGCCAGGCGCCCTTTAACAAAGATTAAAGGGGCTTGTGAGACAGCTGTGGGGACTACGTTGGGTCCATGGATTCCCTGACGGAGGGCATAGGAACAGAGATCAGCCTTGAAGATATTAAGGTTTACCTGTAAGAAAGATGGGAGTAAAGGATTATCTGGAGATAGTAAGGTGAACCTGTGAGAAAAAAGGGAGTAGAAGAGTAACATTGATGATAGCAAAATTAGCCAGTGACATGTTACTGCTGTAACTTGCAACCAATAGTGAAGAGGCACGTGAAGTGGTAAAACTGTATAAAAATTCACTTGTGGCAATAAATGACATCTACTACTTTCATCCTGGAAGAACGTGGTCTGTGTTGTTTGTCCGTCTCAACTGCAACAGACAGCCGAAACACAAACAGGCTGTGAAATGGCAATAGGGTTTAGCATTCAGAGACAGGTTGGGCTTGGGTGGGAGATGAGAGGGGTGGGAGCTGGTGGGCTCAGAGTCCTGTTAAACCGGAGCCTGGACAAGAGGCAGAAAGAGCCAGCGGCAGATGAGGGTGGAGTGGCCGCACAGATCGCTGTGGTGGCTGGCTGCTCTAGCTGGTGCTGTGGCACACTGCCAGAAACATTGTTTGGCAGACCTGGAAAGGGACAAAAAATTCAGAAAACCTTCCACTGGAGCGCCTGCTTCTTTGGATTTACCTATGAGACATACATCAATATAACTCATTCCTGAAACCACTTTTGCTGTTACATTCCTTAGGACAGGCCTACCTAGGAACATGTACCTGACCTCAGCAGCTCCCTTTGGGTCTGTAGAAGCACCTGTTACAGCACAACGCTTAGCATTTCTCTTTGTAGGTGGGCAGTCCACCTACCACCATCAAACCGTTTGCCCTTCTAATATGCCTGAGACATGTGGATTCTGCTTTAGCAACTTGCCCAAAGGTGTGGGGACCCATGACTACACTGTAACAGGGTTTCCCAGGAGTAGGAAAAGATCAACAAAATGTATGTGAAGTTACTCAGCAGTCTCACCACATTCCTCAGCTACCACTGGCCATTTAAAACATCCTTCTTTACTTCCCAAATGTCTGCTCTTGGTTCTAAACAACACTTTTAGTTCCACTTTGGCCAAAACAACATCATTAGCACTTGATTCTTCAGTAAACCACTTCGGAGCATCCTGCTTTCCTCCCATAGCCATCCCTCCTCCCTGCCCTTGGTGTCATGCCGGGCTTGTTCTCATACCTTACACTGGCCAAAACCCTCTGGTTTTAATTCCTTCCACTTTCTAAACTGGGATGCCAGTAATTATCGATCAGTTTACTCCAACTAATGGCCTACACTGACATAATTTCTCCTACTCTTACCAAATATCAAATTATCTATACAAAATAGGATATTTCTAGAAGAAGAGACTGAGATGTAACACAGCATCTGAAGAAAAGAATAAAATCCAATGCATGGCAACCAGACTCTTTGTTCTGGCTGGTACACACCCAGTGTTGTGAGGTTAGGTTTGCATACTCCAGGCTGCTGGGCTCCTCTGGCAAGGGAGAATGTTTTATTTTTAATGAATATTCCAAAAAACCTGGGGTTTACTCCAGTGATAGTTCTCATGGAGGCAGAGCAATAAGGGGCTGTTTTCACAACTGTATTAACCACAGTTTCTTCCCACTTACCAAGCCATAACAACCAGAACTCCATAGCTCTTTTCATGACAGTCATCCTACAAACCCCAGTCCCAAATATGTAACCCAGAATCCCATTTGACTTTGACACCACAGCTGAATTGTCTGATCCCAGTCCTGTGGTTTCAGACCCAGCATAGGGAAATTTGACATTTTGCACTTATGTGGAAAATAGCTTGAGGACAGTTAGTAAATAGGAAGTCTATGGAGATTGGCTTTGTTTTTCATTGTTGGTTGTGTTGAGATGGCTGAAGAATAGCTGGGAAGGGACCGGCCATGTTAGCTTGATGCTGGAGGAGGAAAGCTGTGTCTTGGCATTTCTTTCATGGGGAGCTGAGCTCCAGGATGACTGGAGCTGAGCAGTTAATTGTCTGGCTGCCCTGTAACCTCATCCATCTCTTATACATTTTTCTTGAAATCTGAAAGAGATTTTGCCAAAATAACCCCATTTTGCCTGAAATCCATGTAAATCCCAAGCTTAACTTAGGTTTCCTCCAGCCTTTAAACTCGATGTTGTGGGGAAGGGAACATTAATATTGAAACATCACAAGATGAGCTGGGAGTAGGAAAGAGGAATGTTGCAGGAGTGCAGGAGCATGAAGATAATTTTTCACCCTTGATTCTGTTGTAAACAAGTTTGATGAACTTGGCAATGGACTTTGTGTGCTTTCCATGGTGTAAAATGGTGATGAATTTTGAGATCTGATAGTAGGTAAAGGCACCCAGTGCTGTCACGTCACCTGCATTAGACAGTCCTTGGAATTGCCAGCAGGTCACACAACACAGTATAACATTTTTTACCTCTACTGGTCCCTTTGGTGTTACAGACTATAGGAGGGAGATAAAGGCAAAGCACTTCAGATCTGCCTGGGGAGGAAGAAAACAAATGGCAATTGCACTTCTTTTGTCTCCCCCTCTCACCACCTAATGCTGCCTATGATAAGGCAGGGTATTCACACAGCGGACGGACACCAAAGCATTTATCTGACTTTTTCAGAGCTGACCCAAGCTGGAGCACAGGCTGTCTGACAGGGAAATGCCTGACAGCCACCACCTCTGAACGAACATTTCTCAAATTAAGTCTTATTTCACAAGAAAAGACAAACACAATGTCGAGCCTAAGGGGAATCTGCATTCTTTAGATACACAGAGCCAAGCAACTCCCTTCAAGCACTGTGAGGGTGAACATCTCTGCAGGGTCAGCCACCACAAGATCCCCACGTCCTCACGCACGTCCTCCTGCTCCCACTGCAGCACAGCCCAGGTGTGAGTCTGGTAGCGGAGAATCTCGCCCTCAGACCCACAGGCTGCTTCCCACGCAAGCCAGGCCAGCTGCTTTCCCCAGTCTCTAAAGGGCACAGATTTCTCTTCCATTGTTTTTCTGCACAGATTTATTTGAGTAAAATTATTGTTCTTTTTTTTTTTTTTTTTTAAGATCAAAAGCCTAGTGTCCTTCAGTGCAGCTGTGTCTGTCTTTTAATGTGTAAGCCAGTATTATTTTAAAGATCTACACAAACTAGCTTCAGGGAGCTCTTCTTTCCTGCAGTGCAAGATGCTTCTTTTGGGAAAACACGTGTCAGTGAAAACTAAATCCAGAAGAATAGAGATGAGCGTAAGGCAGAGAACCCGAAACAGCATCTGGGATGATAAATCTTCGGGCATATCTTTCGCACATTTGGTGTCTAAATCAGAACCTTTTTGGATCACTGTTTCCCACATTTTAGCCCTTAGAAAGTGAAAAGCAGGTAGAAAGAGGCAATGCTCACACAGAGACAGTCAGTGTCAAACTAATGCATTTCTCTGTTCTTGCAAACAGGGCTTTCTGCAAATGAACAGTAACATTTTTGAAGAAGCCCTCTGTAGGAAGACAGAAGCTGATTTGTATGAATATTTGTTGTCACCTTGATTTTAAAAGTGCTCAGTTATAGTTCATTAATTATTTGCACAGGTTGTTAGTGTAGAACAGAAATCTCGTGATTCAACCTGAAGAAACTGGCTACTCACATTAACCAGGAGACACTATCACTTTTCAGCTGAGGATTTAGTTCAGTACAACTCTTGGTGTCAGTCTAATCTCAGTAAATGTCTACAGGAAAATGTAGAGGATTTTCTGCAGTCTTACTAAGTCTTTATAAAACATTAGTCCTTAGCTTATTAACTTTGAACCCTATGTGGAGAAACTCTTAAAGATCTTGTATCGAGTACTATTTTGGAGACATCTAGCAGCTCTACTTATTATTTGGGTTGAAAAATTTTCCCTGTTATAAGACCCAAGTCTCCCTTGTTTGTGATTTTGCCAAACTTTTAAAAATGTTTAGGCAGGAGATTTTCCATGCCAGACATCCAGCTTGAGCTACTTCCAAGATCCAAGTTAAGGATGAATTTTTTTTTTTCCATGGCCTGAAATCCTTGAGTGCCTTTTTTTCAGGTGAGGAGTAGGATGGGTGTCAGTTCTTTCACACTCCAGAAAAGGCTCGCAATGTGGCAAAAGAACTGGCTATAGTGCAGATCATGAAGCAAAAGAGCAGCCTTTGAAGCACCTGAGCAGTCTTCAAGGTACATTTACAGACTGGTTTTAGTACCTCCCAGAATCCATCCCCTCTGAGCACAAATGGAAGTTCACGTTGCATCAAGGAAGCATGGGGATAGGAAGGACAGTACCACCCCAGAAACCTGAATTGTCCCTTTCCCTGGGTGACATGGGACACATCATTCAAATAGTCTTTGAAGAGGTATGTAGTGCCATTGGACACCAGTACTGTGGGCAGATGAAATGCCAGGCTTAACAATCCTGAAAAGTCACTTTGAACACTTCAGAGACACTTCAAGCAGAGCAACCAAATTTCTGGCAAACTCTGGCTGTCATGGTTTATGTGGATGAGTATAGATGGGATCTTCACTCACAGAAACGCTAATCTCACAGACTGTCTTGAAAACAGTAATTGTTTTCTGTGAAGGACAGACAATACAGTGATGACTGCCACAGAAGGATAGCATGGCTGTGTCATTCAGAGTGCTAAAACAGAGCATAATGTCTTATTTCTGGTGTTGCCTAGCTTTCAAATACTCATCCTGGCAACCTTTGAATTGTTCATCTAATATAAATTTTTTGTGTGATGATATGACTTTGGCAGGCTGGAATGCCAATTATTAGGCAGGCTTCTTAATCTCTTTCTAACTTTACAGTTCCAACATGGAAAAAGCCCGGCCCTGAAACTGAGTTGTCAAATATGACTGATCTAAAACTGTGGTTTTCAATCATCATCTGTGGATCCCTGGAACAACTCCTGTGGGGATTGTCCAAGTTAACTGCTTGTTGTCAGCCAGCTTGCATTTAAAATGCAGGATCTTCCCCTCCACTACATGATTCTTTAGAGGTTTGCAAATGAAAAAGATGGGTTAAAAGCATCAAGGCTGATTTACTGGGGGCTTGCCAGTGGGGTGTGCCTGGATACAGATACCTGTGTGTTGCCATGTGATTAGAACAGAATAAACTTATTGGAATGAAGATTGTATTTGGATGATTTATCTTTTTTCCCCTGACTACAAGCAAGTTATGAACATTTTTACTTAATCAAAATTACTCCATGAATAACTCCCTGGTCAAAGCAATTTGGGAGCAGCCTACATCTAGTATGCAGTATTTGGACACCAAGCTGACTGAATTCATGGCTCGTAAGGATGGTTTTGCTCCTTATTCTCCCATTGGGCAAGTGAAACTTAGCTTTGGGTTTTGTGCATGATCACTCCCATTGTACAAGTCCAAAACTGCCCTTTTCTGTGAACATTTCCAAACGTTGCTTGAAAATCTACTGCTTGGCACAAACAATAGACCCTGTCAAATACAATGTGCACTCGAACACCTGCAGGGCCTCTGGAAACTAGTTTCTGATAGCTGGAGAAACATGAACAGCCTAAATTAAAGGCAATAAATGCTTCACCTCACACTTCCATTTTATTAAAATGCCTACAAGCTTTTTTGGCCTTTACAATTTTCCTATAGTAAGTGAATCACTTGTGAAGATATGAATGAATGTTTCCAGAAAACATTTTGTATGCACAAGATCTGACCAGGGAAGTTGCTTGGTTGTGTTCAGGGCATCCTCTGGAAGAGCTGTGCGTCACTTGTAGGTCACTATGGCATATCAGACATTGCAAGAGCAAAATAACCATAACATAGCATCGTAAATCAAAACATAGCAATTTCCTTCGTTGACTACTATAAGTCTGTTAACTCCTGGGCATCATGGATTCTGAGCAGCTCTGAAGGGGCTGATACTAAGCTGTGCGTTACTCATTAGGTTTGTTAATTTCAATATTGCTTTTTATGGATTTAGAGAGACAAACCCAATAAAAATTAGAAGCTTCCACAGTTTTTTGGTTGTTTGGTTTTTTTGTTTGTTTGTTTGTTTGTTTTTCTGTGTGTGTGTAAAATAATCCAGCTGCTTTTTAAGAACAGAAACTTAAAGGGTTCAATAAAGGAACATGATATTTTACTCAATTGTTTTGCACTCTAGACATAAAGGCTGACGAGGGGCTATTTTAAGGGGAGGAAGAAGAGGGCTAGAAGTATTTTGGTCTGTGTTCCAGATTTCCACATCTGGATCCAGCTGTTGTGTTGCTGGCAGCTTATAAATAGCACTGTAGGTAGTCACACTATTTGTGTTCTGCCACATGGATGGACAACCAGGATGTAAACGTAGCTTAAACCAGGACCTGTGGAGGAACCTCATCTCAATCAGGGCCACTCACCCTGGGTCCCTTTGCAGTCAATGGAAAGAGCAGGCCCAGGCTCTACTACCTGTATTAACTAGGTCTCTATTTGCCAAACATTATTATGCCATAGTCTACCATGCTTTTCCACAGTCACTTGCACCATAGCTGCAGCTCCCTCTGCTAACCCTGCTGTTCCAATGTGTCTGGAAAGTCACCTCAAGTGTAGAAGGCATCTACAGGGTCTCAGAACTTAGCTGAGCAGTTCTCCAAGACAGGAGAGGCTACATTTTGGAGGAAGCGAGATGTAGCATCTGGAGCCCCCCTACTCCCTGCCACCTCCCCTGGAGCCGCTGGGGTGCAGAGGACGGCAGCAGGAGCAGTGATGTGCAGAGCACCCCAACAACCCCAGTGTGGTCATATCTTGCTGTGATTGCATTCCTTCTGCCCCAGATCACAATCTTATTTCCATGCTAAACTATTCTCACTCCAAGAACCTTGCTCTCATGCACTTCTCCCCATAACTCAGAGTTTTTTCTTTCCTCTGTAAATCACATGCATAATGCACTATAGAGCCCCATTTACGAAAACAAGATCTGTAACAAAACCCCCTTAACACCAGTAAATCTTCTTTTAATGAATTGGGCCTGTAGCTTCAATTATGAAACTGGGCTGTGACGGCTGCTGAACGAGCCATGCCAACAACAACACTGAGGCAGATCACTGTCATAAGGGTGTTAGGAGAGCCTTGGGAAAGGCTTGGACGCTCCCTCCTTCCCTTCAAGCACTTTCACATCTGCACTGCATTATATCCCCGTCCAGATGACTTTGCTGGAATATCCAGTGTTCTTGGGAGTATTTACATTATCAGAAAAGAAACCACTAATTTATTTGTTCAGTCTTCTACATAAATATACCCATAGCCCAGTGTGAAACAGCTCACATTTTTCTGGTTTGCTTTGTTTTCAAATGGACCTACCCTGGATTTTCAGTTTTACAGTGTGTATAAAGAATTAAACTCTTTAATTAGATTGTAAACCCTCTGGATCATATTTTTACCCTGTTTTTGTGCACTATGTACCATCAGAGACTACTCTTCTTCTGCATTGTTATAAATATATAGAGTACTTCAGGTACCTTGTAGGAACTGGATAGGCCACTCATGGGGAGGGGCAGATCTGGTGTCGCCCGCATGGACAGCTGATGTAGAAAGGCTTGAAGATACTATTTCTGTCCTTTCCTTTGGGTGGTACATTTGGGCCATCCATGAGACAGGGTGTCGTGAAGCCAAATGTTCTCTTCTCTGGCAGTGAGAAATTTCCCGTGGACACTGAGGTGTTCTTATCCTTCTGGTGTTGGGCACAGAGAAAGGGGCAAAGCACAATGGAAATGCTCACCCTCAAGCCTCTGTGACCTCTGTGACCACTGTGATGATAAAGGCACTGGGCTGGAGGGACACGATTGCCTGCTCCTGCTCAGTGCAGGACCTCAGATTTCCATCTTTAATATGGAGACCAGGATGATTTGCACCCATAATGACATTAATTACAAGCTTTTCTTGCTATCTGCTGCTTCTATTGGTCTCACAAAGTAGCTCTCTTGAGTCATCTTGGTGCTGTAGTAGAACTCAATATTGCCCAGGACCTCTTTGGTCCCATTTTATTTTTAGACAGCCTACGTTTGTCCTGTTTTCTGTCTTTCTGCAGCAGGCTGAGTCATGTTGATTTAGTGATGGAAGATCCCTTGATGGAGAAGTGGGAGAAAGGAATATTAAAACAATAAATTTCACTTACTGGAATGCCTGGCCTGGAGACACCTGGTCCTGTGGACTTTCATCACTGAAAGCGGACCCTGGGCTAAGTGGAGCTAGTGCAACACAGGCACTCTTGTGCACTGCACTGTGAACTGGAAGTTAGGGTGATGTCTGGATTGATGACAAAACCAGACACCTGGCTTGCTAAAGAGAGATTGCTGAGCACTGAGGAGAACTACTAGGGTTTGTGTGTGTTGCAGTATCTCCTTCCCCTAAGTTTTGTGGTTTATTAGAACTGGCAAAGAAGAAAAAGATATTGAAAGTATCAAAATTTAGAATACAATCAGATGAAACTGAGCTTCTATGCAATGTTAATGATCCAGCTTTGTTACTGTTTTTCTTTCTGTGAAAGTGACTGGCTCGGTCAGGAGTTTCGGTTTGAGAAAATTTGGAGAAATTTGGGGAATATTTCTCTGTAGATTTTGAGGATTTAAAAAAAAAACTTTTTTTTTTTTTTTAAAGGGTAATATCCAAAAATTCAGAATTTTAAACTGGGTTACTGCGAAGATGTGTTTAAATATTCCCTTACTTTAATTAAATCATTAAAAAAAAATTCTGATGAAGACAGGTACATTCTGCAGAAAATGTCCCCTCTGCTCTGCCCTGCCCAAGTCCCTAACTGGAGCGCAGTCCCGCACAGCGTTGCGTGGCTCTGTGGCTTTGCTGGCTGGGGAGGGGTGGACATGTGCAGGTCCTTGTACCCCCGCTCCGGGTGCTCACACCACAGGGCAGGGGCAGCTGGAACAAAACCAGTGGCTCTCACCCATGTACCTACCCCAGAGCGGTAGTTTGGGGTGAGGCAGAGGAGAGGCGTGTGGGTGCGCATTAGGTGTGGCCTTCTGGTGACATCCACACAACATCTATGGTGCATGGGAATTTGAGGATGAATATTTCCCCTGATAGCTCGGTTTCTGCAAACCAGCTTGAGGGTACATCGGTCAGGTCAGGCATCGCTCATGAGTCAAAAATGAGACAGTGCTTTAAGCTCACTCTTTATCTATTTATCAAACCCAAAATGTTCTGGTCTGGAAAATCATTTTTCTGGTTTAGACTGATCATTAAAGGCCCCAGACCTGGGGTCAGCTGCACAACCCTGGAGGGGATTTAAGGGAAGGGTGTGACTGAGAAAGCAAGAGAAAAGCCCCTAGGACTGCAGCCAGTTTTAGACAGAGGAACTGCTTTGTTATTGTATTACAGCTGCATGGTGTTTTTAACTATAAACCGTGCTTCAGATCCAGGCTGAAATGGGCTTGCAGTGAGTTGTACACAAAACAATTTACAAATCCCACATGAAGCAGTGTTTGAAAGTCCTTTGAAAGCATTGTTTGGCCAGCAATGGGGCTCTTTTCAAACTTAGCTCTGGTTGCAACTCTTATTTCCAAAAGTACAGCTATGCAAACAAGTGACTGTGGGGATTTGCATTGACATCACATCATGTTTTCCACAGCAAGGTCCCATTCACAGCCTGTGGTACATGAAAAGTTGCCTAACCATAAAGGGAAATTCGCCCAGAGGCAAGAGGCTGCCTTTGAGAATTTGCCACTAGCAGCTACACTGGCACTGTGAATCTGCACCTCCACTTCTTTCAGAGTAATCTGCATCGCTGTACCCTGTGTTACTAACACACTTGCTAGAGGTGCAGTTTTGTGGCCACAAGAAGGAGCCATGCAGGAGGTACATATGGAGTGTCTGGGTCTTGCAAAGGGATACCGCTGCTTGAGCAGCTGATGGGGAAAGAAAAGTCAAGTGTCAATGTCACGTTACAAGCCTATGTATTACAGTGTTTTCTGCCTCCTCCATCCATTGCTTGGAAAATTCTGGCTAGTAGGATGTTTTCTGAATGAATCTTAATCTTGACTTTAGCAATCAAAAGGACACGGGCTGAATTTGCTGTCTGCTCCATTAGACACAATGCGGCTATTGGCCATGTCAGCAAAATGTGGAACTAGTGGGGACCTGCTGGAGGTACTTGCAACCTTTCAGGAAAACAGCTCCCACACTTCTGATGAGCTCTTACAGATGGTACATGGCCTGGGTTGGTGGAAGCCCCATCTTGTTTTGTAGAGAAGCTACAGACTCAGCATAGACTTCATTTTATAGACTTCATTCTTAGACTTCATTTTATCTGTTACCCTCTTTCATGCGAGCAAAAGACAAACAGTGCATGAATGGAACAAAGTTTATACTGTTAAATCTATCTGTGTTCCCCCAAGCTAGGATTTCTAGTGCCTCTAATCCCCTAAATTAGTGACGAGGTTAAATAGTTCCAGAGAATTATGGGCTAAGATTGGAGCTCCAGCCAGCCAATATCTAGGTAATAATTTCAAATGTATTATTCATGAACACTTTATTAATGTTCACATTAAGTCATTATAATTCTTTCAGTACCAATGTCCCTGCTTCACATGAGAGGTGTTTAATATTAGCTGCTGCTCAGCCCTTTCCAGCCAAATAAAATCAGCCTGAGTTCATTCTGTCTCGCTTAGATCAACAAACATGGAACATAATGAACTTGCTCTGTTCTATGACTTATCTTGCCAGGATGGGAAGGAGAACATACCACAGCAAAACATTCCCCAGCACTTTCCTTTGACAGTACACAGTCCAGCTCGGGCAGGACTATGGCAGTGCCAAAGGGGACTTCATCCTCCTCATCCCCTCATCTGACAGCCGCCGTGCCTGCCCTCCCCACAACCAGCTGCTTTGGAAGGCAGCACAGCAGCGCTGCGGGTCCTGTGGATGGGCTGCTTTCCAAAACGGCTCCAGGAGGGCTGTTCATGGCCCCTGTACATGGTATGGGGTGGCTGCTGGGTTGGACACTGTGCGAGTAGCCTTGGTGCTGGGCTGGTGACATGGGAGGTCCAGACTCTGCAGCAAGTGAAGGAAAACCAGCTCACCTCTTGAGTGAGTCCCACCCATAATGATGGAGACAGGAAATTTTGGGTATACCCACCCCCATCTCTATTAAGAGTTTGAAAGCAGAGCACTGGTAGTGTTTTTCATCATTAAAGCAATGCCAAGAACAAAACTGTAGAACAATGTCAGGTTCTTCTGATTAAATCTAAATTTTTCCCGCTATTACTTGAAAATTAGAAGCAGGCAAAACTATCCTTCATGTTATGGATAACTTGGCTACAGAAATATGGCATCAGCATATGCTGAAAAGTAAAAGCTAACATGATTAGTAGACTATTAATTCTAGCAGCAGCCTTGCCTGTATGGGATCCATGTGTTTAGAAAGTAAGGTCTTTGGAGCAAAAAACAGCTTTTCTGTGTATCTGTAAAGCAGGTGGCATATGTCTGTCTGAGCGTTAGACTAAAAATATGGCATTGCAAAATTGGCAATGACCTTTGAAGATGTTGGCCCATCTGAAGAGTTGCCAGGGTCTTGTGCTTCTATTGATCCAGAGCTTGATGATGTCCATAAGTTTCATTCCACTGATCTGGTTGGGCTGACTTGGATCTGGCATCCAGATATGTCCACCCAAAAACTAGGTTTTCAGAGCACATTGCAGCTCCCGGAGGTCATAAAAACTGTGATTACAGAAATGGTAGTCGGTGCTCTATGTGATACAGTTTGCATAATAATGCATTGGACACTGGCCCCGGCCCTCCCAAGCCTCCATTTTTTTGCAGTTGGTGTTTCCCAGGTGCTTTAAGATAGTAGCATACCCTTTTCCCCATTTAAGAAGAATTTTTAAAAAATTTAAAAGGATTTGATTAAAGACTGGTAAAGACTTGATACCTGCTAGTATGATTAGCCCCACTGAACTGCAGTGCTTTTCCTTTCACAAGCAAAATGAAGAAGAAATTGCATTCTGCTGAGTTTTGGTGACAGTTTTGGATGGAAAGGTCCATAAAAAAAACACTATCAGCAAAGGTCTTGTGAAAAACAAACTTCAACATCTCTTGATCCAAATAGTCCTGTTAAATCATGTTCAATGTTTCCTGTGCATCCACAAGGGGTATGACAGCTGGTGTCTCCATACTCCTGCAGCCTGGGTTAAGTTACACATTATACACATACCGTCCTCTGCTAGCCTCCTCATTAATCCAGCTTGGCCCTTCCAAATCAATTTGGCTATAGCATTTTCTGGCCTGATCTTTAGCATTTTAACATAAATAATGTATGTGACAGTTCATCTATCCCAGGATTCTCGTTTCCCCAGTGGAATCCATTTGTGTTCCTGGGAAAAGCAGTGATTTCCTTGTGATGGGTGAAAATTTTGCCATCGCGGCCACTCTCTGCCAAAATAGCTGTCCCTGGCCAAGGGATACGCTGTGCTGTGCAGCCCCCAGCTGTGCCTCGTCTGACCTCCAGAAGTCACCCCATACCACGATTCTGTCACAGGAATTGTGGCAGCCCAGAGCAAACCTGCAGAAGACCAGTAGACTCTCCTATCTGTGCCCTCTCTGTCATTTCCATGAATCATTTCATTACTTCCAGCAATTTTTATGTTCAAAATCTTGTTTACAGGTGAGGAGGAAACTCGCTTTATACTAACTGAAACCTTAACAGTAATAGAAGAATCACAGCTAGTCTAGATCTAATTGTTACAGAAAAAGAATTAACAACAATGCAGTTAAAATCTTTTCACACACAATTAATTTCTACCGCTTTTCCTGGTGTCGGGCTCACCCATCCCCTGCTCCTTGGTGCCCTGAGGTGGATGGTCTTGGTCTGATGGGGCTGGGGGTGTTGCAGCAAGTTGGGGGCATCTGGAGTGCTTTGTGGGGAGGGGCGTGATGTTCAGGTTGATGTTGTTTCTTTCCTTTGTCTAGGATCTACTTTGAGTAATTTTAATATGCTTGCTAACTTGTTTTTTTTTTTACACCTTTCTTTTTCTCCACTGGTGTGAAGCTCCATGTTTCACTGGAATTTACTGTATGTGGTACCTTTTACAGGGTGCTATTTCTTTGTTGTCTTTTTTACCCTAAACCCAGTTTTGTCTAGGTCCATTTTTACTGAACTATGGGTGAGATGTTTATAGCTGTGGGATCGCTGTGGGATCGTCAGTGCCAGCCTGTACCACATCTCTCGTCATCCCACGTGTGTGCTCCTCTGTGCCTCATCCTGTGTCTCCACTTCTTGATGGCTGTTGTAGCGCTCCTGCCCTCCTCTACACTACAGTATTACATTAGTCATAAATATCTCATTCTCCACAGAATAACTGCTATTGCTATAAAAGTATGCTTGTACCATGCAAAGATATACAAAAGTAAGACAAATTAGCTTTGCACACACGGTCACTTAGAGAACTTGCTGCCACAGCTAAATGAAGCAAAACAAAGTAAAACAAAGCTGCAAGCAGGTCAAGAGAAGTTCAGACCAAGCACAGCTCAAAGGCCTCCGTTCTGACGCCTTACAAATTCAGTGCAATCTTATGGCCTGGCAGTGCTGTGCTGCAGAGCTACAGCGTTGTGCAATGCTCTGCTCAGCTTCATGGGCAAGAGCTTTTCCAGGGCCTCACCTAAAAACAAACTGTGGGCTTTGGAGCACACAAGGATGAATGACAGTGACATCCAAAGGCAACAGCATGTTTCGAGTGTTATTCCAGTCTGTGCTTGCTTTTTTGCTTAGTTGTTTGAAAGGCTGCTAGTGGAGAAGTGCTGATGTGGGTGATGGAACAGGTATCTCTCGCTTTTCGTCTCTTCAGCCCCTGGCCTGTTTTAACAGAGTCAAAGGCTGGGTTTGACAGCCCAGCTGTGTCCCAGCAGGCCTGGGAAGGCGTATCTTCTCAGGCTTCCCCCTGCTTGCTTCCAGGAGACAGCTAAGCACTTCACATTTGGCATGGACAGCTTGTCAAAATTCTTTTATTTTCCCTTCCAGACACTTCGTTTCCCAGATAAATAATGCCTGAGAACTTCTGGCATCACTGCAGTATATTCGTGTCATTTAAAGAGAGATGAGTGACCACGTCTGCATCAGACTGACTTTCACTGGGGTAGTCACGGGGCACCTGGCACTTTTAACCCAAGCTGTCAGTAAGTCTCTTGCACTGATGGCCCTGCTGTAATGAGACACTTAGTGCTGCCGAGCGAGGAAAATGCCACTTCTGTTTGCAAAATGGACACACTTCTCTGGGTAGTAAATGAAGCGAGTCACTGTCCGTATGGGCTGGCAGTTATCTTCTGCTCCTTGCTTCTTGATTTACTGTGTGTTGGAGCAGCTTAGCGCATCAATATTGCAAATTAAATACCAAGGGGATAGGTGATCTTTTGAGTTCCCGTCTGGGAAGGAAACAGCTTTCAAACACAGGTTCAGTTTCCCTCTTCTTCTTTTCAAATCATGGCATTCAACTGATATGATCAGAGGTTTTTATGCAGCTCCAGTCTGCGAAGCCTGTTTAGGTCTTTTCTTTCTCTCCCTCTTCCTCTCTCTGTCTCTCACTTTCAACAGTTAAATTTTATATCAAAGGCTAGTTGAAGCTTTTAGACTAGTATTACACCATTCACTGATTAAGCAGAAGCTGCTTAAAATCCTGCATAATTACAAGGTCTTTGCATATCTGTTTTCCTCAGTGGCTCTCATGGCATGTGGAATCAGTGTGTGTCTTGAAAGTATCAGTTTAGACAATGAAAATGCTAATTAGAATGGAAAAATATATTGTATGTGTCCCACATGTTTAGCTTTTAAAAAATATGAAAAATCCTTGACCTTAATACTCTGAAGATGTCAGATACTTCTCTCAAATGATGCCTTGAGAACCCTAGTAAGCCTCAGCAGAGAGAGAGTATTTTGTTATTGCTCCCCTGATAATTAGATCCACATGCACACACGATACATCATGAGCCCTGTCTTGCTTTTCAACTTCAGGCCTGTGACAGTGGTTTATATTGAACTTCAGGGTGTGTTTTAAGATAACATAAAAATATGTCTACTAAATATTGGAGCTACCAAACGCAGCCCCCAGGCTAGGGAGGGCCAATATCCATGCCCATGCTACTCACAGAATCATAGAATGTCCTGAGTTGGAAGGGACTCATAAGGATCATCGAGTCCAACTCCTGTCCCTGCATATGACAATCCCACAGTTCACACCATGTGTCTGAGGGTGTTGTCCAGTCTCTTCTTGAGCACTGTCAGGCTTGGGGCCATGACACCTCCCTGGGGAGCCTGTTCCAGTGCTCCAGCACCCTTTGGGTGAAGAACATTTTCCTAATGTCTAATCTAATGTCCTATCCCACTGTACCTCTTTGTGTCACATCCTGCACTGTGGCAGAGCCTCTGTTTGCACAGGCAGATGCTACACATCTCCCGCAGGACTTCCATCTCACCCAGGATAGAGCAGGCTACCATTAATTAACAGCTAATCAAGAGATTGGTTTCACCCTGATCCTCATAGGGTAACCCAGCACCTTGGGTTCTGCAGCCTGCTTGGCCCTGGGCAAGGTCAGACCTCAGACCTTGCAGCTGGAGCTCAGCAGCAAGTTGCCATCACTTAGGGAAGCTGGTGAGGATGTGACCATCCTCCCGTCTTCCCTGGGCATCCCCATCCAACCCAACAGACCTGGTCCTTCCTCGCTGTCATCCTTCCCTCCTTCCTGCAGACAGGCCCCACTGATCTCTCTCCATCCTTCACCTCCCACGAAAGGCAGGGTGCTGCATCCCACTCCTTGCCACACTGTAAGCAAAGGGACGTTTGGGAGCCCAGGAGGGAGCATGGCCAGGGCACAGAGGGGCCATGGGGCAGCCCTTGGCTGCTGGGTGCCTGCAGCAGCTGTGCTGGGATGGGTCTGGGACAGTGGGGCTAGCTCACTGCTGGGGCATGTCTGGCACCTGGCAGCTTCTGTCTCTAGCAAGGATGAGAGAAGAGCAATTTCTTTGAAGCAAGAGGGACCCTTAACCTGGAGAGTGTTCCCAGGAGAGCATATATCTGCAATGGTGATGCCCAACTGCTGCTCCAGCACATAGCAGTAGCTAGAGGAGGCTCATCAGAAAGGCTGCAAGGGAGGCTGTTAATGTTTACAGTGAGCTGAGCAGTGTATATTTTATTTTAGCCTTACTCTTGGAAACGGATGAATTATTTCATACTGCACTCTCTGGGTCACAGGGCCCCTTGCAATGCCAGCACTTTGCTACAGACCATTTCTGAAAGATAAAGGAGGTGAGACCACATATTTACCCACGGGAGGAGGAGACCACTTAGACCCTTCCTTTTACCTTCCCCCCTGCACCTCGCACTGTGTTCCCAAAGCCACACGTGTGCCCAGGAGCCTGGCCCGCTGCTCTGGCATCGGTGGGTAGTGAGGAGGCACATGGGGATGGTTCCCACCTCACACTTGGCGTGTGTCAGAACTCACCTTCCCTCCCCTTGGCCCCGGGGCTGCCACAGAGACACAGAGTTTATGCATTAGTGCAGGAGGAGGGAATCCTGTCCTTTGGAGGAGCAGAGCACTAAAACATAAATAACTGCAGACAATGAAAATTATGTTAAGAAAACAAGTCCAAAGGCTTAACTGTTAAAGTAAAAAATAACATTTCATAAACACGATCTTCCTAATACTGCATAATATACTTCTCCGTGTCACGCAGCACAATAATTTCCTGTTCAGCTTCACTTTCTGAGCAAAACCAGAGATGAAGATTGGCAAGCTCTAATGGGAGAGCCGGGCTCTCCCCGTAGCCCCAGCCACCACAGAGGGCCTGGTTTCTACTCTCTGACTCTCAGCATAAGCATTCAGCCACCGGGTGATCCTCTTGAATCACTTTTTAACCAAGTCAAGAAGTCTTCTATAGCAACAGCCTTGTTTGTGTGTGAGTAATGAAGGGGATTTCTACCGAAGTAGTGAGGGGGGAGGGAAGAGAAGACATTTGGCCAAGACTGCTTGCACAAGTCAAAACCAGATTTCCTCCACCTCTTGCTTCAGAGTAAGTTTTTGGAGAACCAAAGCTCTATCAACATGTAATTACCATTTGTTTTCTCTCCGTTTTTGTTGGTTTGTTGTTTTTTTTTGCCATGGGGGCATTGCTGTTTCTTGCTCTGGTAGAAGCTGGCTTGCTCCACAGGCTGAAGTCTCCATCTACCTGCTGTGTTTGCAGGGGAGACCCAGCCCCTATGCAGGGACTGTCCCCCTTCACTGGCACTTTTTCCTTCCAACTCTGCCCCCACGAAGAGCCGACTTTTTGCACATCGTACAGCATGTCCCGGCACCTGAGGTGCATCCAGATCAGTTTTCCTTTTTGATGGAGCTATATTTAGACTGTCCGGTAACTGCATCCTGGACTTTCTAAAATAAATCAATGCACAAGGTCCTGATTCAGTGGCCGCCTGTGCCAGCGCAGAGCCCAGCCTGCCCCCAGCTTGCCTGTAGTCTCTGAAGGCTTTGAACAGCCGCTGGCAGAGATCTGGTTGCAAGTTCAGGGTTTAGCAAGTCTCTTCTCCTGCCCCTCTCTGCCCTTATGTCCTGCCTGCCATCTGCTGACCCACACTCAGGTTAATATAGCTCTGGAATGAATTCATCTGAACTACAGATTTGCACCTATGTGGAGAGGCCAGAGCTCCTGGGGTATTTTCCTATTTTAACCATCACTTGATAGCCATTTAGGTCTGTGAAAAAATAAATGCCCTTCTTTGACCTCCATAGGAAACAACTCAAACAAAACAATCTCTTCTATTGCAAGAAGCAGAGTTTGGTCCCAAATCTGTATTTTTATCCCAAGGATCCAGTTATAAACTGAACTAAAGGAAAGGACTGTAATTTTCATAAGTTGTTCTGCAGAAACTGGAGAGCCAGGCACAAGAAATTTTTTCCTTGCTTGCTGAAGACCTTTTTTTTCTTGTTGTGGACTGGACATTGTGGAGCTAGTTAGAAATTTCAGTCTGCAGCGTTTAGGCCTGAAGGCTTGAATACGAATTCCTGCATGTTTCAAAAGTGCAAAGATCTTATTTTAACCTGTGCCTTTCAGCCACCGATAGCTGGGTTTTTAGCCATACACCATCACTGCAATAGAGAATTCACAGCCAGAAATTTCTTTCAACTCTCTTTTCTGTGAAGACTTTTCTGTGTTTCTGTATGGCTCACTGACATATTTATCTTACAGACTAGCTAGTGCTGCTCCTGACCTGCAGACATCAGCCATGGGCTGTGTGAGTAGCACCGCTCAGAGGTTCTGCAGAGCTGGGCTCCCGCTGTGCTGGCGAGGCGCAGCGCCAGCAGCCGGGCTGGCCCGCACAGGGAGCATCGCAGGGCGGGGAGGAGGATCTCTGCCATCAAACCGAGTTTCATACCTAAAATGTCAGCCTTGAAGACAGCCACATTCTCCTTTATTTAGAAGTCATTTGTGACAATGTTAGTAATTAATTGGCTGTTAAGTTTTTGTTGTTGAGATAGGATTTTTATCAAGCTTTCAGTCATACAGCATTGAAATTGAAACATGAAGAACACCTTCACCGCCCTGATCGAGTCCAGCGCTGTGCCTCTTCTCATGCTGAAGTGTAATAGCATTCTCAGTTTACCAGATCTTGTGTAGCTGAAGCATGTGTGGGTGACATTTATAAATAAAAGGTATCATTGCTGTGGTCATGTAGGTTTTGAACAGCACACAGCTATTCACTGAGGTGCAAACTTGCCAAAATCAGGCAATGTGAACGTGCAAAGTTCAAAGGAATGGTCAAAGCCTACCAAATTGCAACATTTCTCATAAATAAAAATGCTCTAATGTATCAGCTGACAGGAATTCAGCACCTAATCTGTCCCATCATTGACTGGAGTGATAGGGACACTGCAGTTGGAAAGATGCCATTTTGGGGAACTATCACATCTAGTCTGTAAATTAATTCTCAGATATTTTCAACAGTTTTGTTTAATCAGCAATTTTATTTCTTTTTCAGAAATCCTGTGACTTCTGCTCCAGTGATCTAGCCAGACCCGAGAGTGAGAGACTGAGAAGCTTCAAATCAAATCCGACGTGAGAGTTAAATAAATTGGGGTGTTCTTGGCAAGGTTTCTCAGAAACACAGAAACAGATGTAAAAAGAGGCACAGAGGAAACAGCAACGCCTCAGCTGCTCCTAATGAGAGCCCCAGCAGGGAGCTGGTTAACCCTGCTCAGGGGCTTGCAGGCTCCAGGCCAACTGGAGGAGAACCCAAAAAAAGCAGAGTCAGCACATGCAGGAGTTAAAATGGCTCTTACCAACCTTGTGAGCCGCTACCACGTGCTGCTGGTGTTTTGCTGTGGAACGCATGGCACAGCCTAGCAAGGCTTCACCGTCTGTCTTGTGAGCTCTGGTACAGGAACCATGAAATGATCAGTTCAGCCAGTTTTGCAGAGCTTGACTAGAGAATGTGCTTGAGAAAAATGCACAGACAGTCACTGTCACCAGCGTGGCCTGTGCTGGAATGAAATTCAAGGTCTATCAAGGATTCAAGAAGAGTTATTTTCCAGTGGTGCCAGGTTTCGGGACTGTCTTGCTCTGCACTGATGGTGCCAGCAAACTCTTCAATGAAAGAAAAAAAATAAATAAAAGAAATCATAAGACCCTCCACAGCAGAAGGGTTGCTGCTGCCCTCTGAATAGTGGCTGGAACAATTCCCATATAGTTCAAGTGCCTGTGGTTGTATTAGTCATGCGACGATGAGAAAATAGCCGGCTCCGGGGGCTCGGCTGTGGTGGGGGGTGGGACGGAGCTGCCTGTGCCCGGCTGCTCCACCTTTTCCTTCCAGACCCACAGCAAACGGGGAAAGAAACCACCAACAAACATGCCCAGCAGCTCAGGTCTGAAAAGTCAGCAGGGCAGACCCAGGACAGACCCCTCTGGCAGACCCAGAGGGATACACGTGCCAGGTATTTTCTAGAAGTGAGAAGCGGTATTTTAGCAATTATTTTGAAATGTAAACAAGGAGAGGTCTACTGTGCAATGTTTCCTGGGTTTGAGGTAATCTTTGTTACAAAAGCAAGTTGTCACTTGTACATTTTGTTTCATTCCTGTTTAAGCAAACTCCAGATTGCCCATATCTGAAATACTCCTGTTTTGTGACTCTGTCATTACTAGAAAAATAAAAAGACAAAACCTGACTGGCATGAAAGCTCTTTTCTTGCCTTTTTTGGTAGAGAGTCCTACTACAATAATTCTGTCGAAACACAAACAAAGGGCACTTTCTAATTGCTAAGCAGAAAGCAAAACAAAAAGCACAAAATATTCAGTGAGGTAACCCTTGCTTTAAGGATTGTATTTCTGGGCATGGTGTCATGTTCTTCTTCTACTGGTGGTAACGCCCTGCACCCACTGTGGTGGTGGGGTTTGAAATGCTGATACCCAACAAGCAGGTAGAGAACTAAATAACAGCACAAAAATCAATTATTTATATTTTTTAAAAAAGCCTTTATCCTTATTTTTGCTGAAAACCAGTCATTTAGATAAGTATATTCTACTGTAGTAACTTATAGGTGCTGTGGCTCGCATATCTCATGCCTGTTGCAAGGGACCTGGGGAGCTGGGCAGGACCTAGGGGGACAGAAACACAGGGCTCAATATAACAGCAATTTGGGAATGGCAAAGCTTAAAAAGATTCTGGTTTGTTTAGTTTCTAGGAGTCAACTTGTTCCAGATAAAGCCATCACTGTGAGAACTGAGTGGCATTAAAAATACAATATTCCCCCGAGGAATAGGACTGCCTGGAAAAGCATTGGCCACCTGCAGTAACAAAACACCAGCACACTGCGGCGCTGGTCCTGGGGAAGTGTCCGCATGTCTGAAGATGCCTCCTAGCCGGGGGAGTTTCTGTGCCTCCGTGTTCCTGACCAGAAGGGCCGGGCTGAGCACGGACACAATGGACACCAACGCCATGCAAGGCCAGTCATGAGCTGCAGTGATGACGAGCAGATGGCCAGAGGTACTTGTTTAGTATATCTGTCTCGTGGTTTTACAAAGTGAACTTAAAGTATCTATATAAGGAACAGCTGAGGTACTTACAATCCATTAAGCTTGACAAGGACCATTACTAGATATAATATTCTCTCATAGTGGTCTTGCTGGGGTAAGAACCAGCAATGTAACAGCTATTCCTATTTCCCTTGTTTCCTTGCTAATCACCATTTAACTGCTCTCCTTGTTTTTTTTTCTCCCGCATTTTTTTTAGTTAGTACTCGCAGCATCCTGTGGTACTGGGGAGGAAGTTTGGATGTGAAGTTTCACAGCAGAGATAAAGGTCACTGTGGCAGTGAGAAGTAACAAGAAAAGATATGCAATATATAGCTTGTTTCTTGCTCCCTTGTCCTGGACGGTCTGGTACAAATTATATCTCCTGCTAGACTACAAAAGCTGGAGAGAAAGCACGCTAGATACCAAGGGATTTAGCTAATAGGAATCAAAATACATTTGTATTAATTGCTCAGTGCTCAAATGTGTTAAAAATATCCATATAACAATAACAATCTATTTCATAGCTTATGTATGACTTGATATTTCCAAAGACGCTGTTAAGCAACAATTCTTGCTGAAGTCCCTGACAGCAGAGGACAGCTTGTATGCACACTAAAATGGATAGGTTGAATGCAAATAGGCATTACATTTTCTGGCAGAAGTCCCAAACTCAGATCCCAAACTTGGGGAACCGATGAAGTTATGCATCCTAGCAGAGAGTTTGGGAAAGATTCTCTTCAAGGAAATCTGCATGAGCTTTGACTTGTGGTACAGCAGCCACAGTGAGCATCTACATTTACAAAGGAAAAAACCACCAGCACAAAAAAAACTTGCAGAATATCTGCAGATCTCTCAAATCATCATGTTTTATGGGTGTCCAGAATTGCTCTAAATCTTTCCATGTCAAAGTGATGTCTCACTCCTGTTGAAAAGAGCAAGAAAATAAATTAAAAGTAAACCAAACTGTACCAGAATTAAATGCATTATGCCAGCTGTACTGCAGCATCACAGATGTTATGTGTTTGAATCTCTGTGTAGTTACTATGCATGTGTTTAAGCATTAAGTTGGACATGACATGGACCTTCTTTGCAGAGAAAAAAAGGCAAAATAAAAAAGAAAAACCAGTGTATATGCATTTCAGATAACGAGACCACGAAGCAACTTGTTGTTTGGAAAATGGTTTCTCAGTGAGCTGCTACGTCTGAAATGGGTTGAGCTAATCCCCAGTCCTAAACACTAGCAGGATTGATCTTGGCTGAACTATGTGACTCTTGTCTGTCACATTTAGTGAGAGAGGAGCCAACAGTCCCTAAAATACCCATTTCCCCTGCGCTGGGCAGTTGTGGCATCCTGCTCCCCACATGCCGAGCTGCTGGGGATGGGCTGAGAGGAGCATGCTGGAGACCCCAGAGCAGCTCTGCACGTCAGAGGCCTCTGGTGCTGAAAATGACACAGCCAAGTAGTGCAGCTCTGGTTGGCCTTAAAAATAAGAATCAGGGAAAAGTATAAGAGTCCGTTCAAACTCCCAGGCTTGCCAGCACAGACAGCCCTCCAACTGAGCCAACTTGGTCAGACCAGGGGAATGCAGCACGAGGGCCTGTGTGTCTCTCTAGCTTGCCTGTGCAAAGTGACCAACCCAAACTAAGGCAAAGCAGTTTACAGCCTGTGAAGAGCACATTACATAACTAATACAGACCTTCATGCCATAACAAGACTTGCTCTTCTTGAAATGTATATTTGAGACCTTGAAAAATACATCCGAGAAACTATATAACAGTGAGAATAAATGTAGGTTGTCTTGAAATAATTGCATTTTCTTGTGTGCCCCTTTGAAACATTTAACACTGTTACAGCCTTTTTCTGTAAAGTTTGTGGAACTTTATGGCCCCCGTTATTAAAGTCGTTGACGTAATTTTTATCGGGGAGAGGTGGAATTCTTTCTCTGCATCACTTCACACAAAGCCTGCATCAACTCAATTTGATTTTATATTATTCCTTGCAAACATGACCCAAGCCCACTCCAACATCAAATGAGAGAGAAGGTTAGAACCATAAATTTTTGACCTTGCTGGGTGAAAGCAGACATTACACTCAAATCCCTGTTACTAATGGCAGCTATACTTCATGGCAGTGCAGGCGGTGCTAAAGGGCACCAGCAATGACATCTTTCATCACTTGCACTAAAACGCTCTTCGCTTACTGCCGCTCGCATAGGGTGCCAGTGAAATGAGATGTAAATGAATCTGTTGACAAACAGGTTAAATGTCAACACCCACGGTGATACATTGTTAGGAGTAAGGGCACAAGATACTACAGAATTGTTTCAAAGGAGCAAGTGCTGAAAGGTGAGCGAAGTTGTCATCACGGTTGTTTACTGTGTAAGTACCACGGTTTAACTGGTTGGCTCTGGTTCAGTGCAGCCCTCATCCTAATCTCCCTTTTCTTTCAGGCAGCCTTGCTTCAAACTTTGCTGCTGATCATCCACATCTCTGTGGCTCCCTGGTCAGTGTTGCAATGCAACAGGAGGAATCAGAGAATGTCCACAGAGGCAACAGGACCTCTTGGGACCAGTGATTTGGGACTGAGATGCCTTCTGCTTGCTGGAGGCTGTTCTGAGGGGTGGTGAGATCTTCAGATAGAAGATGATCGATGTTGTGCAACTCAGGGCATCTATGAGATGTAACGCTCCTGTGTGCTCTGAGTTATTTGGTTTAAAGGGAGACATTTTCATCACACTGACATTTATATAATTTTGCATTGTTTTTATTATTATTCTGAATCGCTATCCAAGGCTTGTGGTAGGCACAACTTAATGCAGCTTTTCTCATTTGCTTCTCTAATAAGCATCTCAAGATGCTGAGAGTTTATGCTAAGAGCACCAAACTGAAAACCTCCCTTTCTCTGAAGTTGAAATACACAGTGTTTTCCATGGTGAAAGAGCCAGAGTCAATGACCACTGCTTGTTTCCACTGTACCTCAAGCAAAGGAGGAAAGTTGCTGCAGAAATATGGTAGGAACATATACATACAAGGTGATACTCCTGATCAACTTAGTATCTTCCATGCAAAATACTTTATAAGGCGCTTAGGGACATGGTTTAGTGCTAGATTTAGGTTATGGTTGGACTCGATGGTTATAACGGTCTCTTCCAACCAAAATAATTCTATGATAAGCAGGATAGCAATTAGAGAAATGAACAGCTTTTGTAAAGCTGTTATTACTATGTTATGTTTAATATACATCATGCCCTCATGTCCCATTAAGGTATGCTCTCTTGGGTGGAGTGTAAACATGACCGGGTATATAACAGGCAAGACTAGACTTATTCCAGTCAGTTTTTGATGAATAAATATTTTGATGGTGTATTTTAATGATGTGAATGGAGAAACTATCCTGTGAAAGCGATATGAATATGAAATAGCCAGAGGGAAAAGCAACTTCTAATGAGATATGAGTAACTTTGAAATCACAGGGTTTCCTGTCTTAAGCTGATGGATTTGTCACTTCCTCCCTTGGCTCTTTCCCAAAGGTAGATGCCAAATGAAACAAAAATAAAAAATGCAGATGAAAATCTTCATAGATAATGACAAGAATAAAAGATCTCCCTGCAGAGCATTTGGAAAGTATCTCCATGAAAATATAATGTCTGTCTAAAATGTGAATATGTCTCATACTAGAAAAAGAAAATATGTTAAATAATAAAAAGAAAGCATGACATGTAAGGTCAGCTGGAGCTTCTGTGGAAACAGGGCTGGGTTATATCTCAATCAGCAATCATCTCAGGCGTTTCTTACAGCTAATCCTGAAATAACTTCTTCTTCAGCTAGAACAACGCAGCTTTGAGATGGGAAATGAGAGAAAAAGTGGGAATTCCTGACACTGAGGAAGTAACAATACATATACTTGATGGTTTCTATACTTTGGAATAGATTTTATTTGCTTCAGTAATTAGTGGGAATGCAGTATTGTTCAAAAGAGATTTTCAACTGTGAGGGTTAGATGTTGGTTCAAAAACCAATAAGAACCACCTACATTCTAGTGTTAAACCGAATAAAATGGAAAGAGCAATGGGAAGGATTTAAACTAACCTGTCACCTCACTCCTGGGGAAACCTTTCCTTGCAACATCTTTTCCCTAATGTCAACTTCAGGCTTCGTTCCTCCATGGCCATGGCTTCTGGATGTTCTTCCACAGAAGGTGCTGGACTGCGAGTGTGATCCAGAGCAGCAGCTCCTTAGTCCCTATAAGTAAAAATAAGCTTCATGGAAATATCTCAGACATACTGGTGATGAGTCCCAGCTTCCGCTGCCTTGCCTGGCCTGCTCTCCAACCTCTCTGCATCCTGGTTTGGATGCGTCCTCCAGCTACTCCTGGGTTTCTGATTCCTTTTGGATTTTCCCCATGTCATTCTTAGGGCTCCTTTGTTTTGCTCTCTAAACAGGCAGCTCCACCCGGCTCCTTCTAGTGCTTATTCTGTTTTGTGATTTCCTGGGGTGTCCCTCAAAGAGTGCCCTGTAAAAGCAGACACTTATTGGACATCTGTCTTATTGTTTGCAATAACAAGAAAGGGAGTATATAGCTCATTTATATGAAATTTCTTGCAGGATTACAAAACTGCCCCCTTGCTGTTGTGCCAAAATGCTCTACTCTACCTCCACGCTATATATCCCTGCTTCTCGTAAATGGCTTCATCCTGTATTAAAGGTAGCACCTGGAACCTGACCATCTATAGAACAATGCTTGAGTGATCTCTACTTCATTACCACATCAGTTTTCCTTCTCCCTACTCCTGCTTCTTTCTTTTTTCTCCATGATTTTGTCCGTGCTTTGAGCCTGACCTCCCTTTCTCTGCCTGTTCATCTCTCCTGTGCTTCCTGGTGGGGTCCTGTCTCTTGACAAAGCAAATGACTCCTTGGCTGGACCTTCTCTCTAGACCACCGTTGAAGCCCAGGATCTCTCCCATCTTCCCTGCCTTCTGCCACTTCTTGGACCTCTCAGCAGTCACAGGACAAATTTTTCCAGTTCCACCTATCCCTAGCTGCAAACTCAGTAGCTGTCTCTCAAGCCCAGTAACAGCAGTAAATGTGTTAGCACCTAAACTGGTATTTAGGCTTTATTGACTTGCTGTACAAACTGAAAGGGGTGGGTTCAGCAGTGCGCCTCAGGACAGTGCGTATCCAAGGGTGCCCGTGCCGTACCGCAGAACTCTGCCTTTTCAAGTGGGAACTTCAGAAACTTTTGTGTACCATAAATTTACAGTCTGTATTCTGCTCTCCTGTCACTAGGTTGCCATACAAATCCCAGCCAAATAACTCATACTGCATACTAAACATCGGTTAAAGAGTACAACACATAACATAAATTTACATAAACTCCTGAGGTTACTGAAGATTTAACTCCTCAGAACAACAATATTTAGCAGCTCTAAGACAGTAGCATGAACTTCCTCAGGAAATACCTCATGACGTTCTGCCCTCACTATAAACTCTTTTTCTTTTATGTCACCTTCTCTTAAATGTATAATAACATGTGTGTGTTGTTATAAAATTCAAATCATTGTATGCACTGGAAGAGGGTGAAAGAAAGCGAGCACATGAGAAGCTAATCCCAGTGGGGACCTCCAGATGGAGATGTGCTTGGATGCCATGGTGGAGCGTGTAAGTTTCAGTGTAGGAAGGACGGAGCAGCTGAGTGGCTGCCAGGATGGAGCAGTGACTTTGTGCTGACGTGAGAAGGGACCCCACAAGGTCTGGCTCCTCTCTCTTGGCTGGACTGGTTTTTGCAATTAAGAAAAGATGCCCCATGACTTCCTGCTGTAACAGGCACTATGCAGAATAACACAGTAATAACAAATGCAATGACACGTACCACAGCCTAACCCTAAGGTGAGAGAAGAGATAATATTATTCCTGCAGTAATCCCCTGTGGTCAGCTGTGGCCAAGTGCAAGGCTCCTTAATGATGACACTGGTAACTCTAGGACTTGATAAGCTTGCCTTTATCAGTGAAGTCAGAGCATGTTATTAGCAAACGTATACAGACTTTGTGTTCTGCTATAGTGCATATTTGTATAGACATTTCTGACAGTTAAAGATGTGCTAAGTTTCCTTGACAGAAAACAGACATTTTAAGAAAATGGCTGCTATATAACTAGAAACTCCTGGGCAGGGCTCTAAGGAAAACAGTTCCCATGACCTTCTGTGGGGAAGAAATGCTTATCTTTTAATAGGGCTCCATACTATAAAAAAATCCTTACTCTGCAGTATATAGGCTTTTTTAACACAACCCTAACAATACAAGTCCTGAGGAGCTGCATAAGCCATTTGCAGAAATATATTGCAAATTACACTCATCTTTACTTTCGGAAAAAGGAACTTTGAAATACTACTTCAGAACAATGAATTTGGAACAAAGATTGTATCAAGGTCTTCTGTAATGCATCAAATTTCATTATATTACACAGTTTAATCTTGAAATGACAATTACTTATTGATTTACTCACCCTGTTTAAGCAGCTGACTGCTAGCTTTGTGTATCTGGGAATTCTTACTATGGGTTTTGTTTTGGATCATATCTAAGTTCACATTTAATGTATTTATTTTAATTTAAAGCATGTTTTACAATAGGAGAACGTATAACCCAGCTGTCTTTATTCAGTGTATTCAGTTCATGCTTATGGGTCACCAGCTTGAATTGGCTCCTTATTCAACATTGCTGGATTCTTTATAGGCTGCACATGTCACTGAGCAAATGTAAGGAAAGATTTATTTATGAGCTGCCCTACCTGGGAGTGCTCCCCAGTGGCAAGACAAGAAGTGAGCAATGGGAACTGAAGTTGCAAAGGAAGTTACACCATCTGTCTTAAAAGCAAGACATAAGTGAGGGATAAGGAAAGGATGAAAACAGGCATTTATAAAAAGCTGATTCATCACTAATCTGCTTGCACTCAAACACAGACAACAATAGCTTGGTTTATGATAAGGTGCTACCCTTCCAAAGCTACATTCCACTTTGAGAGGGAGAGCATGCTGCAGGCAGTGAACTCGGGGTGATTGGCTTCATTTCACCCAAGAACTTGTGTTGAAACTTCACTTCTTGTTTGTGGTTCACACATAAACGAAGTGCAGCTTCTGGTTTAAGCAAATAGGGAAAGAAGCTCTGCAGAATCCAGATAGAGTGATCCCTCCTGAAGGCTGTTGGTTGACTGAGCTGCATGGATGGGGTGCCCACCCCAGCCCTGCTCACACCACATGGATGTGGCATTCGTGCAGCCATGTTGGGCAGCGATGGCTCTGAGCCCGCCAAGGGTCCATACGCACCCCTTCAGCAGTGTTGCTGCCTCTCCACATCTCCAACTCAGTCCCACAGCCTCATTTATGTATCATGTTGTATGGCCTGTGGTTTTGTGCTGTGTGGGTTATACCCACCCCTTCCAACTTAAAGTCGAGTGGGGTTAAAAATAACAGCAAATTTCTGTCTTTTCCTTGCACAGGTATGAATAAAAATAATTCTGAAGTAGAGGTACAGCATGGTCCCTTCTGCCTGGGTCCTCTGGCAGAGGCTTTTGCAAGCGCTGCACACTACCCTGGCATTTGTGGCAACAGCCTTTGGTTTTCTGAGGAAGCAGCAGCATTCCTCATGGTCTCCGTGAGTAGGGCGTTAGGCTGGGCCCTGGGCACAGCCCCCCTCCTGGGGTACAGGTGGGCTGCTGCACCCATGGAGAGAGACCCCATTGCTTCAACGAAGGCAAACACCTTCATAGCTGCTCTTGGCAGAGCAGCACCTGACCACGCTGGAGTACTAAGGTCCTGGTTCAACCCATCACTTGTGCCTATTATAATAAGACTTCAATATGCACATAAATGCCCAAACTGTACAGTAAGAGGAGTTCAAGAGGGTGAAAGCTTTTCTTTAGGCTTCTAGCAGCTACAGAAAAATATCCCTCTAGAAATAATTGCCTGTGTGTGTTTTGCCAAGCCTGCTTTCCAGAGGAAATGAAGCTCCTGTGGTTACACTCTGCCTGTCAGACTCCTTTCCTCTCCTCCAGACAGCACTTTCCAGCTCGTGTGCCAGTTCATCCAGGATGGAGAAGGATGAGGATTCCAGGGAAGCTCTTCCTCCATGTCCTATTCGACCTGGGGGCTGCACGAAGGACAGAGACCCAGGTCAGTGCCTTCTCTGAGAGAAAAGCCTCTGGTGAGTGCTCAGCAGTTCTCCATTCCATTTGGATCACCTGTTGGCAGATCAGCTCATGATTATCCATGCAGCTGGACACTAGATAGTTACACCACAGAACTTCTATTTCATTCATGGGTCATGAGAGGGGAAGGGGGAGTTGACAGGACTTCACAGACTGACAGCAGGCAGCTCAGCTGCTGATTAAGTTGGATTTTCTGTGTTAGAAATCCACTGGGAGAAAATCCCAGCACTTTAACAGACCTTAATTGCAGAGCAAAGCAAAACCGAAACAGAGGTCTCAATTTTTCATCATATTTTCACATCTGAAATGAGAATCCCTGGGGCTTCAGTCTTTGCCAGTTAAAACATGATAATACTGCAGACCTTTGTTTTCAGAGAAGGAACCCAGGTAGGAAAATACCATGCATGGGAGAAAATTTCTGGCTGAATATGTAAATAGCAAACACCTCATGCACTTGGTGCAAGTTTTCTTCAAAGGTCCAGGGAGTCCTTTGTGCAGGGAGCTGTCTTGTCACCATGTGAAACACGGGGACATTTTGGTGTCCCAAGACACCAAAGCCAAAAGCTAAAAGCTGGCAGGATGGACCAGGTACTTGGAGCTATGATGCCAGTCACACAGGCAGTGCAGAGGAAACAGAGCCGGCGTGACCAAAAGCTGGGTCTGAGCACTTTGGGTTACTCAAGTTATCTCTTGTGTAAATTGTCATGGTAGTGATTGCTGCAGCAACAACCTTGGCCTGTCAAGAGACATTGCTCTGAAGACAAACAAAAGAACGTTGCACTGGTGAAAATGAGTGAAGAAAACACTTTGTATGGATAATTAAGAGTAGTAACAATTGTGCTTACTGCAGGTATTACAGGAGAGGCTCTTGAAGAGCTGTCATGTTTCATACAACATGCAGAAGGAACAGAGACCAAAAATTGTCAGCAACTTCTTTCATATAATTTTTAATTCTTATGTTGAAAGCAAAGTGACAAGACAGAAAAAATGAAAAGCAATATAATTCCAGGTATATATTAGCTTTCAAATACCTGACTTTACTTTTTTTTAATTATTTATTTTATTATTTATTTTATTTTTCACCCAGCAAATAAATTTCCTAAATCAATTCAGCCCCTTTCATGGAAAAAATGTTGACAAAAGGTTGAAAGAGAATTACCAAGCAGGTCATGTACATTTTAGGAGAATTGCACTAGAAAGTGGTCTAAGATCTAATTTCAGAGTCATATCCTTCAACTTATTAAAATGCATTGAGTTTATTAAGCCCTTTACCTCTTCATATGCAGGAAAAAGAAGCATATTTTCCTTGTCTAAGCATGCTGGGGCAGAACTCTACATAGAGAGTTTTATTAATTGATTTTAAAAAAATCTGACATCCAAAGTTTGTCTGTAAGTACCACGTTAAATAAGAAGACCTGAATTATCTATTGAAGGGCAGTAGCAATGTATACTTAAAAGCAAAATGCATCATCTCTAATTGAAATACGGTGCCTCTGGCTGCTCCATTGGAGAAATTATTGTTCCACATTTCTGTCTTATTTCCAACCAATACAGGCTCTTGTACCAACTACTCTCTTGCCAAATACAAATCTCCACAGCAGCTACAACAGGTGTTTGGTTGCTGACAGCCACAGTCACCCCAGCCTGTATCTGGGGAACACAGATAGGAAGAGAGGGAGCTGAGGGTGGTCCAGAGGGTGGTGGGCTGCAAGGCTGGGAAGAAAGGCATGGTAGAAAGAAAAAAAGTCAAGAATAGGGAAGCATAAGAGGATAAGAGGAAGCTCAGATCCACAGCTCAGGAAAAGAGATCCCATAAGTAACTGAAGGAAATAAATAATTATATATATATATATTTAAAAAGGTAACAAAAAAAAAGGCCAGGTTGCAAAGAAAATGGAAGAGTAAGAGTAAGCTGGTACATGAGATTGCTGAGTAGAGGTCATGAACGTACCATGAGATGATGCTAACCAGCAGACCATGTGTAGCACAGCTCATTAGCTGGCCTTCACCCAGTAAAGTCTGATATTTCTCCTGGCTCCTCACTCGTAATAGGGTGCAAATCTGAATGTGTGCCAGCTGCAGTGCTGAGTAAGCACCAGGGTTATCAATCTATGGCTTACAGATGCAGGGCTTGTAGAAAGTAACAAAGACGATGAAGATTGTTGTAGCAGGTTTCAACTAACTAGAAGGTTCCTCTCTTCAAAAATATCAGAGCAACTCAAGCCATAAAGGCTTCAAAGACAGTGCAATCTATAATATCCAGTGGTGGTGTCATCTGTTCAGCGTCAGAAGACTGTTCAGTAATCTGGTGGATTTTAAGTCAGTAGTAAAGACTGATGTGCAATTTCCATGTGGCCAGAGATGAGATTTTCCAACTACCATCTTTATCACAAACATCAGGAAAGAGCAGAGGCTGCTTCAGAAGTTGCTGCTGTGCCTGTTCTGTGTTGCCAGTCATTATTCATCTCTCCGTGCAGGCATTGCAGGAGATTTTGTGCTCACATGTAATAACACCACCTGGATGACAGTAATAGTGCCAAAGTGAAAGGAGGGTGTCTATAAGGGACAGTCCACTTACTGGGGTCTATTCCCTTCAAATTAAAGTCTTTCTGAAATTCACCCGGTGGCCTAACATTAGCAGATACAGTTTTTCTAACCATAATTAGATGCAGTTCACTGATATAACAAGCAGTGCACAGTACTGCTGTAGAAAAGAAAATCAGAAACAGTACATTAGTGTCTTGCTGACATTCAGATGAGCTCTGACCTCATTAAGCCTCTGTGATATGAAGGCTCATTACACACACGATAACTGCCGAATATCCCCCTCTGCCTCTCTTTGGTCACAACTCCATTATGTTCTTATGAATAGCTCCACACAGGGAAGAGCTTGGCTGAATGGAGAGCTCTTTTCTGCTGGCCGCTTCCCGAAGACATGACCACATCTGCCGCTGCAGGACAGAAGAAACCTGACAAACCTTGATGTCATTATTGCTGCACTCTGAATGTTACCTCTGCATAATAGTCATCTCCCCAGTATCCTTCTAGCTTGCACTTTGAGTCTTGCCCCAAGCATGTTTGTAAACTTAACAGGAAAATTTTGAAAAGATTGAAAAAAAGATTTGATTGCACACTGAGATGCCAATGGACTGCAAAGGAAGATGGTGCCCCCAAAGACCAGATGCCTTGGGCATTTGCCACATGCCTTCACATCCTTTTAGGAATCGGCACTTGCTCAAATTCAGCCGGATGGTACAAGCAAGGACTTTGTAATAAATCCTATTATGTTTCTAACCATATACTGGGGACTTTGAAGTAGCATGGGTGTCCCAGCACCAAAACTAGAAGCTCAGGACACAGAGGGAGGGGCAAATATGGGAGTTGTAGCCCAATTAGACCCTTTAGATCAAGTAATGCTTGAGTAGACTGCATTTCCTTCCCTCCCACCCCCACTACTGTCTTGCACCTTTCATGGAGAGATTAATCCATGACTTTAAATAAGAGGGCCACAACCCAATTTTCTTACAAGCGTGTGTCCCAGCTGCAGATCACACAGATCACACAGAGGCAGCTTTAAATTGGCAAGTTACAGCTCCCGTTTGCATTGGGAATTCTGGGTATGGAATTCAACAAAGAGGTCATACTCCCCAATAGTTAATAGATTCTCTAGATATTCTTCTGGTTTTAGGTTTTTGGAATAGGAACCTTTCTGCAATAAAGTTTGTCCATCACTAAGCAAAATCAGATTCTAGTCAAGATTTAAAAGCATTGATTGTGGAATAAACACTGGTTAGCAAATTGGGATGCAAGACTCCAGCAGCCATCTCCTTCTTAGGAGATCCTCAGCTGCTCGAGGCCATAGCAGGGTGCACAGATAAGTCCTTTTCCTTTTAGAAGGCCCTTCCTGCATCTTGGTGAGGTTCAGCATGAGCAAGGTTTGTCAGAATTAACACAGCATAGGCCCTCCACAGTCTTGGACATCTCAGTAATAGTTTTCCCAGCCAAATCACATGTAGCATGTGTGTGCCAGCACAGCTGGGTCCCACTGCTCACCATCCTCCAGCCATGCCCGGATTCCATCTGTCTAACACAGCTGGTTCATCTACTCCACCACTGACCAGCTGCATCTGCAAGGCTGGATCATGATGCAGGAAGGGCTGTGGTGGCAATGCCGCAGCCTGGAGCTGTGCTGCCCAGCAGAGACTTTGCTCAAAACCAGCAACCACCTCCTCTTGCCTCAGTGTAGTTGCACAGGCTCCATTTCCCTCATGGGATCCAGCTTGGGAATGTCTCATGTCAGGGAGATCACTATTGGTATGGCTCGTAGCCTAGTACATTCATGTTGATAATGCAGCCCAGGACTAAGAGGCATGCTTCATCCTCATCAAGTTTCCACACAGCAGCTCAGGACACAGCAAACTTAATCTCTGCCACTGCTCTAGCCAGAGAAGACTCTTTTTTCCAAAGAGCAGAACTGTGCTGCTGATGTTGAGGAGCTGGCGCAGGAAGTGGCCACAGCACTGGGAGCGTGCGTGTCCCCACGGCCCCTCTCAGCTGCTGTCAGCAGCTCCAAAGCCCTGTGAGGAAGGTGGTGAGGCAAGAGAAGCAGCAGAGAGATTTGGTTTTCCAAAATCCAGGTTAATCGTTAGAGACAGTGCTGAGAAAAAATAACAGCAGCTTCCAACTTGTATACTAACTGAAAAAAATATGGAGCCCACCATACAGTGACATTATTTTTCACTCTAGCTGCTCTTCATTGAATAAGGAAAGGCCTCAGAGGTCCATCCAGAGGACTTGTGCTTTGATAATCTGCTCTATTGTTTTCCCCCAAATCCCCTTCCCTCTGTAATCAGACCTTCGGTCACTACAAAGGATCAAAATTGCCACATTTAAATATGATTGTCCTCGTGAGAAACTAACATCTGATCAAAGTTTAACAGTGTGAAACAAGTTTCTTGTTTTTGCAGCAAATCTTCATGTCCCTTGTTGTTGATCCAAGTTCATAGAAGTTTATTTTCAAAGCAAATCTCTTGTTTTCATTCCACCGGAGAGCTGTTACAAAGCCAACTGTTGTCACTGCAGAGTATAACTTTATTTTTTTTTTTTGTCTAACTGCTAGAAGCAAATGGTTTTCATCAGGTAAATAGTCATTGTATACATGCATTATATGCACAAGTCTTGGACACAACAAGCAGTTAATAGTTTTTAATTAAATAGAGCAGGACAGGACACTTAAGGAGTGACCCAGGGATTACTTGTAGAGGAAGTTTCTCTCATGACTAATAGTAACTGCAAATAAGATGGGGTATTACAATGAAATTCTACTGCTGACAAAAATATTAACAGTAAACGATGACAGAACTTTCATCTGGGACTAGGAGAGCATCTGGAATATATTAAGACTGTAAAATTTCCCTTTAAGTGTGGATTGCTAAAGTTAAAGCCAACCACCCAGAAACTATGACACTCAGAGTAACTCAATATTTTTTTTCATTAAAAATTACTTAGGGAGATTTACATCTTCCCTTGGTTGACATTGCGATGTTCTGCTTGTCCAGACTTTGAGTCCTGAAAATATGTGTGTGATGAGAAGGAGTGGAGAAAAAAATGGTCTTGGATATGTCCTGTGTATGTTCATCTGGGAAAAAAACCCAGTTCCAGGTGTCCTGCTGCAATGCAGTCCATCAGGTGCTCTTTGTGAGCATTCTGTGCAGATACCCACAGCTTATTAATACCATATGTGAAGTTCATGCATTATATATCTAGAGATGCCATATAAGCACCAGATATTGACAGAGATAAACAGGAGAGAAGTAGGATGTGCTGGGAGATCATTCCAGAAAACAGGAAAGTTTGCTTTAAACAAAAGGACAGTGAGCTTAAAGAAGGATGAGACTCTAGTTCCTATTTCCCATCCTCCTTTCTCCCACTTGCTAGTTCTCGTGACATCTCTCACTGCAATCTTGTCTTAATTTAGACTGTGAGTTCCTGGAGATAGAAATTATCCTGTAACTTGTATATATTGCACTCAGTACAAGAAGTGCTCGTCTTGCCTGGAAACTCAAACAGTGTTTGGGAGGCAGCCGCAGCTTGGACAGGGGTTCTGGGTGTCTCTGGGGCTGAACCCCAGTTCGTGCACAGTGCACAATGGCTGCGGGCCTGAGGGGGACTCAGCCCCCCACTCCTGTAAGGCTGGTCTGGAACCACCAGGAACCGGGACTAACTAGCCCTTGTGTACAGCCCCCCTTTTTCAGAGTAAAACCCAGGGGATAACATTGGTTTCAGCTGTGTTAGGAGCACATGAAGGTCTGTAGAACAAACTGAGAGACAAGGGCTGGTTCTGCTCTCCTGCTCTCAGCAAACCCACAAAGCTCCTCAGGGTGGGTTTCACCTCACCTCCTGGGAGGCCCCAGGTCATGAAGATCCAGGGTAAGTGATTCTTCTTTTTCCATTTTTCTTCTCTTGCTCTACTGGGAATAGAAATAGGAAGGACTAGTTGCTCAGCAGTTACCTTCCAGCAACTAGTGTTAAGTAAGATGAAGCCCAAGCAGTGTGGTCAGAGATCAGCCCTGCCAAAGAGTTTTCCTCCCCTACGTATTCCACCCTGAGGAGCTTTCTGGCTGATTCTGGAAGAGACTTGGCAAGGTGAGTGCAGCAAAGCTCAGCATGTGAAGCACAGGAGGCCCCACTCAGCCATCCATGTAGCAGTGGTAGGTCATGGTCCCCCTTGGAGCCAAGGAACCTACAGTTAAAGACACATAGAAATGCAGGACAGAAAGATGGTCTAGAATAAAAGCCAGCTCACTGGGTGGCATTGGTAAGCATCTGATGTCTCAGTTGAATATTTATATATTTACGTATTTATTTCCTCAGAATATGAGAAGGGTTTTACAAAGTCTTTGCTATAAACCTTCAGCCCAAAGCCTAGTGCTGGCATAACAACCCATATTCACAGATCAAAGAACTGTGTTAGGAAGAAGAGGTCAATCTTCTATTTCCTTCATTTCCCATCTCCTTCCAGCTCTCATTTCCTCTTTCTTCTGACCATGTATTTATGAGGCTGAAACATTCAGAAGTAGATGTAGAAATAAGATTAAGCTTTTCAGAAATTGGCAGGGAGCAACTATTATATCCATGGAGGTTCTTACAAACCAGCAGAACACTGGATCTGAACTCTGATGAGACAGTAGCTACTTTTTTGGCATTGAAGAGAGAGTTTTGAAATGCCAGCCTGCAGTGCTAAGAGTGACAAAAACTCTGTATGTGTCTCCTAACAGGGAAATCCAAACCTCTTGATTTAGCCCACATCTTATCCTACCAAGAAGTTGCTGAATATTATCAAAAAACCCAAAACATAGAAAGAAAATCTGATCCTGGAAATGTTCTGCAATGAGAAAGACACAGATATATACTGACCTGACCACCAGTCTTTTAACACCTTGCCCCATTTCTGGGCATGGTAAATAAAGGAGTGGCAAATATATGTGCAGGAGACAAAGCTGGGGAGCTGGAACAGGCTGTTAATGTCCTCAAATTTTCCTTCCTATCAGTAAGTCATTGCCGCTAAAGGCAATGAAGGAAACCTGCCAAATACAACAGCTAAAACCAACACCCTGAAAAACATAATATTTAGGGAAAGATGTGTGTGGTAGGGCCAGCTAGTGCCAGCTGCCAAGTCTGCAACCACGAGAGGGCTGGGGTGTGGGGAGGTCTCTGGGGGAAGTCCCTGTTGGTGGCCAGACCGAGGACAACCCCCATGTTCCTGTGCAGGTAAGAGGCCATGACCCCCACAGCTGGTGGACGGTCCCACTGACCTTATGGACAGTTCTACGCCCCCTTCCTTCAAACCACTCTCTTTGCGAATGGAAATGGAGATACATACTGATGACAGCCCCAGGGTGAGATGTATGCGCTTGATGAGTGGTGGCTCAGACAAGGGCTGAGGTCATCACTCCAGCAACAGCTCCCAGGGCCTTAACAGGAGCTCAACATCAGGCTGGAGCAAAATAGAGGCTTAAGGAAATTTTGGACCTACCAGTGTCTCCTGGAGGTCCATCAAAGAGAAACAGGAGTTCTCTCTCTCCAGCACAGCCCTGGCAGGATTGGTGCAAAGCAATTTCCTTGTCTGCGCTTCAAGAGGGATGTTGGGAGGGAGCCACAGCATGACACAGGGGTAGGAAAAACCTCCTAAGTCTTGAGGAGACAGGATGTGAAACGGGCAGAGAATTCCCTTACTTTGATGTTTTCCCTGTCCACATACCTGGTGTCTAATTTGGGGCTACACTGAAACTCTTTTTCCCCACATCAAGATGACATTGCCTGGCTCCCCTGTCAGGAGGTTTTGGCTGGAGAACTGGTTGTCACTGTTGGTGGGATGAAACTCTTTGCTGGCAGTAATTAGTCGCTCAGTTTGCTAAGGATTTGCATGCATTTGTCTAATTTGTGCCTGTGGGCTCAAGTGACAAGTAACTAAGCAAAACTTTACTGGCTAAATGCCTAATCTACAGGCTGTTTTGTGATCTTCTGCCCTTAAACTCGATGAAGTCCATGGCTCTGGGACTACGCAATGTCCCCATCAGCTTCTCCTCTCAGCCACCCATACTGTCCTTGGCACTAGTGTCTCTAGAGTAGGCTGAGACCCAAGGCCAGGATGTGCAAAAAAGCATTAGTGGTTTGGGATGACAAGTGGGGATGTGTTTCAAAAGCTGTGATCTTTGGAGCATGCTAAACACCTGTCCTCTGGCATCAGGACTGTTCAGATGTCAAGTAGAACAGATGTGTATCCAAGTGCTCAGAGTTGCTGGCCCCACATTTCATGTGAACTCTTCAAGGCTCCTGCCCACCAGACAGGCTCTGTTGCTTCTTTCCATGAAAGCCATGCAACAGCAGCAACACAGTTCACTGCACCTCAGAAAAAAAATTACCTGCTCATTTTTAGTGGCCATTTCAGTCCAGAGAGTAATAAAACAGCTCTTACTAACTCCACAGCAAGTTCTTCCTAAAAGGTCTCATGAATTTCTTAGTATCTGAAGGCTCCTTTTCCCCATGGGACTCTTGGGAGCCATTGCAGTTGTTCCTGGCCTTGCTTCTCCTTGCGATTTCGATTCTGCACACGCTCTCACTTGCCTGCTATTCCTGTGTTCATTTTTATCTTCATGCCAGGCTTGAGCTACAGCTCCTTGTAACAATATTTCCTCATAAGGCTGTGCTTAAAAAGTAAGGAGCTTGTATTTGTTGGTGCTGGGTGGTGGCATGTGAGGCTGCACAAAGGAAAACAAATGTTTTAGATGTTTTGGAAGGTGCTGTCATGAAACAAACCAGGGCACTTGGGCCTGACTTTGCTACGTTTACTTGTGCTTGGCTGTACCAGAGCCTGTTCAGCCTCCGCAATGACTCTCCCTGGGGAAGTTTCCATCACCTCCCTCCCTCCCTGCCCTCATCCCGGCTCTGCTGCTGACAGGGCCATGCTCTTTGGAGAGATGGTGGAGAGGCTTGCCCCCACCTTGGAAAGAGTCTGTCCAGCCATTGCCACCTTGCAAAATCGACTTCTTCAGCCCTGTTTGTCACACAGGTGACACAGGAATACCCTGTGCAGCCACAGCAGGGCTACTTTTCCCCTCCTCTGGGGAAGTGATCCACTCAAACCACACTGCTTTTAAACATTGCCGAGTCTTTTTCCTGGCTCCAAGTGACTAAACTATCCATGCAAATGAGAAGACAAATAGCTTATTTACTCAGTTCAGGGTGAGCTGTAAATTGGAAGGACCAAGCTCTGTCTCTCAAGGATCAGGGGGAGCAGAAGCAGAACAAAGGGCAATGAACTGGCCACTGCACCTACTTGAGCTCGCTTGCTCCTTATCCAGCCTGGTTTGGAAGCAGTGCTTCAATCCTGTTTGCTCAGGAGGTTTGTTATACTTGTGGAAGATAACACTGCAGTGGTGCTGAGCAGCAGGGCAGAGGGCAAAACAATATTTTATTCTTGAGTTAAAGCACGTTCACAAGGGTAAAATAAGTAATCTGCCCTGGCTGCCATGCTGCCTGTGGGGTGGGCACGCTGCACCTCTGGGTCTTCAGATCACCCAGGGCACCACTGCCCTCCTTTCCCTGTCCTCTGGAGACCATGGCGATTGCTCTGGCAAGAGGAAAGGAAATTGCATTATTTCACTCTACAGCCAACCCTGGGGAAAACAGCTACATTAAAGCCCTCACATTAGAAGACCTTCTTTTTCCACATACAAAACTTAGAGCTGTGAAGCTGTGATTCCTGGAAACATGGTGCCTTCTCGTACAGTAATTGTGAGTATGAGCTGAGTAACAAAGTGCTACTCAGGTGTTCAGACGAAACCTTCTTTTGAACTTGGAAACCTTTGTTACTTTTGGGACCAGCTGTGGTCTTCCTCTTTGAAATAAGTGAATGCTCAGACTTTTAGTTTTAGGTTTTGGTATTTCTTAGTTTTTCCTTCTTGTTTTTCCTTTCTAAAACTACAGTGTTAACTCCCCCTGGAAATAAGACGTGCAAAGGCAATAAGTTTGGGGTAGAATCATACACTGAACATGGGAAATGAGGTCCCAGGAGGTGAAGGGACTTGCCCCAAGCCCCATAGGGAGCTTGGCCCACACTGTAGACCCAAAGGACCTTTCCAACTCCAATCCTTTGTCTTAGTTGCAATTTTCTTGCAAATATTTGGGACCCAGATTTCAAAGTTCAGGATGGGTTAATCACAAAGAATGCAGCTCTTCCTGCTCTGCATGGAGGGGTGTAAGGTAACAGCGGCTGCAGTGCCCTCCTACACACCCCATGCATCTGCACAGGTTTCAAGTAACATCTGGTCTTTAAACTCAATATCACACATGCAGATTAATGATTACCTGCCTGCTTGCTGTCCCAGCTTCCAATCAGTTCCACTTTATTGACTTAGCCCAGGCTCGACAATGGTTTATTAATCTTGCCTTAGTGTATACATATCAGCCTTATTGTGGTTATATACTTTGCCCAGTCTCATTAGTGAAGGTTATTATCATAAGGGCTTTGTTAATTTGGGCTGCTGTTAACAGTCTGCAGAGTGGAGCCTAGGTGTGAGCCTGATCAAACTCTGCTGCGTGGGAAGTTTCCCATAGGGAGAGCTTTGATAACGAGATGCTGCCATGTCTCAAAGAGAACACAGAAATAGACCCAGGAGACTGTCAGGACCTGTAAGGTGCCTGTCCCGTGGGCTGACATCAGGGACTGCAGCGCTGTCCGTCTCTGTCCCCGGCACAGCGCCTGGCACTGCAGCCCGCAGGATCCTGCCTCTGCGGGGTGCCCAGCAGCGAGGGCAGAGCCAGTTCCTGCCCGTGCATCCCCCAGCACTCTGCCCCTGCCTGCTCCTGCCTGCATCCCTGGGCACACAGGCAACTGGGTCAGGGCACGAGGGCAGGGACTGACCTGTGTTGCAGAGCTGCCTGCCTAGCTTGATGTGGCTAATGTGTTTGGGAAAGCTGCTCGGGGCCATTCTGGAGAGCTGGTTCCTGGAAACAGATAATTCAAAACATTTATCTGGAGGATGGTTCGTGGGATAACCACAAGCATTTGTACGATAGGTCAAATATTTGAGGTGCATCTAGATCAGCTCTTACCAATATTATTGTTTTCAATCATCTTTCAGAGGAGTCCCTGGGGAGTGGCTGTGCTGGGAAGTGGGGGGAGAGGGCTGGGGTGGGGGGCGCGCCCCAGGCTGGAGGCTCCTCTGCTCTTCCCAGACACAACGTGGGAACGGGTGTGAGAGTAGAGGACTCTGCAGCAGATCCTCCGAAAGTTTAGTTTTTGGGAGTTAACCTGCATATGAGGAGATTCAAGAGCCTTCTATAAAAAACAAAGGGAGTTAAATAGCAGCTGTAAAAAAGAGAACCTCCGACAATACAACAAACAGAAAATTACATTTCCCCTCACTGTGTTGAAGGGGCCGAGCTTCCAGCCAGCTGTGGAGGAAATAAGGAGTTTATATTAGTTGCAGTGTCAGTGAGGACCAACGTACAAATTTCCTGTCTGGCTCCCTCTGCAGATTAACAAAACTTCAGCAAAGCGTATATTTTTTGTTTAATTTCATTTTTCTATTTCTGTGGGGAGATGATGTGCACTCCAAGCAGAGTCGTCATGGAAGCTGTGACTGAGAAGGTGCCATAGGAAACTCAGCACACAGGAGAGCAAAAGGAAAAAAAGACAGTAAAGCCTGTGATTCCAGAGCAACACAGCTCTGTCCCTTACAGCTCTGAGCCCAAACAGAGCCACAGCTTGCAGGCTTGTATCGATGTTTGTGGTCTCGCAGATAAGCATATGCCATTTACTCACAAGCCCGAAGATCTTCCAACATGTGCATTGACATGTAAAATTAAATTATTGAAAGAAAAATGCTATATTCTGTCTCAGTGCTTGCTTATCCAGTCTCTGTAAGCAGGAAGCTCAGTCTGTATGTGCTGGAGCTTTTTTGGTGTCTCTCTGCACTGCAGCACAGGATATTTCAGCCAGCTGTGGGCAGAAATGGACCCCACAAGGTCCTTGGCCTTGGATGACGGCTGGCATTCAACCTGCTTTCCCAGTTGCTTCCAGCATCCCATGACTGACAGCCCTGGGTGGGGAGAAAGCAAACATGCACTTTCAGCAAATTGCAAGCCAGGTGTATGTAAAATGAAGAAGCTGATAGTCATTAGCAAACGGCTCAGCATAGTGCAGGCTTCCTGAAGCACTGTGAGGAACAGTCAGGGGTGACAGAAGACCCCAGGCAAAGGACCCCAACATCATGAGCATCACATTCTCTCTGGTTTTCAGACAATAGCAGCACAAATAAAACCGGTATTACCAGCTCTGTCTTGCTGTCCAAAATTACAGCTTTTGGGCTCCTAATTTAAGGGTAGCTCCTGGCTGCCCTTCCCCTATGTTTGAGGCATGCTGGCTGCTGGATCTCTGGTCTTAATGTCTTGGAATAAACGGCAGACCAGTCCACTGCCCTGTACACGGGATGCTTGGAGTAATCAGGGAGCATTTCTGGTAACAGAGGCAAGAATATTTCAAGCTTCTTCACCTGAGAGAAGGGAAGGAGCGTGGAAGTATCTCTGAATGAGAAGAGCTGGATTTCACCTATTGTACAGTATTGTATTGTAAATTAACCTAACAGAACAGATTGTGTCCCCTGCCTGAGCTATGCTGTGTCTTTTCAAGAGTCCTGTCCCTCTGCCACTGTGTATTTGTGCACTTGTCACCACTGTGCAATGGGCTTTTCCCTGCATCTGACAGGGGAGCACTCGCAGGGGACCCACCAGGTGCACCACTGAATAGAGGTGGTGGGCAATGGTCAGGAGCAGAGGGGACAGGGGGCCAGGCTGAGGGGGATGCTCCCAAAGGGGCTGGGAAGAGAGTGCACTAGCTAAAAAACAGTCTGTAGCAAAGAGACAGGGATCTACTTTGGGAACAGCTATGAGATTTGTTGGCTCCAGGGTCTCCCAAGCAAATTAGCTTCTGATGTGGAACAGGCTCATTTGTTTACCTTCCTGGGAGATGAAAAACAGAGTGAGATTTTGCAGCGCTCAGATGCCCTGAATTTTTTTAAGATTTTGATTAATCATGAGGCATTTTGGCAGCCTCCTTGGATACTCCATAACCCCTATTTAATCAGTCACCATCTGAGTCCTTGCTCTGTCTGGTCTCAACTGGCATGGCTTGGCTGCCCAGGGGGTCTGGTGGGCCTCAAGGTGATGGTGGGGCACGCAGCTGCCTCCACTCAGGGTCTGTGCTGATAGCCCCTTGGTTTCTGCGAGGGGACACCTCCTGACAAATGTCCTTACATGGATGTATAACATGGAATAACCTTAATTTGTATTCTGTGTGGTTGCAGTTGTCCTGTAGGGCTCAATGGATAAAAAGGATCCAGACTTCATGGACCTGGAAGCCATTGCTGTTAAAGCTGGAAAATCATGCCATCAGTATTGCAACTGTGAGAAGTTGTGGAAGTGTTGCCAGACAGGTCATAAAAGACACTTCAGAGACACTTCAGCTCCCTGAGTGTCTCTGCCATGCCAGGTGAACGGACAGTGGGAGACCCCTGAGCTGGCTGTGTCTCTATCAAGGATGGGACTTTTGAAGCAAAGGTCTCCATGTGCCATGCTTCGACTGTGATCACAGATGAGTTTTGGAGGATGTGAAATGGATCCCTTTCAAATAAATGGGAACGTTCTCCAGCAGAGGCATTCAGTCCGTGGGACCACATCCACATAGCACAAAGCAAGACCCCCTTGAAAGGCTTGGTGTGTAGGCAGAGCCCTCAGCACAAACATTTCCTACTCTACAATTCTACTCACTAGGTGACACTGAATATAGGTAGTATTCCACAGTCACTGCTGAATAGGTCAAGAAGCTGGATACCCTTGTCTTGTTCCCTCTGCATAATGGAGGACTTGATTAGTGCAAGAAGGTGCTGGCTGGTACTTTTTGTTAACAAAACATCTTTCTTTTGTTCTACGGAGGTGGCAAAGCTGCTTCACAGAGTTGCACAGAAGGTGTAAACATAATTTGCAGAGGGATCTTTTTTCTCATACAGAATGGATTCGGTGCTTCATTTCCCCTTCTAAACCTTTCCTTGTGTAAACCAGGAAAATTTAACATTCTTCCTTCCAAAAAGTGAATCTCGGGAATATGCCTAAATATCTCACTTGACAGACCCTGGGTAATAAGATGGCCACTGGTTAGCTGAACAAAGTAAAACCAAGCACATCTGGAAAATCTGGATAAGCAAAAACTGGTACAAGAAGAGAGCTTCTTCAGAAAAAGAAATGTGTGTCGTTTATTTTACCTCTTACAGTGTAGCAGCATTAAAAAAACGTATGATTCACTGATGCTCCCAAGTCAATTTGGAATTGCCACATTTGGGAACATCAGTTTTCCACCATCACAATATTCCCGTTTCTCAACTTCGTTCTGTGACGATGAGTCTGGCTGGTACATGCACAGTATCAGAAGTGTCATCTGGCTCTTCTTCAGTAACTGAAGCACATTTCCTACTAATCTTCTTTGTGCACCAGCTGTCATTGGGGTATAGTCTTCTAATTAACTGCTTAAAAAAGTAACTAACTCTTTTTTTTTGTTTTTTTTCATTCACAGCAAGAAGCAGCTAAGCAGGTTCCTTTCTGATGTATGGATTGAAGACCCTGGCTGACTGGTGTTGTACTTAGATGTTAAACACAGAGTCAAAAGTATGTAGTGGATTGCATCATCTTAAGTCTTGAGCATTTCCATCAGAGGATGACATGGACATGGCTGAGAAGAAGCAAAGCTCTTGCTGGGAAATTTCAGTAGATACTGATAGTTTATAAAGTTCTAGAAAAAGCTCATTAAAACAAATATCTCAGTAGAATGAAATATCTGTGGAATCATGTTTGTGATATAGTAAGTGACAAGGTTTGCTGTCATGAATGTTTCAGGCAGGGAGCTGAGTACTCAGTGCTTTTTCTGTACGTACCAAAGGCAGTCTATGCACTGCACAGGTATTTGCAGGTATCAACAGACTGAGTTCCTTGCCTATCTTTTAATCAAGGACATGGCTTTCCTCTTGGAGTGTAGGTGTTTTTCAGTGAGGCAGGGATTTTTTGGATAGGTCCTTCCTGCCTGAGCTTTCGATATCCTATTACCTTCAGGCACCAGCTTTCCTAAAAAGAAGTGCTAACCTTCCTAACATTCACTCATATATTTACCCCAGATGTCATTATATAACTTGAATTTCGTTAACCACCCTGTCTGTGTCCTAAGTCTTGAGTCACCATTATGGGTCTTTGTTAATTTCTGTAGTTCCTGCCGCTCATAATATCTTAGAAAGGAGTTTCCCAGAGCAAGGTCTGTGGTGATGCCATGCAAGAACTTTTTCCTGTCATTCATTTGGCAATTCTCCAGCAAGTTGTGTGTACAAAAAAGTCTTCTGCTGTCTTACTTCTCAGTTTCTCTTTCAGGCAGTAGCCAGTCATACCTTCACGCTGTCATCAGATTTTAGGTGCACTACAATGATTCTTTCTGCCAGTGATAAAACAGTTTGTCTCTCACTCATCATTACAACTGAATGACATGAGAATAGTAATGATGCAGTCGATAAAAGAGCAGCTGAGACAGTTGCAAATTTAATGTTAAATGGCATTCACTTAGTCATTAAAAAAGACTTGTTCAGATAACCAAACATTGGGTTAACTGCCATGCAGACATCTTGCAGTGGGTGTCCTGGAAACCCTTTTTCCCATAATTGCTGAGTAACAAAACAAGTAAAGGACCATTTTCTTTTAAGTTTTCCTTGGTGGACATATTTATTAACTTAAGAAATACGGGAACATTAACTCTAACTGGCACCAAACTATTATCCAAGGGAATACTCACATGCTCTCCATGAAACTCTGCTTATTCTGCAAATGCCAATAGGATAGGCATGCGTGATGTTGAAGACGCTGCAGAGATGATCACTCAGCTTTCCAGATCAGACCTGAAGCTTGTCTAGACAGATGTGTAATGAGACTCTTTGTAGCTGAAAGTCATACAACTAGCACTCTTTTTTCTTGAAGAACTCTCAATCTGCTGGGACAGACTGTCCATGTGTGAATTCTACAATTGCAGTGGAAGAAAATATTCCCCCTGTCTTACTGGCTGCTTGTTCAGATTGCAGATCATTCAGCAATTTTCCTGTGTCTGTCTTCAGACTAGAGACACCTTAAAACTGTGCTAAACCAGTGCCACTGAGGAAACTCTGAGGAGCCAGTGGAAAGTGCCTGATGAATAACTTGCAGGCACGTGAATTTTGGTATTTTGATGCTACCACCTTCCTTCCACTGCTGGTACACAGTACAGTAGTTGAACTGCAGCGTAAGGGGAAAGAAAGTCAAACCAGTGAGAACAAGAAATAAGAAATACCGTTTTCAGTCCTCTTACAGCTCCTGCTGTGTCCTCTGTTGAAAGGCTGATGATACTTTGAAGCATGTGGCAGCATAAATTCCCTCACATGCTGTACTGGTCCTTCTCCCTATCCAAAATGGCCTGTAATGATTCCCAAGCCTTCCAAGACTGGAAATATCAACTTTAATACACTATTGAAAGTTTGGGACCTCCCTGAAACTTACCTTGAACCAGCTTTAACTCTTCAGTCCTCAGTTCTGATTTGAATCTTTGTGGGAACTATTGTGACAAACCAGCACATCAGAGTAGCTCTGCAGCTCAGATCCTGGCTAACATATCCAATAAAGGAACCAAAAAAGAGGGGTTTTTTTACTCCTTGTTTAGATTCTCAGAAGGGTTTGGGCCATTTCCTTGTGTGTGAGGTTTGCAGCAGAACAACAGATCCATGATTCCCAGATCTGACCGCTTTGATAAAGGCAGGATTCAGGTCACAGATCAGAACATCTGTGCCCACAGGTGACATTGGTGTCTAAGCCCCACTATGGTCCTTAGTGATCTGCCCAATACACCAATTGGGTTGAGAGGCATTCAACTAGATGCCTACGCATGATCACCAAAGGCTCTCCAACTCCTTTGATGTGTTGACCGGATCACCACTGACAGTAGGAGGATCTCAGACACCTTCATCTGTAGAGATCCCTGCTCTTAGGTGTCAGGCTCTGGGGGCTGAATTCCACCTCAGGATTCACAGCCAGATCTTGCTGCCATTTGTGGGCAGCCACCAAGAGGGCCTGGAGGCTGGAGCACACGCGCTGGCTACCACGTAGCATCTTGAGCCATGAACGCCCATGTTCTCATAGTCCAGACAAGCTGTCCATGTGCATGCCATTACCCAACAGAATTGTAGTCAAAAGCATCAGGTAGGTCATGCCACAGTGCAAGAGCAAGAATAAGAGCATCAAAATCTGTATGCCAGGTTGTGGATAGTAACAGCAAAATTTCACGGAGAAAACTGGAAACAAGAAATTGTCCTTTAAAATTAATAAAATATGCCACCCACATTAAACAGGCAGCACAATACAGATCTAAATGCATCTGATAGACTACAACTAGATGGAAAAGTCAATTTTCTTTTCTACAGAACTGAAATGGAGATCTGTCTGGAAGTCTTCCAATGGAAAGATTTTTCTTGCAAAAAGACTGACTTTAGTTAACTGTCTTGAGGATACTTTTGGCCTTCAATTAAAAAAAATCATCTGAAGAAAAAAATGAAAATATAATTTTAATAACAGTGAACATTTTTCTATTTGAATGTCATCATTCTTTCTCTGTATTATAAAATATAACCATTTCCCAAAACCTTATTTCAATCAAAGTCTTCATATTTGTTAGCATGAGATGTTTTAACAGTCTTGTATTTTTTTACAATTAGGATTCTTTTGCAATATTCATTCTGGAATGAAAGAAACTTCAAAGTTGTAAAATGCTCTCTGCAATGAAAAATCAAACTCCTGGATTAGCTGTTACTTTCCTCCACTCAAATAACCTTTGTTTACTGTCTTGTTCTCTTATTTATATGAGAACATATTTCAGCTTTTGAAAGCAAAAGACAGTTGTTGACTTAGACATTCTTCTCAAATCTTACAATATTTCTCTATAGGAATGCAAGTAAATTTTACTATTTTGATATATACCACTTTCCTACAAATATATGATAAACATGCATCCAAGTAACTCAGATTTATTAAACTTTGCCAAAGGTTTGAAAAGCTACATTATTTTATATATTTAATTTTTCTTTTATTTGTTCATCCTTAAGACTCGGGCTGAAAATTTCCCCAGTCTATATGGAATTTCTAAAGATGACAAGCAAAATATTTACATTTTTCAATCATGTGTCTGGATTTTCTCTTTAATTTATGGGAACAGTAATGAAAAAGTAGACCCCCAGGACATGAACAGAACTTCTCTGACAGTATGTCACCAGGGACTGCATATCTGTGGATAAATAAATAGAGAAAAAGACTGCTTGATGGATTCCAGGGGAGGGAAGAAAGAGAAGAACCCAAGGAGAGCAGGCATTTCTTAAATGAGTGATGGTAAGGGCATAAGAACAAATAACCCAGTTAGGGTAGTGGTGACTAAAACAGTGGGTTTGGGTGCTACATGGAAATTTTAAAAGTGAAATATATATTGTGTAAATTAAGCATAAATTCTGAAAAAGAGAGAAAAGGTTGAGGCAAGAGAGAGACAGGAGCAAACCAGGAATATCTCAAAAGGGGGCATTGACCATGGTGGCTTTGCGAGTGGTGGTGGCCTACAGCACCACAGAAACTGAGTTCATATGGAGAAGTCACATCTCTATTAGACAAGCTGATATGGCTGATAAAATGCCTGCCTGACCAGAAAACTAAGAAGATCCCAGCACACATCAAGAAGTAGATTTGAAGACACAACTAGAGGAAGAGGTAGCCATTTGATAGATCCACTTGCAGAAAGAAAAAGGCCAAGGAACGCCCTGCTTCACAGCTCAACAAGGTTGCAACTGTTGGCAAAAGACTTAAATTTATTGTATACGTTTTATATCAGTCTTTGCTGTAACCAGGTAACCAGTGTGATCCATATTAGTGAAAAAGAGGCAAGATTTTGGCTTCTAGTAGTTAATTTTAATCCTCTGGAAATTTTTTAATCAATAGCAATGAAATAAATAGCACTCAGCATCGATACATCAAGATAAAATTTATGAAATAAAGTGAATTTCATCCTGTGATGGGGTAGTAGGCCCTGTGAGCAGTGACTTTAGCCAGACGCCGAATGCTACATCTTGCCATTTCCATAAGCAAGGCATGGAAATGTGGCATTCCTGGAGGGAGTGGATGCCTCTGAGAGGCAGCCTAGACAAATATCCATGGGGAACAGCAAAACTTTCGGAGAACCAGGAAGGGTTAAGAATTGTTGGGGTAACTTCCCCTCTATTTTTCTATGTTTCTCTGACTTTATACGCACATAAATTATTATTATTATTACCTGGTTTTGGATTCTGTTCTTGTCCTGTCCTGAATCCCACGCTGTTTTTCCTTGTCTGATTGACACTGAGTTCTCCATAGTGCTTGTTGAATTCTATTGCAAGTGTTTCTTGGTTCCAAGCAGCTTTGAGATGTGACAGTCTGTTTTGCCAGAGGAGTTTCTTTTTCCTTTGAAGTCATTACATCCAATGACACAAGACAGAAAAGGGAATTGTTCTTTACCCCCACTTTGCAGACAAGAGAAGTCAGACTCCACAGAATCCACAGCAAAGCTGGTAACTGAATCCAAATCTCCTGGATCCCCAGAGAGTATCTTGTGTGCACAATTAACCTATTAATCCTGAGGGCAGAACAGGCTGTCATGGGCCATTGATGAACCTCACATCAGCGATTGCCATCCTCTCTCTTTCTCAAGGTGCATACAGGAGCTATGAGGCTGAGTCTAAACTGTGAAAGCCCAGGTAATACTCCTGAGGCTCAAACAGCCCAATGAATCCAAAGTTTAGATCTCAGCATCACGAGCCAATGAGCCTTTCAGTGTTCCCCTCAGGTTGCCGGGAGCCACCCCCCAGCCACAGATTTAATTCTCTTTATACACTCTGAAAAATGTAGTCTATTTAATATTCTACCCACAACTTGGCTTGAGGCTACTTGAAGCTATTGTTTGAGGTTTTTTTCCAGTCTGTTAGTTATACCTACAATTGGCAAACTACCATTTCTGGTGTAAAGCAACATGTGATGTGTCCTCAAGCCAAATCACATATGACCTTAAGCTGGAAAGCTAGAAGCTAGCAGCCAAATGCAGCAAAAAACTGAGCTCTAGAGGTATCCCCTGAGCACATATAGGCAGCAGCCAAGACAAAATGAGAAGATGCTAGAACGGCAGATTCTGAAGACCTTGTTTAGTTTTTATGGCAACCCTTTACTCAGGCAAAACTCTCATTGGTTTTAGGGAAGTGAAGGCTTTGGAACTTGGATTTGTGGTGCTTATAAGCAGATGACTCTGAATCCAGAAGCCTGCCTGAGGAAAGCAGATGACTGTGAATCAAGAAGCCTGCTAACTATTTACGATGGAGATGCTAACAACAGGCTGTGCTGGCTTCTCACCCCACTGTGTGACGCAGGGCACCCTGCCCCAGGCGCACACGAGTCCCTGGGGTGATGGGGACAGTCAGAGCACCGGCACCCCCAACAGCCCAGTGCTGCCTGTGCAAAGCAGAGCACGCCTGCCAGGGAAGATGCTCTTGGCTGCCTGCACATACACGGTCTGTCCTGCGAGGCAAAACGTTTTCAAACGAGTTTCTCACAAATGCAGAAGGGACAAAGTTGTGTGTCTGTGGGTCTTTCTTCCAGCAGCAGCCAGAGGTGTGTGGGCCATGGTGTCAGCTCTGGTGCCCCTCTGCATGCCTCCTCCTCACATGCTGCACCACCAGCCATGCTGGTTTGGAGAGCTGAGAGGTCCTCATAGCAGACACCCAGGCACAGGGAGACCCATCTCACACAGGCATATGCCTGCAAGGGCTGCCTGCCTCTGTAAATTCAAATTAAAATGCAAACAAGGCTCCCAAAGGTAGTGCGGAGCCTTGATCTCCTGCCCTTCCTGAATGCCACATGTGCAGCAGCCCGAGGTGACATGGAATTTTCACTCAGCACTATCCCGTGATGCCACAGCAATGGATCAAGTGAAGGCCACCACCACTGCCGCTCTTGGTAGTCGTGCTTCTCTGTGGTCGGGTGGACAAGAGGAGAGGCAAGGGGCATGGACTCAGAGCTGGCCACAAGGTGAAGGGCAGGTCACCTCCAAGAATTCCCTCTGAGTGCATGTGTTTTCCCAGGAAACCACCGAATTTGGCCACCGAGGCCTTTCCCACAGGAGAGACAAATGACCATGTCTCTCCTTCCAAGTGACAATCAGCCAGCAAAACCCACAGAGATGCTTGTGAACCTTTCTCTTGCAGCCCACGCTGGGAGGGACAATCCAGACCTAAACAGTTATGACTTTTAGTGAACGCAATAAGAAACCAGAATGGAATAAAAACTAACCAAAATGGAATAAAAAAATATTTTCATTTTGCAAAGTCTGAGGTGAACATTTCTTTACCTTTTGCACAATTTGTGGCATGTTTTCAAAGTATTTCAACTTTCTGGTAGTTTAGCTTTGAGTTTCTTATTTGCTGCCAAATATAATAAACTGAGTGGTGGCCACAGGGCAGCACTTTTCCCTATTTTTTCACTTTTCCCCTTGTTACCCTAAGCTTTCAAGACATCATAAAAATGTGGAAGTTCTGAAAATTCAGAGAGCAGCGGAAGGAAAATGAAAAGTGATGAGTGGGGAGAAGAACAGGGGTTATTCAAGAAAAAATATCAACAGGATCTGATCTGGCAAATGGGCCTTTCTCAGAAATCTGAACAGACTTAGCGGAAATTGAGGGCCACCCTCACTCAGTTTGCGTAGCCTCTGACACCTCCGGCAGATCCGTACAGCGGCATAAAATGATGTTGTGCCACAATATTCATGCTTTAATTACATTACATTTCATGCCATACTTTGATGAAGTCGGAAGCTACTTAATTTGTCCAGATAGTCTGAGATGGGGGTTGGTGAAACCCCTTATATAAACATTTTGGAGGCAGTGCAATCCACTTCCTATTTTGCACTAATAAACGTCTCTTTTCCATAAAGTTTAGAACGCTGAAAGAAAAATTGGCTAGAACAACTCCTTTGGTAGAAAGGCTGCTTTCTGCAGCTACCCAGAAGAGGGTGTTTTACAAGTAAAACTGTAAATTCATATAAAACAATGCTCCAGCCCCAGCAATGGAACAGGGTGAGCTGGCTTGCTGCTTGTGCCACAGCAAATTGCTGTGGAGGGGAAGCCCAGCAACAGCTGGACCAGGGGCAGCCAGAGTGGTGATGATGCCAACCTGGGTGGCCCCTGGTGGGTCTGGGGAGCGAGGCCGGACAGGCACTGCTGGAGGGCTGGCGGGGGACCAGGCAGCCTGGCTCTGCAAAGCTGTTTCCCCAGGCTGGCAGCTTCGATGGGGCTCAGGCTCAGGTCCAGCTGCATACTTAGGTAGTAAATCTTCAAATACAACATAAAAATACAAATTTGAAAAACCCACATATTTTAGGTTTTTTCTGCCTGCTTTAATAAATTACCCAGCAGAATATTTTGGTTTTATAAAATAATAGAAACTTGACCACTGCTTTGACTAAAAAACTGGTCATTCCCACGTCACTCTGGCGTCCACCATGATCTGGCAAACAGCAAGAGGGAAACAGAAAAGACATGATGAAGGGGTCAACAAGTTTTAGCATTTGCTGCTTACCAAATCAATCTGGAGCAGCAGCATTACCAGGAAATAAAATAATGTAAGAGAATTTACAGGGCAACATCTGTTTCAGTGTCAGAATTCATTAGTGGGGAAAAAGAGAACACAGGTACACCAGGGGGATTTGGAAAATCTGAGATTATAAGCAAATGTGTCATTCAATGTCAATTATTTTCTGTTTCTTGCAACTTTGCTCAACAGATCAAAAGAATTTGAGTCCAGCTAAAGAGCATATGCAAGGCTTAAAAGTATTATGGTACTCATTATCCTTCAAGCAATCCTCTTTAATGATTTGTTCTGAGGCCATATACAGGATCGCAAAAGCAATAAAAGTGGGAAATGTTGAGTTAAAGCAATGGTCTGGCATGGTGATATCATCTATACAATAAACAAATGTCAATGCAGAGCTATAAATAATCTTTTTATCGTAATCTTGAATTGATCCCATACCAGATGTATACACACTTCATGAAAATTCCTTAGCTTTGAAGAAAGAGGACAATAACCTGTAATATAAAGTTGGATATTTTTATAAGTGTGCTTCTCATGGGTAATGTATGGTACAGGCAAGAGGGGACAGGGCCCTTGTCATTCCTGCAAACGACGCCTATACCTCTGTGCAGAGCGTGACACGCTCCCATGAGCATGGAGGCTAAAAGAATCACTCTGGGCTGGTGAAGGTCTCAATAGCAGAAGGATCTTTAGAGGCACAGAGAATCCTTTATAAAGAACATTTCATTTACTGTGTGAGAGAGGTCTGTTCTAGTTTACACAGAGAAACTCCCAGGTTCAAAATGCTAAGTGTCCCCCAGCACACCTGAGCTTTCCCTCTGTACGATGCAAAGTACATTGTTGTGGAACATCACATAAACATAGATCCAGGCTGAAATAGCAATCTTTGGAAGCTAAATATGCTCTTTTTTTTTCTGGGCCTTTTTAACATTCTGTTCCTATGAGATACTTCTGTCCAACAGAAGCTTTTACATTATAACAATTGCATTAAAAAAAAAAATTTAAGCCTGTTGCATTAGTTGAGCAGTGTCCTGGGACTGGCTCAAGCCAATGATAATCTTTCCACTGACATCATTAAGCTTTTTATTCAGGCCCTTAATCTGCAATCAATCAACCTTAATATTATTCCATGCAGAAATCCATCCTTTTTGGTGACAGAAAAAAATGAGACCAAACGCTTGCCCCAGCTACCAGTGTTGGCAAAACTGCCTGCATCATGATGGCATTTTCAGTGAGCCTCAGTATGGAGCTTTCGTGACATGCACTGTTTTGCCGTTTTTCCTTTTTGTACCTTCCTCTGGCTTCACGTTTTGGCTTTCGTGCCACACTGGACTGTCCCTGCTGATCTCAGCTGGGGAGCCCAGTGCTGTGGTACCCTGAGCATCCCGAGACATGGACTGGTGCCAGGGGCACGCAGCACTTCCCAGAACCAGGCTCTGGGATGGTAAACCCTCCTGTGGTAACATGACGTGTTTGCTAATGGTGCTAAGAAACTGCATGAGACTGTTACAAAAAAAAAGGCATATAAATCCTAATCTTCCTCAACCCCTTCTAGTATCACATTAGGTTAATCTTGTCAACCTTTCCATCTCCGACGGCTGCAGCCACAGCTGCAGGTCTCTGTGGGGCAGTGATTCTGCACAGGCTGCCACAATGGGGAGCATCCATCTAGGGGCTCTGATGATAGGGACTTCATCTCTTGTTACACTCTGGGAATCTTTCTGGTGTTCCTTCATCTTATGTCTTATGTTAAAGGGAATGGGTGCCCAGCTCTGCCCCCACAGGGGCACTTGCAGAGGGCTATATACAGCTCAACAAATGTCATCCCCCACTCCACCCAGGACTATGGTGTGGCTGTAGCTGGAGTGAAACAAGTTTCCTCATTTAGCAGCAGAAAAGAACAGGCAAAAAGGAGGAACCATAAAGCAGGGCAACATCAGAGATGTCTGAAGCATGGTCCGGGTACACTGGACTTTCAGAGGTCACCTGAAAGAAGAGTGACAGAGGGAAGCCTGGACACCAGAAATAAGTTCAAACACAGGCAGTGTGGAAACATGCACAACAGCAATCACAGAGTTGCCAGCGACTACAAGGTCATAAGTGGGAATGGTGGCCTGCTGCTTCCTATTGCCACCGCATGTCTGTAACATTTACGTTTGGAAGTCATTCAACAAAGGCTTGGCCGTACTTGCTTCAGTGCTTAGCTGTCCCTGAAGGGATAAAAAGTTAACCAGCTATTCCATGATGTCAGAGAACTGGTGAGAAAGGTTTTAACCACAGACTTTAAAGGGCAGGGCATTCAGGATGGCTCTTGGGACTTAAGACAGCACCTATTCCAGAGGGTGTCAGAGTCTTTGCTCGGTGACTAAGCTGGAGGCCAAAGGGGCAGATTTAGAGGAATACAGAGCTCCTGATCCAGACGGCAGGTCCAGAGCGTGTCCAGATACCTAAAGCAGACCAGGAGCAGGGCAGGCACCACTTCATGTCTCTCAAGTCTTGGTTCCGCATCTTATTCACGTTGACTCCCTCATTCATGCCATGGACTGAGGGGTGAAGTGTGCAGATTTGGGACAGGAAAGGACACAGAGATGCAGAGCTCAGGACTGGTCTGCCCTGCTAGCAGACAGCAGCCTTCTCTCAAACCAGTGAACAAACACTGCCCAGCACTGGTGTTGGGGACTTGAGAGGCAGGAGGGCCCCAAGGGCTGGAGTGGGGCTCAGGGAGAAAGGAGAGGAGCAGCTGAGCTCAGAAGCACGCTTAAACTGCTGACACATCTGGGTGAGGGTGAAAATGGCCTGGGATCTCTCACAGGAGCATTGGATAGAAAACACGACATGGGTCTGCCCAGCCCTTCTCCAGGTAGAGGTGCTGCAGGCACTCAGAAGTTAATACCAGTTCTTTCTGTTCAGTAAAGAATGTTGCTGTATGAGTAGCTTCATTACAATGCTAAAGATTACATACTTGTAACCTAAGACTTAATTTGTGGCAAAGCCATAAATTAAATTATTCTAATAATCATATAAGCGGACACAAGTCACAGCTAGCAAATTAGGAGTAATTGATGGAGCAGCCAGAGGGCTTTGTTGTACCCACATTCATTTTGTGATTGTAAACTATGCCAACAATAGCAAATATATTTACACACATTAGTAGCAAACTCAGGATAATCTCTTGGTGTGTAAAGTATGTGTGGGTACTCTGATGCTATGTATTCTGCAGTGATGTGCTGTATCAACAACATGCATCTCTGTTTCTGAGTTACTGCTGAACATTCCAGGTGCTCTATAAGACTGAAGGCCTTTGCACTATAAATCACAGGAGACCAATAATTTTAGCCTTTCACAATGAGAAAGTTTGTTCTGGAAAAGCTTTCCCTTTCGAAGGCCCCGTCTTGACTTTGGGTGGTTTGGGCTTGCAGGTCACCCTACTTTTCTAGGCTAGAATTTACAGATAGAAACTAAAAAGCAGATCTACTTCAGCAATGTTTATCACAGGTGTGAATCTAACATAACATTAAGGTAGTGGTGCCTGGCCTCGAAGAGAGAGACCTTCCCTTACGTGGCTTATGGCCACAGGAAATTAAAAAGTTTAAGCTGAGAAGGGACAAAATGCATTATGTGCAGAATAATTCAGTATTGCTACTCCCTGGCCACAGTGGACCCGCTAACAGCCCAGCTGCTGTCACAAGAGTCCTGTCATTTTGGGTGTCCTTAGAGACTCACCATCTGGACAGGCAAGAAAGGCAAATGTCAGTTCACAAGACACATTTTTCTTGCTCCTAGCACTGCAGGGGGGGTGGAATGGAAAATAACAAATTAATTTAATTAGTGACTCATGGAAATTGAGAGGAAAAAAGTGCCCAAAGTTATGCTACAAAACATCAGGAGTTTACATCAAGTTTATTGGGTCTCACTGACCAGCTCGTACTCAGAGGTGTGTCAGTCCTACAGCCAGAGAGGTCAGTCTTTCTACAGCACTGTGAAACTATTAAAAATGGATGATAACCTGAGTTTCCACCCTAATAATGCAGCTTGGCCAACTTGTGCTGGGTAAATCTTCTAAGAAAACAGCTCTAAAGTGATGCTGATTGTGTTGGTGCTCAAACCACTCTGCTCAAGAACCAGAGAGCTGTCAGAGGTGAGGGAGAGATACCACAACCTGCCTGGGATAGCAGGAGGGCTGTGATGGACGGCGGGGCAGCCTGGCATGGGAGGAAGGCTGCTCTGCCCGCCTTGAGCCCACTGCCCTCGGCAGGGCTGCCCCACTTTGCGTTAGCAAGCTGCAGTTGCTGGGGTCAGCTGTATCATGCAAAAGCTTTTGAGGAAAATTGTGGCTGGCGCTCTGCAGACAATTGCTTTGTTTCTGACTCACTGATTAACTTAACTGGAGAAAGAAAAAGAAACAAAAACTAGTCATCCATCTGGGTCAAACGATGGAGGAGGATTAAGAAGCAGCACCGAGGGCCCCGCGGTACCGGGACAAGCATTTCCGCAGAGGGGATTAGCCCATCCAAGCTCATGAGATGAGTTTCCAGCTGATTTGCTTCCCCCAGCCCTGGGCCCCCCCGGTCAGGACACCTGCAGAAACCTCCCGGAGCGCCGCAGCCGAGCCCCGCTCCCAGCTCCCAGCACCACATCTGCCTCCGGGCACAGGAGCCCACCCGCCAGGGCAAGCTGCACCACGCCAACACCCAGAAAGTGATGGCAGGGAGGGGAACAAGATTTTTAACTAACTGGTGCTGTCCACCTTACGTTCCCAGCCACAAGAAGGTAAATTAACAAGGACTAAGGCTGTGCTGTTATTCTTCCGGATAAATGCTACTGACATTTGGACAGCCTTGGCTGGCAGCGCTTCTGGATTTCTGTTCTTATATTTGTATATTCTAAGCCCAAGAAAAGCAGCCGAGGCCACAGGATAGGTACTTTCAGCAAATCCTGGGGAGGAAGAAAGCCAACAAAACTTATCTAATAAAAGTTCCCCTAGAAGGTGGCTATCTCAGCACACCTGGTGCCTCAGTGCTGGGCGATGCTCGGTGAGGAGGGGATGGGGATCAGCACCGCTCCCTTGGGGTGGGTTTCTGCCTCCTGCCCGAGGAGATGGGAAAGCAGGGCCAGGCCTGAAAAGCCGTGCTACCCCTGTGGCGTCCGTAACCGGAGGCCACTCACTGACCCCTGTCGAGCTGTGTCTTAGATGAGTTCTTGGTTTTGTCTCTGCAGGCACCACGTTTCACAAAGGCATGCTATGAACTGTGAGCGTGTCAGCGCGGCCTCAAGGCAACCAGCCGGGAAACAAACCCAGGTCTGTTTTTTTCACTCTTTCTAAATATATGGGTAGTGACAGGTGTAAAATTACACCAACTAGGCAATAACTCAGGCATGTTTGAGTGCCAATTATGTGTCTTTTTACAACATTGGGCCTCTGCCTGAACACATCATTTAGGAGAAAAATATGTTATAAAAGTGTATTCATTCAAAAGAATGCTATAAAAAAATATTCTTAATATTGGTCTCACTTGTTTAATCTTCAGTTCTTTCTCTGCTCCTCCCCCTTTCTGAGATAAATGAGCTCTGGGTGCCCCATGTTGCGTGCACACTCTTGTAGAGTTAGCGAATAGGCCATTGAAAATAAATACACATAAATCTTAGCCATGTATGGTCTGCAGATGGGGTAAATGGCTTACAAAACCCAGAAAGATGACCACTCATTAAAAAAATGCTGGACACTACTATTTCGATGGCAGGGACTCAAGCTACACAGCGTACAGCACAGTTTACAGAACAGGAGTCTGCTAATGTAACACAACGGCTTGGCAGGCAGAGCAGCTCACTGCTGGACACATGGTCAGGCTGGATTATGCCCTGGTGCCAGTGGTTGCCACCAGAAGTAAGATCTTAGCCTGGACTTTGTAATTTGGTTAATAATGACTGAAAATTAGGTGGAGATGGTGGGATCCTGCCTCTGAAACATACACGTGGGAATGCAGTCCTTTGCTAACAGGAATGGTTTATGTATGAATTCATTTCCCCACTTAATGCGTGGAACCTGCTTCGAAGCCTGGAGGACTTCTGTGCCTGACCAGCAAACCCCTTCACTGGAACAGGGCTCAAAGAAGACAGGCAAGGATGATGTGCTCATGAAACTGAGAAAACCATGTAGGAAGTGACCACAACTGTCATAAAGGAAACTGAACTTATTTCAGCACAAAGGGGTCTGGAGGGTGGCCTTTTAGATTAACAGCTGTATCAGCTGAGTGGGTCAACTGGTGGTGGAAATGGCCTTCCTAAAATAATAGACCGGGACTATTATCTTCTGAGCCAGACAGACCAGCATGGAGGAAGTGTATTTGTGGCTCAGCTCAACAGAGTCTTAAAATTAACCAAGCAACAAAATGAACCTTGAAGAGAGCAGCGGGCTTGAGCTGCCTCCAACCAGTCATGGGAGTCACGTTCGCATTGTGATCCAACTCTGTGTTCCAATTGCTACACTGTGTTTGCATTGTGATTTTGCATTGTGATTGTGATGTTGCCGTACCGGTCTGTGAAATCAGAATCCCATGCAATGTCAAATACCTACAAATAAGTAAAGCTGATATCAAACATCAAACCCTCCTTGTGTGGAACATCTAAACTACTTGGTCAGAGGCTATTTGACAACTTCTTGCTTTACCCTCACCAGGAGACAGGCTTAGGACTTTATTTCTTAATAGAGCATATTACTCCTGTCAGTAAAGGTGATTGCATATTCTCAGTAGAGATTATCACACTTGGTGTCACTGCAGCTTCCGGTATTTCCCTGTTAATTCCTGAACTGTAGATGATTAAGAGCATTAATGTGAAACCACAGCTTCTTTGCAAACTTCCCAAAGCATCACACAAGCCTCTAGAAACCCTCTTGCCTTCATGCCCCAAAGTTTCTACACAGGCTCTTCTTCCCCATTTCCTCAGGTCACTCGCTGGTTAATTAGGACTCAAATGTGCAGAAAATATTGTGTGTTTATTATCTGTCCCTGATCTGTACAGCTGAAGGAAGGCCGAGACTTTGTTCTTAAACAGAAGTATGCAGGATGATTCAAAGCACGCCTGTATTTTTATTTACATATTTATCATTATATTACACAGTATACCAGTATTTTACAATGTGGTATTATAATAATATAATGTATTTCAACATTTTTTGTTATTACATATAATGGCATATTTTTATATTTAAATGTGCATGTTATCTTTTTCAGCCAACCAGTGGAAATACCCAGAAGCCCTAAAATAGATGAAATGTATCAAATGCCCAGGGAAGTGCTTTGTCTTGTGGTACAGACATATTTATAAGAAATCATTTCACACATACAGTTATGCTGCCGATATACATAGTTCTCTTTTGCTGACACTGTATTCCTCAGTCTGTGGAAGCTGTTTTTTTTTCCTTACAAGCCCCGCTTTAATAACACTTCAAGCCATTTAAAAATCTGCACTGCAAGCACAGTCAGGGCATATAGACCAGCGTAGAAAACAGGCTGAGAATAATGCAGCCAAATCCGGGGCTCGCACACATGTTTCTGTGCACAGCTACGCATATTGCTATGATTAAGATACTCCTTTTGGTAAAGGACCTGCAAAGCAAGATTCAAGGGTTACACATTTCCATGTACAGGAGAAAATGTACATTTTTTTAACCTAAAGAAATAATCTGCACTAAGCTTCAGACACATATTCCCAGGGTTGCTAAGTTCAGCTATCCCTTTTTAAACTAAGGTGTCTTGCTGTAGGGTTTTTGCATGTGAATTCATGACAAAGCCTGAGGTACCCACTCCACTTTGACCGGCTCAATATCCTCCTAGCCTGGGGCCACCTTTACCCTTTCTTAATTTACTCCCAAAGCCCCAATTCACAGCAACCTCATTTCAGCCAAGGATAATGAGATGCTTCCTGAACTCTAGGGGTCATTTCTTACCATCATCACAACCCTTCCATCCCTCCCACCACCATTGCCACAGACTGAGCTGGAAGTTTATCTCTTTAGACCAATTTACATTTCAAACTCAGATGAAGGAAAGCAACAAGGCTAAAACGGATTCAGGAGAGCAATCAAGCAGTGAAAGAGGTTGTGTTTCACCAGCGGAGGAACCTGTTTCTGAGGCTTATTTCCTTTCCCAGGCGTTGCAGAGGGAGATGGGAGAGATGGGGAGCTCCTGGGTTTGGGACATTTATGGTTCTTAGGACTTCAGCAGGTTCAGATGTAGCAAATTGTCGAACAGTGCTACTGAGCATCTTTTAGAAAGCTAAACAAATACAGGCAGTGATAATGGTCCAGTGGTTCTGGGGCAGTCAGCAATTAATGGTCCTCTATGGGAAAGCCTGTGGCTAATTGGTTTATAAAACTGATCAAACTGGAAACAATATCAAAAACCAGATTAGGAGATGGAAGCTAAGAGCACTTGTGAAATGATATTTTAATTACTATAAGAGGGCAGCAAAAGGACTGCAATAGCTACTTGTCTTACCTGTTTGTCTTGGAAAGACAAAATCCTGTGAACACATTGCCAGAGATATATTCTGTAGGATGCCCTGGCATCTGCTTGATTTTATTTTCAGGATACTCCATGAAATAATTATGTGCTTTGGGTCCACTGAGAATAATGCAATGGAGGCAGTCTAAACTCTGAGGAAAAACGCCTTTTATTCTAAAAGGTTTGGCTTGTTAGTGAGATTGGGCCAGCAGATGGTAAATACCAGCTTGTAATACAGTATAATGCAGTTTGCTGCAGAAAAATGTCGCATAATTTAATACGAGGGCAAGGAACCAGTCACCCAGAGCAATACACAGGGAAGGGATTGAGAGTATTATGGAAAAATCATCGAAGCCATGAGGCCAGCACACAGCTGCAGTAATAAAGTCTGTCATAAAGTGAAAGGGGCTACAAGAGAGGAGGACTTGGTGTACACAGTATTAGTCAGAGCCCTGTCTGCCCTAAGCCCCACACCACTTATGGGGGCTGTTAATGGCTCAGCAGGGCACAGGGCAGCTCAGGGTGAGGGCATCTATTTTACTACCAGGTTTGCATGGGGGAGGTGAACTACATGGAGGCTGCAGCATCCCACAGGATACTCTGCTACAACAGAAAGGGATGTAGGCAGGGAGCTGGACCCAGGTTCATAGCTGTCAGGTCTTCAAGTCCTTACATAGACAAAATTTCTTGTATTTTTCATGTGTTTTCTGTTCCTTTAGCTCTAAATAATGTGCAAGTAGACATTTTGCTATTTGTATGACAAGCCCGCCACTCTGGACAATCCTCGGTGCCCAGGTGCTGAGCAAGCATTGTGCAGGGGTACATCTGGTAGCCAGCACACATGAAAGCTTCCCGCCATTCTTCTCTGAAATCTGCCTGCTCTCAACAATCCTTTCCAAAAAAAACCAATCGTCTTCCTCAAATTCCACAAAACCTGGGCTAGATTCTCCAGAGAAATATGGGAAAATATCTAAATTATGTTATACCATTATTCTGAATATTTTTGGCAAAGTTCTTTCTCAAATGATCACAATTTCCTGATTCGTTAAGTAAAAAAAGATTCAGTTTAGATCTGAAAGTCAAGCTGAGGTTCCCCTCCTTGCATCTCATGACCGGCTCCAAACAGCCTGTAGACCCGGCTACGCTGCGTTACCCCTGCATGGTGCACACCATTGTACCCCAGCCCTCCACACCAGGGACTGTCTTTGTCTTCTGTGGGATTGCAGAGTGATGAATGAGCTCAGAATCTGACTGAGCAGGTATTAATGAAGTTTAATACTGTCTTTGGCCAGCCACAGTGACGACCACTTGATAGCTGAAGAAATTATTACATTCCACAAGAAACCATATAATTAAACCTACAGGAACCTCCACATCAAACGCAAATATGTGTCACTACCACAGATGAAAGTACACAAGAGGCATAGAAGGGGGAGAGCTATTACTGCCTCTCCTTTTACAAAGGCTTATGTGTTTGAGAAAGAGGCCAAGCAGCCACGAGAAGGTAGCAGAAAAGATGTAAAAGAAGCCCTTGAAACAAAAACACCCCAATAGTGCAACATAAAAGCTGTGCAAGCAAGAAGGGGACTCCGGCTGGCTTAGAGGAGTGAGAAAAGAGATTATCTCTTTTATCTGTTTTTTTTTCCTGTGATTCGTGGCCAGTACATATCCTTAGTACAATAACAGAGATGCATCAAAATAAATACTTTCCTTATCACCATTTTTCCTTTTAAAGGGCACAGTCCACCTTCATTTGGCTAAATGCTTAGGGTCAAAAGGGAAGAGCAGTACTGCCAGTGCCTGAGATGCGAGAGTGCAACTCGACTGCTGTGTCACCAATGTGAAAAAAAGAGCATGTGAAAAAAATTCTTGCCATTGAAGTCACTAGACCTGATTCTGATTTCACACATGAAATTTATCTGCTAAGGAAGCAGATACTAATTTTATACAGTCAATCTTAAGAGTAAAACCACACTTTAAATAATGAGGGAGTGGGGAATTGCAGCAAAGGTTGGAATGAGAATTCATATTACCATGAATAAAGGCTAGTAGTGCTCTGGATGCCTTCAGAGCTGAATTTGCGTGATTGTTTCATAAATAAGTTAAGCAAGTATGATGGAGTTGTGCACACATTAAGTCACTTCCCACAAATAGAGAAACACAAGGCACCCCAAACCCTCTCCCTTTTGGGGACCCAGACCCAGTTGCCAAACTACGTCCTGGTTGTGTCAAATGGCACAATCTCAGAGCCGCTCTTAGCTTGATCGGCACTGAGGCGGCTGCGATGAGGTGAATCACTGTGTTTTCCCTGGCACTGTGCCCTGTCCCCATGTCCTTGGAACATCCTGGAGCACATTCCCCACCCCTTTGGGTGGCAGAAGTGGAGCTGGGTTACAGCTCTGCAGCCACGGGGTGTGGGTGAGGGTCCTGTCCTGGAGGAGCATGATGTGGGAAAGTGGGATGCACTAGCCTGCTCCATGAGAACTTCGGCTTCACACCCCCTGCCAGGCCAGCTGGATCTAGTGGAAAATGGCTTGTTGAGCCTGGAGAAGAGGAGACTAAGGGGACACCTCATCACAGCCTATGGCTTCCTCACAAGGCGGGGAGGAAGGGCAAGCGCTAATCTCTTCTCTATAGTGACCAATGACAGAATCTGAGGGAATGGCAGGAAGATGTGCCAGGGAAGGATTAGGTTGGACATTAGGAAAAGGTTCTTCATCCAGAGGGTGCTGGAGCACTGGAACAGGCTCCCCAGGGAGGTGTCACAGCCCCAAGCCTGACAGTGTTCAAGAGACTGGACAACACCCTCAGACACATGGTGTGAACTGTGGGGCTGTCATATGCAGGGACAGGAGTTGGACTCAATGATCCTTGTGGGTCCCTTCCAACTCAGGACATTCTATGGTTCTATGATTCAACTCTTAAGAGCGTCTACAAGTCTCCTTCTCTGGAGACATTCAAAACCCGCCTGGACACATTCCTGAGTAGCCTCATCTAGGCGTTCCTGCTCCAGCAGGGGATTGGACTAGATGATCTTTTGAGGTCCCTTCCAATCCCTAACATTCTGTGATTCTGTGGTGATCCTGAGTGAGATTTGCCTCAGGAGAGGGGAGAGCTTAGGGGTAGAACGTGCCCGGAATTATGATCAAAACTGCAAGCCAACCTGGATCCAAACAATTTTAACTGGAGACACTCTCAGATAGAAAATACAGCCCTGATGTACGCTCAGTTGCAGATGCCCCAAATTTTTTATTAGTGTTGTCCCGAAATGGGAAGTGGGACAGTGTAAGTGAGCTCTTTCCCTGTAATTTTATGATGACCACAATGTAATATTTTTACTATTTTATTTTTACATTGTATTCTACTAGTGGCTTTCCCTAAAACAATTAAACAATAACCACAACATTTAAGGAAGTGTAAAACATTATTTGTTTTAAAACTGTATTAAAAAAAAAAAAAAAGTTAAATTACTTTTCCCAGGTAGATTTCTTCGAACTTACTCTTTCACAGGTAATTTTAAAAATGGCTGGTTTTATTTATGTTCAGAATGAACATTTTAGACAACCTGTATTTTCTGCAAAACAGGAATGTCAAGGTTTGACAAGCAGGGCTCTGAGTGACAGCCCAGGCTTTGCAGTGAGGGGACAATCCTTCTCTGTAGCCTTGCTCAAGACCTCCAGGACAGCAAAGTGAAGGCATCAGCCACAACAGATCCACAGAGGCAAATCTTTCATTCTCTGCATAGGTTTTCTCTGTCCTGTTAACTGTGACAGTAGAATCCCCTTACAGAGCACACATGTAGGCTACCTGGCCATTGCAGTAGGTAGCACACAAACCCAAGCTGAAAGGAGAGTCCTGAGGGATGTCCAGCCAGGCAAAGAGTCCCACTGCTCACTGGTAGTGACAGCTGGTTACCCCAGAGCTGGGGCTGCATCTGAGTCCTCTTCACATAAGCATTTTCACCTGGACAGTACAAACTGCCACAGTTGTTACAGATCTTCATCTGGAGCAGGATCCCACCTTGACCTGTTAAAGTGGAGCAGCTACCATCTCTGCTCTGCTCTCCGGACACCTGCATGCCAAAGGGATGCCTCCCTTCCCACATTATGTTGTTGGAGTATATAGTGGGTCTTTTCTCCTCATTAACTCTGGGAGAAATCCTTGGATGATGCCACTAAAGCTCGTTACAGCTGCCAGAGGCAACAGCAGCCGTGGGGAGCAGTTGGAGCAGTTTAGCTCCACTCTGCCTCCAGCACATCATCATGTCCTGATCAGATATCCAAGAACAATGTGCAGCTGAATGGGATCTCCACAGAACAGGCAGCCCCTAAGGGACTTTTATTTTATTGATGCACTTCTGGATAATTACCCCAAACAATTTTAAATGAGGCTAAGAAAAATACCTCCACCCTTTATTTTAACTGCAGCTGCTAATTTGTAGCTGTTCTTGAAACAATAGGTCCTTGTGTGCTATAAGAAACTTTGATCTGGCGTGAATCCTTTCTTGAGGAGGCTCCAAGGAGAAGAAAAAAGCTCAACTCATTCCAGGACTAAACAAAAAGCTATGTTCTTAAACACTCAGGAATACATTTAAACTCATTTTGAAACATCTGCATAATCCAAGTACAGATCAAAGACTGGATGCCTGAAAATATTCCCTCGACAATGAATGTAGGATCCCGCCGACTCCATACATCACACGACAGGTGGTGGAATACCGGAGGATCTCATTTCTGGAGCCACTTAGGATACATGCCAGGAGGAATTTCACACATGAAACAGATCAGGCAAGAGTGCTCTCTAGCTCTGTTTTGAGGGATGTAGAATCCTCTGGGTCCTCACCTGGCTGCTGCCACAGGCCAGCACTGGAAGGGCCTCTGGAGTCGGGACCTGGCCCCACTTCAAAGCTTCTGGGCTCACCGGGGCAAAGCACTTGAGTCAAGGAGCTCTCAGGTACAACCTCTGCAGAGCTTATCTTGGGGCACTCTGCTGACTGATCTGCAAGTTACAACAGTTAAGGTAATTAAATTGTTTCTTGTCAGTGAATTATAGATCTCCTTAAGCTCTTGCTGTTGATGATGAGAAAGATAGTGTTTACTGTTAATAGGGCCAAGGTTGGTAACAAGCTGCTCTCTAAATAACGTTCCACTTTGAGGGTAAATTTTTTAGGGAATGTTCAAAAAAGAAAGATTTTCTTTATGTGGGACAAAAATTCCAATGCCATTGCAGTGCATATAACAATACATCCACATATACATACATTTATGCTCATGTATAAAAAGAAATATTATATATTTATATAAAATGCACATACTTATAAATATTTACAGTTATTTATATAAGACTTTTTCCACTAGACTAGTTAAGTGCAAAAGATACCTCGGGTAATGTCTTTGCACATTTGCTTTAGCTTCATGGCAGAAGGATGAAAAGATAATTTTCTTTAAAATTTTAACATGTTTTGGAGGCTTGTTTAACTTGCCTTTTGTGGTTCAGCAGGAATGGGATTATGTCATGAAGGATGTTAAAGGGCATTGTCCTCATCAATCACAATCCCAGCACGCTGCCCTGGAGAAGAATGTATAAGCATTGTACTGCATAAGCAGATTTAATGCAGTCTTCCCCTGGTGTGAATACATACTCCTCCGCTGTGTGCTGTAAACACAAATGTAATCTTTTTATTTTATCCAACTCTTCTCAAGGAGTTTTCAGCGAAACTGTGGCCACTGTGCAGAGATCCTGGATGAAGAAATTCTCCCAGAAAACACACAAACAGAAGTCTATGTCCTCCTTTACTTTGATGGGATGGCTCTGTCCTGCAGGTAACCTCCCGCACTCTGCTGTCATCAGAAAACATAGGAAGCGCCACTGGTGTGTATCTGGACACACTTGAGAAGCATTTCTGAATGCTGCTTGCTAGACGTAACTATTGCCAGGTGACTAAATGCAGGTTTAGTGACCCAGGCTTAAAAACTGGCCTTGGGACTGCACGTTACTTCAGTCAGAAATGAGCATCACTAAAAAGAAATGAAAAATAAGGATGTTGGCAAATAAAATAACACCTTTCCAGAAAGAAGGAAAGCATGCTGGCTCCCAGCCAGCGGCACTCACTCCACAGCAATTTCAAGATAATGGCTCATTCATTATGAAGTATTGCTCAACACCAACACAATGAGAGAGTCAGAATCTCCTTTGTGCTGGGGCTGGGAACAACCTGCCACCCCTCCACAGGGTGACACTGCTGCAGTCCCCGTGGTCAAGGCAGAGCAGAGGGTACCATACAACCTCTCAGTACTTAGAGATGCAATGGCTCTGCTAGTCAGGCCCAGAAACCTGCAGCCTAAACAGCCCTGATTTTTTAATGTAATACAAACCAAAGTGATTTTCAGAGGGATCTGCACAGAAGTCTTTTGGGCTGCGTGTTGCATTGCCTGTATTTTCCTGCTTTGAATTTGCGGTTAGAAATTTTTCATACTAGAGCAATATCCAAGAGACTAATTTATTTCTAAAACTTCGTACAAATGATTAAAGATTAGATAAACACAATTTTGTCTCAACTAGCTTATAAACAGATGCCTCAATTACTGCACTGCATTCCATGCCCCAGGGACATGAATCTCACTAGACAGCCTTCACCAGACAACATGGACAACCTTATTAGGAAAGGGTTTGCCATGGGCTTGCTTGGGATTTCACTTCAGTTGAAGGACTTTTTGACAACTTATTCTTGAGGAATAGTTGCAAAAAATGTTTTAAGGTGTACTTAAAAGAGAAAAAGAACAAGGGAGAGAAAGAGAGAGAGAAAAAGAGGGAAGGAGGATGGGAGAGAGAGGGAGGAAAGAAGGAGAATTATTAAGTATTCAACTTTTATTTCCATATGTAATTGATGAGCAACAAACTTAACCACACAAACGTCATCGGAAAAGATTTTGGGAACAGACCCCTACCTAATATCAGTGACATTTGGGCCTCTTCTGATCCTATCACAATTAGCAAGTAGCAATACTTTGACTTAGCAGAAAGGGAGAGTATCCCTCCTAGAGAGAAGCATGAAGTTCCCACTTTGGGGGGGTTTAGGAAGCCCACCTCTGCCTGTAGGTTGGTTGAATGAAGTATGAACTATTTCTGTTGTTTTGAAATCTTTCTCCTGCTTTTGCACCCAAAGGCCATAGGCAGGCCTGAAGCTCCTTTTTTGCAAAGAGCTGCACAAAGATAAGAGCAGGCCTAATTTTGTGCCAAAATGATCTGCAACAACAAACTGAGGCATGGTTACAGCCATATTTACTGCCATTCCAGCACCATGACTCATGTGGAATTAGCTCTCCAAGCAGAACAATGTGAGCTGAAGAGGTTTACACTTGAGGGATAAACAGACACAGGAGATGGATGGAGGATCCAACCTGCAAGAGATCAAATTTAGGAGAGAATTGGTGCAGTAAAACTTTGTTAGTTACGTTTTTTTTTTTTTTTTTTAACTTACCACTAAGTCCAAGTGTGAATATTCAGTGTCTAAAATGAGATAAAGGATTAAACCATCAACTAGGGTTTAACCTACAGGATTTTATCAGGGCTTTAGTGAGAGCCCACTACCAAATCCACAAAATCCACCAAAGATCAAGCTCATAGGAACTCTAAGCATGGGACTGCTTGCCTTATAGGGGCAGTTGATTAAAATGCAGGTTTTCAAGTAAGAAAGCTTCTGGCCCACCTATTTTATGCTTAAGGTTCATTTAAAGTCTAGGGAGCAGTTACTGCCTTTTGAGAATCCTACAAAAACTTCTCACCTCTCATTGAGTCTGCACTTCCAGGCATTATAACCTCCATCTGCATTCACTTCCTACCAACTGGAAGCTGCTGGTGAGTTTATATACATGTAGTCACTGTTTTACATGCAGGCTGCTTAATTTCTTCAGGATTCAGCTCATCTCAGTTGAACGATGCTGGAGACTGGTGGCTTGGTGTGTTGCTGATGGGCCAGAGCTCCAGTCAACTGCTGGTACAAGTGCAGAACAAACCCACGTCCTGTGAAATGCGCAGCTGGATGACCGTGACAGCCAAAACATGCTGGAGACAGAGCACATGCTAGTGGCAGGAGGAGCAGTAAGGCCAGAAATCTGGACCAGGCCTTGGAGCAGATGGCTTCAGGGGCCACAGCCCGAGGGTCTGTCTGGGTAGGACAGCTAAAAAAAACAGCTCAGAGAAGAGCCAGAGCTGAGACTGCAGCAGGGTGAGCAATGGCCTCTCTGTTTTGTTGTTACAGGCTGAAGTGCTGCATTAATATAGTTACTGTGGAGGGCAGTGCATGAAATGGGATCATTTTGCTTCAGTTAATGATGGGAGGCATTTTACTTCATGGAGGTCCCTTTCTCTCCTCCCTCTACACCACTTCCGAGCATGATCCAGTCTGGATTCCAAGTGGGAGAAAGAAATAAAACACACAAAGTTTGAATATATTCCTTCTAAAACAAATGCAAGCTCATTTAACTAGCCTTCAAAACATGAATGCATATGACATTATGTGCTGCCCTCTTTGTAACTTGTTCACACTGGGAGATCGTTATAGCATAAGACAGAACAACATTATCTCAAGGAGCCTGAATCATAAACTCCATGGGCCGTATTACACTAAAAAATCCCTGGGTGATGGCAAGAGTTGGTCTCTTTGCCTTATCTAAGCAAGGAACATCAGCCTCCTCACTCGACATCTCATTAATTTTTGTACAGCTGTCTTTCTGCCTCTGCCCACTCTCAGATAGTGGCTGAGGCTTCAAAATATTTAATGCAAGAGAAACTCATGACAGTTGATCAGAATCTGGAGTAAAGCACAATTCCTGTCACCTTGCTTGTAATTTGCCCGTCTTTCCACTCCCAGTCTGGCTGGTGAATTAGTACCTGTTGAAAAATCTCCTCCTCACAAATAAATGATCTAGCAATGCAAGATCTGCCACCACTAGATCAGGTGCTGCTTTTCCAGATGTGCACGTCCACCACAAGTAAATTTAAATTGACTTTTAGAACCAGTTCTTGATCTGACTGTCCTAAATACCTTGGTGTCCCTCCAGAATTTCTTAATCTTTTACTAGGGCACTGAACCTTAAATGCCTTTGATATTGTGCCCACGGGCTAACAGCCGCTTCTGTACAGGGTAAGGGCAGGAGCAGAAAGGTTGCTACAAACCATCTTTGCTAATCCTTTTAGATCAGTACACAGCCTCGCTTGGCTGTGTTTGACTCTGCACAAGCTTGTGAGAACAAAATACCTTGCCAACTGTGAGTCCAAGTGTGGTGCATGAAATAATTTACATACAGTTCAATTGCAGTGAACTTACACAAGACAAATGGGGTCTTGCCACAGTGGCAAGGCATAGAAAATGCCTTGAAGAGCTGAGAAGAAGTAATATAGCTCTACTGCAGCCAAGCCATGCTCCCAGAGCATGTACATAGGCAATAGTGTACTGGTTATGCTGTTGCTACTGAGCAGTAGGTATTTCTGGCTTTAAGGTGTCCTCAGACATGATTCTCTAAAGACTACAGTAGCATAAAAAGGTTGGTCATTACTGCTATGCAATTTGTGAGAAAGACTGAGAACACAAGAAGGGGCATTTTTTCCCTTTTCTGTCTTCAGGAATATATTGGCTGAAAGAGGCAAGTAGGCAGAGCACGCAAGTATGGCTGCTGTCTGTTGGAAGACATGCAGGCTATGAAGGAGCAAACAAACTCTAAGGGTTACAGTGAAAACATTTAAAACCAAATTTAACCTGAATGTTTCTTTTTTGTCAAAGAGATGGTGAGCCTTCTGTCACCACAAGCAGTGGAAGCAACTAGATGAAGAGAGCTACCCCACCCAGAAGACATACCCTAGGATCTGCCAGTGTCACCAACTGAGGACATTTCTAGAGAAGGAGCCTGTTTTGGAGGTAGACTGTAACAACCTGAAAGGTATTAATGAATAAGTTTTTAGATTTTCTTTTTACATTTCCCATTTGTTTCTGGGACCAGGACCAAAAAGGCCAAAATACCACAAGAAAAACTGGTTTTGCAGGGATTTTGGCCAGTGCCAGAACTGGAAATTTTTATGTGAGTGAATGTTTTACTGGTTCCTCATCTGCTAAATTATGGGGTATATGTAAATGACAAATAAACATTCATTTTCAGGTACTTGACTGAACCCAGAGTATGAAAACTATGAAGACTACCCAAACCTTCTTCTGACTATTCATTTTCTTTAGAAGGGGGAACATATAGAGAATAGATGCATGGCCCCAAAAATGGATGCAACTGACATTCTTTTCAAGCCACAAACTCTTCTACAACGCTCTTTGAAGAACACTTAAAATAATTCTCCAGTGATCTGGTTCATCTGGGTAGGTTAGAAACTAAGACAGTTCAAAACATTCCTTCTTGGTCTGTTTCTAATAACTTGTACTTTGGATTAACAAACAGTTCAGTGTGATGAATAGGTAATCTATGGAATCAATGTATCATTGCATCTTTGAACCATGATTGTGGGGAACCAAACCTTCACGGTCCAGGCCATCAGCCAGCTACTGGGCTTTAGGAAGACACTTGCCTTGGACAGGCTAACCTCAGCCTATCTACTTATAAGGTAACCTGCACATTTTTTTCTGAAACATCTGGTGTTAACCACTGTCAGAGAAGAAACCAAATATGATTAATCATTGACTGAATGTGGAAAATACAATGCAATTAAGGTGCAAATATTTCCCATGCTAGCTTGGTTTTGTGACAACATTTTTAATATTGAAAAACTGTCAAAAGTTCTACAAGGCTCCTTCTCTTTACCTGATTGTCTTTTCCAAAAGAGAGACAGACGAGGCCAAAACAGGTCTTGCCCAAGCCAAGTGCTGACCCTGCTCTCTGTGCTAGCAAGATCCCTTTTTTTCTCTCCTCTCTGGTTATTGATCCTCAGGCAATGACAGCAGAATGAGGACAAGGATCCAATCTTCTGAGAACATGCCCAGGAACTATTAATAAAATCTTTTGCTTTCTGTTTTTGGCTCTGAGTTGATTTGTCATGTCACCTTGCAAAGTCATGCAGGGAGAGTTTCTCTTACCAGTGAGGCTGGTAAGAGTGAACACTTTGAAGAACACTTAAAATAATTCTCCAGTGATCTTACCAGCATCACTGGTAAGAGAGAGGGAAGGCATTTCCATTCAAGCTTTTCAGACCAGCTTACAGCCTCCCTCTGAATGTGTTTTCATAACTGAAAAATAGGTTAACCTAACAGGAATTTTATGGGGATTGAGTAACAAGGCATGGTTATTTACAGAACAAACACAGGTAGGAGATAAAACACAGAAGTGAAACCTCTTGTGCACTGTTGCAGTGGCAGAGATGGGAACAAGCCAGGTCTCCTGAATTCAAGGTTAGTCCACAGCCCTCTTTCCACATTCCCAGAAAGTGTCTGCAGGTTAATGAACGTGCTAGCTGTTTGTGCATTCCTGTCATCTTAGCTCTCTGTCTTGATATTTTCTGCTGTGGTAAAACAGCATGACAGCTTGACAGACCCAGTCTTGAAGCTGGAAACCCAGTGAAGACAGTGACTATGAGCATTAGACAAATCTTAAAATGTTCCTCTATCATTACACAAAAGGGGAGCTGCCACTCACTGTTCAGGCCATTCTGTCATATACATGGGTACAAATGACCAGTGCCAGTGTACAAAGGTAAATGCCATCTAATATATTTTAGTCTACAAGGTGCAGGCTTGAGATAGCTGCCTAGCAGGGCAGCAGTCCTGACAAAATATATGCACATGTACGGACCAGTCCTGCACCAGTCCTGACAAAATATATGCACATGTACGGACAAAGAAAAAAACTGATGCCAGACTGTCTAATTGCCTTGGAGGCAAGGCTCTTAAAATCAGTAGAAATTCCAGCTGTACCTGGAAGTGTAATGATAATATGAAGGAATCACAAGGCCCCCACTTAGGGTTAAAAGCTCTCTGAAGAAGCCGGCTGGGTGTAACGTGGACTTGCTGAGGTACTCTGCCTGGAGGGTGAATCCCAGGACAGAGAAAAACTCTGACTGCAAGTGGGTTGAGCGGGAGATGGTGTTAGGCAGTTCTTGGTGTATGGCTTTCATCCAGATATACCAGGATAGATGAATGGAGGTGTCTCTAGGGCACTTCTCAGCTCTGTGCCCACCTTACTGAGGAAAACCTTGGGCTAGAACCCATGGGCTACAGGGAAACTGCTGTGCTGTTTCAGGAAAGAAAAATATAGACTGTTATTCCGTCTTTGGCAGAAGCAAGAAACTCCATTGTCAGGGCTGAGTAAGATTCTGCCTTGCTTATAGTCTACAGGCTTGCTTTTCATTATGGTTCAACTCCAGACAAAGCACACCTGAGACTCTCAATTACTGTAATTAATATTACAGAAATGCCCCAAGCAGAAATTAGGTCCCTGCTGAATGGTGTGCTGCCCAAGTGCATGCAAAGGTAGAGTTCCTGGCCTTAATAACTTGCAAGTTGAAAGAACGAACAATGGTCAAGTTTGTGAGATAAAATAGCAGAGACAAATCAAGGCAGGGGGTGATGAGAGATGCACGGCTTGTGAGCTCCGTTTCTTTCTGATTCATTTGCTTTACTTATATTACATAAACCTGGAATCAAGGAATGTCATGAGGAAAATATTGTTGAAATAGGAGACAAGAGGGACTATTGGAATAGGAGGAAAGGTGGGGGCAATTCGAGCCTGTTGGTGCACTCAGAATCCTGACTGAGATATGGGGAGAGGGAAAACAAAGGAGCAAACGATGAGAAAGAGGAAAAGCTGAGTTCACTCATTCAACAGGAACGGAGCAGGAAACCGACGGCTTCTCTTTCTTCTAAGAGATTTGTACTTAAAACAACGCTGGGTACCAGCCGCTCCAGTTTCCTTCCTTGCCCATTTGCCAGAAGGGATCTATGCTGACTCTTCCCCTGGCCTGGAAAAAGAACCAGCCAGGGAACTGTGCAACCTGTCTCATCCAAGCAGCCTCCACAGAGCCTTGAACCACATTAGATTTGAAGTGATATAGCAGCTGGCACAGACCCTTTTGGTGAAGACCCTCACAGAAAATCAAGCAATCTCATTACCTTTGGGCTGAGAAGCCAGGCCAGCCTGAAAAAGACCAGAGGTTTTCAATAGGGAAAAAAGCAAGAACCAGAGGGTCAAAGTCTTCTGCCTACTCAGCTGATTAACTAGCCATCTCAACACTTGCTGTCAGCTTTCCAGGCTTCAGAACTCCTGCTGTCTCAAAGTCACAAGAGCTGTTGGCTCTCTTCTTCCCATGACAACTCATTGCTCTACTGCCTAATGTTTTAAACATACCAGGAAAAGCATACATGGTGCTAACCTTGCAACTGTTGTGTGCAGGGTGTGATGTATCTGTCCTTCTCCAGGGACAACAATCCACTGCAAACCATCTTCAGCGAAAGTATCCTTTACATCTGAGTCCTCTTCTCACTCTCCTCTAATTTCAAGGTATCCTTTCATGCTGAACAGGTGGCAAGCATCATTTGTTCCTTTTCCCATTACACTTTTGTGTAGTAAAGTTCTTTTACATGAGACCATATGCTTTCCTTCACTAAGTGGCTATGAGATATTTCTAGTATCTTCCCAGAACATGGCTCAGCTGAGTGTCTGATGCTCCAACTCAACATGGTAGTTTTGAAACTTTTTAGCAGTGTCTCTTTATAATTATGAGATTTATTTGCTGGTTGTCACCGTGATAAATAGTGCCTTACAAGACTTCGTGTGAATACAAACCACATGAATAGCTTCCTAGTTTTATCAGGGTTTTATTGACAAATGGTTTCCAGAGCTTTTTTCTGACCCCTGTCTCCTAGCAGACAATGGTGCCTCTTTATGCCAAAGTTTACCCTACATTAAAGTTCCTCTGTAGCTACAAATCTAAAATAGACAGATGAAAAATAGAAATGAGCTAATTTGCCAGTGTTTCTGTATTTAAAATTTCCCCTCCTTTGAAGTAAATCCACAGGTATTTAATGATTACTGGCTTCCACAGAACACAAGTATTTCCCCAGATAATTATCCTTTGGAAATTTCTGCAGTAACTCCTTTTTAAAACAAAACAGGCAGAGTGGCAAGTCTAAAGCCATAGTTGCTTTGTATTTTTCATGGGCACGAGTCATGTAAATCTAAAAGGTTTGGGACATAATGGACATTTTGCACATACACACTTCAATAACATAATAAATATGTAGTAGAGCAGAGACTAGCTGTACCTCTGCCTGCTGCATGCTTACCACAGCAGGAGAAAAGTCCTGCCTTTTCACAGTGCACACAGGAAGAATTTCTGGGCATTAATAGCCCAGATAGCTAGATATATTTGCTTACCTATTCAGTTTGAAAATATAATAACAATTGATATTATTATAATTTCTATAATGTATTATTTTATAATAGTATCTATCTTAATGATTTATATTATATATTGGGTTTGCTTTCTGGGCGTAAATCCAGAAATCCTGGAAATGAAGTCAGATTAAGCCACTACAAAGCCAGCTTGATTAAGAGGTTGTTGACTTCCTCCTTGTGCCTTTTGCCCCAGTAGTGGTCTAAACAGACGGGAAAGGATTATTTCCCAGTGGTCCCTAAATGGGCAGGAGTTGTGTGACATGACTAATCAATGCCACTTCCTTCAATAACAAGACAAGACCTGCTACATACAAAAAACAACCCCATACCTGGCAGAGGTTCTCTTCTCCCCTGCAGCTGATGTTGCAGTTGATGGTGTCACTGATGACAAGGATAAGATAAAAATATATCAGCTACAGGAACCGTATTGGCACCGGGTCAGCCTCAGAGCATGGCTGAAGCTTTTGGGGTTGGGGAAGTTGCTCAGCCCTCCCTCTCAGAAGCCAAACAGCAACCAGCAAGCAGCTGAGAATGCCTGTCCCCAGTCATCCCCCCAAAACAAACACTCATTTCTGGACTCTCTGGAAAGCAGGGTTAACTTTCTCCACACTGCAGAGAGGGCATAGAGGAAGAACCAGCAGGCACTCAGCCCTGACCACCAGATTGTGCAGGGCTACCAGGACTCAGCTGCCTCCCTCCCCGCAGGCAGCCGGTGGTGGTTACCAGGCAAAGAGCACGCATCAGCCACTGACCCATTTGCAGAACGGCCACTGGGAACAGCAGGCACCCACCCCAGCGCTCAGGACAGCGCTTACTCCTCCCTTCAGCTCATAACTTACTTCGTTTTGGATTGACACTAACGCTGGGGCTTCCCTGTGCAAGAGCAAGCGATAGATAAAGACAGGAGCACAGGCTCGGCTTCTGCTCCAATATTTAAAATTGTTCCTATAGACATGGAAGCAGGACTGGGTGCAGATGTTTGAATCTGCAGTTAAGGAGTCTTCAGGGAGAGAAATCTGCCAGTCTACATCGATGCCATTCTACAGAAATCAAAGAGGAATTGGTGTATTAATTCCAATCATGCCTTCCATACCCTATGTTAAATCTTAATATTTTCTGACAGAAAGAGATTCAATGCCCTAATTTTGATCACACATTGTTCTTCCCTAGCATGGCTCCAGAAATGTATGTGTAATTTTTAATCCTATATACACACTCACTACTATTTTTGGATTTTAAACAGTTTTATATAAATACATTCTTCATCCACCTTTAAAATGGGAATTCGGAACTTGTTTGCACTAACTGCCTAGGTTGGTATCTGGGTGGAATATGAGTCTTATGTCTCTTCAAATAATGTCTGCTTTTGATACGGTTGCTAAATCTGTTTTTTTTCTGTGTTAAATTTGGCTGCCTTGATGGAGTAATCCATTCTTCCACAGACCAGATGACTAGAAAAACTGGTTGCATTTTTGAAGAGGTTCTCTTTTGGGATGATCAGGTTACAGCAAATGCATCAGCAACTACACAAATAAAAACGTATTTTAACTTCAAGGGCTTGGGATTTTTTAAGGTAGCAATTCTAAGAAATTTCAGAAAATGTCAAAACTATAACATACTTTAGTAGAGCCCAACTACAATGGTTAAGAGGTTGAAGTGCTTGACTTACAAGGAGAGGCCGAGACAATCGAGTTTGAGATTAGAAGGCCAAAAGTGGAGATCTAATTGCTGTCTTAATTATCTGTTGGGTAGTTATGGAGAAGACGGAGGCACATTATTCTTAGAGAGACAGAGACAAACTGCAAAAAGGAAATTCTGATTAGGAAAAAAATTCCTTGAGGGCAGCCAAATACCAAAACAAGTTGTTCCAAAAGCTTGCAGAAACATCATCCTTACTCTAAACTCAACTGGACAAGTTGATGAGCAACTTGATTTAATATTGAAGTTAGTCCTGTTTTAAGCAGAAGATTAGATTAGATGACTTCCAGAAATTCTTCCTAACCTGAATTGTGCTTTGATTCTGTGAAAAATATTGCAACTAGTTGCCAAATCAGACACGAGGAGATAGGTATGCCACAACCTGCACAAGAAAAAAGAAACTAAATTACTTTTCATTACATCAAGAAGTAGTTCTGTCAATATCGGAATATAGCCTACAAATTTTACATTTATTATGAAATTATTTTATCTTCACTGGTAGTATCTGAGATGCCATATGTGATGACAGCCTATGCCTGAGGCTCCTGAGGTCCAGCGGCTTCCCAGTGAAGCCAAGATCTTTGCCAAATATCCAAATAATTTTTAAGGTCTGTATCACATTGGTTGCAGAAGACGCTCCTGAAGGATGTGTTTGTCTTTCATTCTGAAACGCATAGATCTCTATTTAATCCACCACAGAAGCTGCAAGGCTGGGAATTCATGGGGCTGTTTCTGTTCAGACTTCTAGTGGTATGTCTGGTGAGGTGAACATCTTGCTCACACACCCCCAGAAACGGTGACGGTCACCACAAAAGAAATGTGGAGAATAACAGACACATTCTTCTTGATTAGCAGAGTAAAGGGTAACTCTGAAACACACCCTGCAGCTATGATAAAAGAGATATAATTGGAGAGGAAATAATAGAATTCAAATCTTTATAGACATGGAGAATTAAATACTGTACATTCATTTCCCCTCTCTCTGGGGCATGCTTCAGAAGTGGTTTTGGACCAAATATGCAGAATAAATCAGGTTTGAACTGAAAAGAATTCACAAATTTCAGAGTTCAATATGTGAAGTCATTTCAAACCTACTCCAAAAAGGACAGGTGGGTTGTTTGGGATTTTTTTGGAATATACTTATCTGTAGCCAGACCTGAGTTAAGCATTTTGTCTAACTCCATAGTTATAGTCAGCTCAGAGAAACAGGCCTGTCTGGATGTCAGTTCACTTTATTGAAAGATATGTATGTGATAAGTGATGGTTACAGCTGGTCAAATGAATGCCACCCAAATGTTTTTGTTCCAGAATGCTGAAAAATAAATATTTACTTTGAAAATAAGGAAATTATTTTGACTTTTTTCTTAAAAAAGGGGGTTATTTCTTTAAACAATAAAGTGTTTTGACAATAATTACAAAATTAAACAGCTCTATTTCAGGGGGAAAATAAAACCTCAAAGAATTATTTTGCACTTTTTCGTTTTTCTCTACAAAACAGAAAAACCCTACCTCTCTGATTTCTGTACTACAGGCCCAGTACCACACATTCTGTGGTAGGGTTGAGTCAGTATTTACACAGCAAAACCAAAAAAACTCGCTTAAGTAGCAAATATGCCTGTTAATAAGCTGAAGAATGTGATTTGTTAATTGGTAGCCTTATTAATCTGTTGTCTTATTTAGCATTTCCTCCAAATGCCTATGGATACAAATGTTTCACACATTTTAGGAAAATTAATATCCTTTTGAAACAGAATATGCTACAGTTTGGTATTTTTATTTCCTGATTATTGATAAATCTATTTTAAAATTAAGAGTTATCCAGTCAGGGAAAAACAATACCTGAAAGTACAAACACACAACACGGATAAATGTGCTGAAATACTCAAAGGACGCTGTTTTAAATAGCCAAAGGACTGAAAATTATTTGTGCAAGGTATTCAACAATGAAAGTACATAAAAAGCAAAACTAAAAACATTAAAAAGCACAATTTAGATTTTTTTATCTCTCAAAAAATAATGGTAAATCCATAACAGACAGTGCAGCCAGCTCTAGACTCAACTGGGTTTGATCCAGTCATTATTCTGGTACTTGAAATCAAAAGAGATTTGATGGGAATGTATGATAGATTATTTTCTGCACATTTTTAATTGGGTGACTTCTTCCCTTAAAGGGTTCCTAATTTTTCACACATGTCTCCAAACATCCTCTGCCAGTATTAAATTCTGCTCAGATGGATTTTCTGTTAGAGAAAAATCTGGCAGCTAAAGCTCTTTGGCCATAATCCAGGAAATCCAGATGGGAGGAGCCAGTAAATGGAAATATTTTATGTAGATAGTTTGTTACTTTTTTGTGCATCCAGTTTTAACACATTATTGGAATAAATAAAGTCATGAACTTCCTTTTGGTTCCTTTTTGACTTAAAAAAATAAAAGCCAGAGTATCACAGAACCTTCTTCCTAATCTGTGCAGTTCTCTCTCTGGTGTTTAGTCTACCAGAAGTTACCTGGCTGTATTTGCTGTTGCCTTCACATCTCTCTCCCTTTGTCCACCTTACATATACAACCTGACCAAGACACTTATAGAAATGAAAAGTGATTTGGTCAGATGGCTTGAATTATCCATAGTCTTCTTAGGCAGGATCAATCTTATTAAGAAGGTGAATGCCTTAGGATATTATATCCTCTTTAGATACTCCCTCTTTTAATCTTCTGAAAAGGGATTTGAGAGAGAGAAAGCATTTGTTAAATTTACTTGAAAAATGAAACTCCTAACTTCAGTTGAATAAATTAGAGGCACTCAGTTCAGAAAGAGAACTGGGATTTCCAAGTTTGTAGATGAATATTTCAGTATGCCAATAATGAGCAGTTGAAATAGCACAGTCAAGCAAATCAAGGCAGCTTTAAAAGGCCCCAAATGGTTACATTCAGATTCCAGGATTTTATGAGTGATTTTTGCCACAGATTGAAACAAAGTCCATCTTCTTATTCCAGTCTGCTGCAAAAAGTCACTAGAAGAATGGCTTGTACCATACCGCTGATGTCTCCTTCATACAGCAGAGTCAGAGGGCAGACACAGGCTTATTGCTAGAAAGCTTCTGTACATAAGTAGAACTAGTTCTGTTACAGGAAAAATTGCATGTATGCTTCAGTTATTGAGGACAAGTTCACTACAAAAAATCTGCATGTTATTTCTTCTCTAATTTTTTTTTCTTACTTTTTTCTCTCTCCTGAAAATTTGGGTTTATGGGGGTAATTAGAGAGATTAACTAGTATTCCCCATTCTAAAGGCTCCACAGACAGCTATGGCAGAACTGGTACTTCTATTTCACAGGAACTTCTGACATTTTGAAACATGTCCAGGCCTGGAGGGAGGGAAAAGTAGAGAATTTATAAAGTTCTGTAAAACAAAATGTTCAAAAAAAGTCATGTCAATAGGAATAGACTATTTTGTTAAAACAAAATTTTAAAAAAATCAAAAAATCCATTGAGTTTTTTTGCCCCCATTCCCCCTTTTTTTTTTTTAAAGAATAAGAGTTCTTCTGAAAGAGGAGTAATAAATAAGAAATACACTATTCCAAAACCTTCGCAATGAGCCTTAACCAAATTTCCTTTTACTAAGTATGAATATTTCCAACATGAAACATCCACCTTGACATTTTCCCACTGATGAATCAGCATTTTCGAAATGGAAAACACTAATTTAGAAAATGTTTGCCCAGCACTAGGAATACATTGGGTAGCTGCCTCAGAGTATTCGTGGTTACTATTTTCTACTAAGTTTTCCTAAAAAAATACCACAAATGTTATATAAGTGTTCTCTACATCTTATACTTGTCACACTTGGCAGGTCAGCTAGCAGCACAGTCACCTGAGGGTCACCTGTCTCTCTGGGCCTGGAAAGAATTCTGCCCTGGCACCACCGCCTGGGCTGCAACCAGAACATCTTCCCCAAAGATGCTGTTAGTAGCAGCTGCTCCTTCCCCACTTTGTGCTTTTTTGTGCCACCTTGGCAGCATAAAAAGGTCACACAGTAGCATAAAACCAAACTTGAAGTCTCTACCAACTTTCACAACTGCTCATTTTCACTCAGGTTCAAATGTTAACAAAGGAGGAAGAGACACGACAACAGTGGATTTCTGCAGAACAAACTTGCAGTCATTGTCCCCATCAATAAGATGTTTATCTACACACTTTCTCTCACCTTTCGCGTTATTGCCACTATGAAAAAATGGTAGTTAAGCCTCTCCTAGGTTATCTGAACTTTACCCCTTCATTCTTCTGTATTTGATGATCTGCACACATGCAGCACCACAAACCCCTTCCATTCACAGATGCCAGCACTGTCAAGGAGATGTAGTATTATATTATTCCATGTTTTTCTCACCGTTTCTAGAGTAAAACGTAACACTTTATGGCCCTTTCATGGCTCAGTTCTGAAGTAATGAAATATAATTATACTCACATCAGATTGGGGAGGGTTATTTGCTTTAGTGAGAATGGTTAAGCAGCATATAGGGAGTTGGACCTGGGTGTAAAGATAGCTGATAATTATGTTTAGAATAACAGAAAACCAGAGAAGCACAGGAAGAAGGTCCAGCTTTAGTGTAAGAGGATGCAGTTTCCAATAAAGTGATCTAAGCCTGCTCAAGCCAGCCCAAATCTGTGAACCTACAAGCAATCCCACCCAAATGTGTTCATTATATAGATCTGTGCAGCACATTCAACGTTCCTTGACTTGTGACATCCTTGTTGCAGGTAATAGCCTCTTAAATTGGTTTTGGACAGGCTTCAAGATTATGGATTTACACGATTAGAACATACTGCGATATTTTAATAGGTTAAAATGTAAACAGTTTGCATCTAATGAAAGGTATCTTTAGAGTCTGGTTTTCCACTCCTTTGTACCTTATGCAGCCATTAGTTCACAGTAGGAGAAAGGCCTCCTAGCGCAGTTGGGCAGCTCACTGCTCATGACCTTCCCATGTCATTAAGCCCACTGAGCTTCAAAAAACTTTCTGCTCTGGCTCTTCCTGACTGTTACAGCAACATGATGGGGTTCAGAGTTAATGCAACTGGTCTCCAGGGATTTTCCCAGGCATGGGTGCTCCCTTGCTCATCCACAACTTCAGTACCCAGACTTTGGAGTACATCAATGAAGAGATATATGTTGGCAGAAGAGAATTTGTCCTTGATTTGAGGTGCTTTCACTCATTGTCAGTTTGGAGAATGTATCTTATCACTAAATAATTTCTGATTTTTGCAAAATGATCATTGTTATGGAAACTACCCCTTGACACAGAGTCAGAGCTTGCATTACTATGTTTTCATGTTCTGCTGTTGCTTACCACCACACACAAATTTTTGGCAACAGCATCTTCAGAGCTGGGGGAAATGTGTGTGTGGAATTGTGTCAGTGTTGTAATGAACTTGCAAGCATATATTTTAAAACATTTTTTCTACCTTTCTGCCTTACTGCCTACAACATAGTGGCAATATATCACTTCGGAAATGTGTGCTGTGGTTCTCACACAAATTCAGTATATTCAGAGGCTGAGTTCTCAGCTGAGAGACACCCTAACCTTCATTTTTGTGGTTGTGCATTGTAGCTGATGGTCCACACTGTGTTTTCTCTCTAGTCCTGCTGAGTCACATTGTAGACAACCTGTGAATATATAAGAGCATTAGCAAAATCAGTTTATATGAAAGACAGTATTTCCATTACACAGCACATTGACACTATCTGTTTTTCATATGAAAGATCACAATACAATCATGCAACAAAGAGCAACTGCTAGGTCACCAAACTACTTACTGTACAACTTGGTAGTAAACAAGAACTTATTTCATAAAATGTCTATTAAATTCCTGCCTTGAAAGTTTTATTTTGACCTAAAAGAGGTTGGGGGGTTTCATTAGGAGACAAAACATCTCTGTTTAGTCTTTTTGTTCCTTCATGAATTCAGTTTGCTGAAAAAGCTCTGAGTTGTATAGAGTGTCACTTGTTTAAATTAGGGCTTTCCTATTCAAATAACCTTATTCTATTTCTCTGAAAAGGTGCTTTAGGCAAGCCAAAAAATGGAGTCTTTATTTCACACAGATGGGATATGAACACACTGGCTTGGAGGAGGATGGGTTCCATGTAGCTGTTCTGACTGCAAACATGGCAAGTGAGACTGCAAATATTTTCATTCTTGTAGACAGAAGTCACTCTAAGCTCCAGTTTCACCTTCTACAGTCTTATATCCTTCAATGGGGGTTGCCTGTAAGAAGTGTCTTCTCGTTTTTGTTTTGTTTGCTTGTGGGGTTTTTTTATTGTTTTGGTTTTGGTTTTTTCCTAGCCCCTCTCATATCTAACACATTAGTGTAAGAGGAAAAATAAATAATGAACAGGTTATTAAAGTACAGGATCCTAGTGCTAAAACCTCAGACTTTTCTTGGGAGCGCTGACATGATTTATACTGTATGTTTGTATGTCATTGGCAGCTACAAGACTTGGGAGAGATTATTTTAAAAAGGTTGTGCTTTTCACGTATCTTTAAGTATTTGCTGTTGTGGGTCTTCAGGGGAACCCTGTGTTTAAGCACCAGAGCACTCCAGACAAATTATTATTGCCAGTGGATCATTTGGGATCATCCACTTCCATTTCTCAGCTTTAACGACAATGACTCCAGCTCAAGAAACCAAGATACAGCTTCATGCAGACAGTAATACCGAACCTTTGGGTAGTGGTCAGACTAGCCCATGAAGACAAACGGGTCATGGATTTCTGATTCAGTGAGTTGCAATGAAAAACAAACAAACAAACAAACAAAAACAATTTAAAACTTTCACAGTTGTGATTTTTCTAAAGTGTTTTGGTTTATGCTGACATTTATTTAAGGGGTTTGCGGTTCTTCTAAAAATTACGCCAAATATAAAATTGACCTGCCACTTCCAAATCCAAAGCAAAAACATTTCACTTAAAAATGTCAAAATTAAACATTTAATTATTCTGACTATTTCTCTCCTATTTTCCAGCTGAAACAATGAAGAAAATTAGATTGCTGTTTCCAAATACTCTTGTCCCCTTGAATGCAACTTATTTAATGACTTGAATATGTAAAATAAAAACCTTGTTGCTCCAAAGTTGTACAAAGCAATCCTTTCCCTACAACCAAGAAGTTATACAGTGAAAGGACTCCCAGAGGGCAGACTGCTCTCATACTATCGCATATAAGCAATCACATGTTGCGCACACTGAAGCAATTAAAGCTCTAGCTGTAGATGTTTGCAAGTAAACACCTTACCTCCATACAAGACTTTCATAAAGGCTAATGTATGTTAAGACTGTGTGAGTGAACTGCTGAATGTACTTGTATTTTTATTGATATCATTATTTAAAAATTGCATACTTCCTCACAGTGTTGGAAACACAAGAACACCCATACAAAACAACACCTCTGTGGAAACAGAAGATGGACGGGCATATGGACAAAACAATAAACTGGTAAGCTCAACTACATAAGTGCAAGGACTTAAAATAAGGACTGGAACCTGCAGGTTTTCCATTTGGGAAGAGCCCTGCATGTGAATGGACTGACACTGATTTTGCTCCATTTCTTTTTCACATATGTCATTCCAGAAGGCAACAACAAACTACAAACTCATGGCACAGTTACACAGCCCGATGAGGTCTGGAAGGCTGGGGATTCCTTTTATGCCCCTTGCATATACCTGTATTTCAAAGCCGTTAATGTTATAGATGATAGTCTTTATTGTGTCACAATCACAGCACAGGTAAATGACTGTATCACTGTCTGCACACCAGATATGTACCTTTCTGAAATCACAGGGATGCACTTGAGTGCCATCCAGTATTGCTAGGGTAAGGCAGCACTTCTGGAATATCAACACTGAGTTCCTTTTGACACTACAGACTGTGAATATTTGATGCCAATAACTCTCAAAATTCTTAGGAACAGCCAACTGGAATGGCTAATGTTGATGTTTCTTGTCATTACGGAATTCTTAGTGTAGTTCCTCTTGCATGGTAACTGTTCAACATTTTAGTATCTGCTGTGAGACTGTTAGATGGCAGGGAAAGCCAAAGTTGAGGAATGGAGTTCAAAATCCCACGTGTTATTCTAGAAGCAGCATTTATTTTAACAACTATGAGCTTCATGTGAGTACTGTTACACCAAATAACACGAAGAAAACTCTGCGGCAGACAGTCCCACTGCCTTTGCTGAAATCCATACGTCAGTGCCAGCTACTTTCTGAAGGGTATTTACTGAGCCTTTCAACATTTTCTTGATGTTCTTCAGATGCCGTCAGTAGCTGAAAGCTCCTTTCAGTGTGACCCAGTGCTCCAACATTCCACCGAGTTCAGTGGTTTGGATGCAATCTCAGCTGACCAACTACAACAGAGTCTCGCTGAATTTTATGCACTGATCCCAAAATAATTTTTTTTCCAGGCAACAGTGTCTCATCATTGAGAGACATGCAAACAAGCAAATAAAAAGTCAGATGATTTGCACCAAGAAATACCCAGTAGAAATCTATGAGCATGTGCAGAACAGAAAATGACTGTAAGCCCATCATGTCAGAGTATCAGATGTACAGTACATAAATTATATAGCTAATGTGACTTTGCACCGTAAGTGGGTTTACTATGGGTTGTGCAGTTCATCTGGGCAACATATGCTCAGAAGGTCTAACACTGTGGAAGTACTGCATGCTTCGTGGAACTGATCTGCAGTGCACATTGAATGTGTCTAGGATTTCCAGATACCCAGCAGCCCAGGCAGAATTGCTATTCTGGTAAGGCTGTTCCAGACAATAGTCAGCATTCTCAAATTCTGCCCCTACAAAATTACCAGGAATGAAAAAATGACATGTTTGGTGAAAGCCAGATAAGAAAAAAAAATCCATTCCTATATATTACACTTCTATTATTGATGCTGCACCAGCACTTCAGACTGCTAAGTCACCTCCTCAAGACCTATGAGACACATATTTACAGATTAAAGCATCAAAACATATAGAAATAACACAATAATCTATAGTATTGAATAACTGTCAAATAAGTTAAATAAAAAGCCAAATTAAAAACCCCCAAAGTTCAATAACTTAGAACGCTAGTTCTACGTATAGTTCCTAAGCAGAAATACCTGTTACCATTGTCAGATCAGTGAGAACGGGCTGAATAACCCTAGCTAAACCACTTCCATGTGTGTGATTCCCATGCACTTATCCTGAAGAAGTGTATGTTCATGGGATATCCGAGAACTGAATTTGTTCTGCATATAGTTGTGATGACTCCTTTTTCAATATCCTTCCTCCTTCAGAACTGGAGTTACTTACTCCAGTTGTGAGTGGGAAGTTGCTGAAAAGGCAGGTGAGCACAGTAAAGCAGGTCACTTGAAGACAATGTGTTCTGGGCCAATAACCCCATTCATTCAGCCAGGATTCTTTTTCCTTCACACGCTGTCTAGTGTTACTGTGCTCGATATTGATTGCCAGGGCACTCAACGTTTGGTTGCTGTTGTTTGATGAAAGCAGCTAATTGGAATGCTTCCTCTGAGGAAATCCATTTACATATATGGACTCCTTTGTACCTGTGCATGTTCTGAAATCTACATGGGTAAAACTCACAATATGCTGTTCAGGTGTAGCCTAAATGTAACTGTTATCGCTTTGCTAAACATTCACTCATAACTTGCAATTCAATTCCATCACCTGAAATAAAATACTTGAGACAACTGTAAACTAAATGTCAGCCCTCTTTCTTGTCAGAGAAGACATCTTTTCCATTCAGAAGAGCTAATCAGCTTATCTTACTTCAAAAATATTTTTTTCTGGAAAACTCCCAGAGAGTTGTGTTTTTAAAGTAGTCTTACAGAAAACCAATAGAAAATAATCTGGAGTGATTCAAATGGAAAGGATTTAACAGCGGAATATAAATCCTGGTATAAGACTGCAGATGTTTTAAATACAAAGATTTGTAACCCCGATATTCATCCATGTTCTATCATTGATATGAATAAGCAGAATCAGAGACTGCAGTAAAATACAAAAATTACATTTCTGTACTGTGCATGAAATTGAAAACAAATCATATGCTACAGCATAGTTTCTTCAAACGTCTTTTTTCCAAAGCCAACGGCTTCATGGTAATATAATTTAGGTGATGAGCGTGCTTGGATAAATGCCATGTGGGCCACAAACTCTCTACTCCACCAAGAGAAACTGCTGCCCCAACTTATCCCAGCTTCCTTTGCACCCCCATTTTCATTTTTTCCAGTGCAGTAATTGCAATAGCACTGACATGAGTCAGGACTTACTCCAAAATTCTCCATAGGTCCTTTTAGAAAATACATAGGGGTATATACTGAAAGGATCTCCTGACAAGCAGATCTTTCAGCGATTATGTTGCTGTCCCCTCTCCCCACCCGCCCTTTCTCTTCCCTTTATTTTTTGTTGCTTATGAGATGGATGGTTATTATCAGTTTATTATTACTGTTTTTCCACAGACTTTCTCAAATGTCAAGTGAATCTGATCTGGAGTTCAGGCCCATAATTACACTGGACTGACTCCAGGAACTCGTAAATAAAGCGGTGGTGGCTGCAATGGCTGCCAGAGCTCTGTCATTCTCTTCTTCTGAGGGTGGACAGGGGCTTTGGCTCTTTTCTAAAATTCTACACTTGTCCCAGAGTTTTTCACACCTTCTTTTAAACTCCAGTTTGGCATGGTCTTACACAGGAAGAGAAAGCTACTACCCTGCCACATTGTTGAATACGTTCATTTAGAAAAGCATCTGAAATGTAGATCATTACTTTTTTTCTGCTTTCCCCATATGTGGAAACCTTGCAGGAACAGACGTATTTCTGTCTCTCTCTCTGGCCTCTTTGTTGACATCAGTAGTTTACACTGGGCTCTACAGTGAGGCACATCATTGTCATAGTATACCGACGGTGCTGAACTACAGAGGTCAGTTCCAAAGCTTGGCAAGGACAACCCTTAAGTGTAGAGATGTCTGGATTCAAGATCATGGACTTAAAAGGAGCGGACACAACATTCATTCACAGACCTGGCTTACTGAAGTCTGAGAAGTTTACTAGCAAATTTAAATGTTACTTTCAACCCTGCTTCTAATCATATCAATGCATATACAGCACAGCAACTGGTTACAGAATAGAATCTCCACTGAGTGCAGCCTGAACTTAAAACAACACTACAGATGTTTATCTGCTGATACACTAAACACTTTTTCCTGAAAAACTTCAAATAAACTACTCAAGCACATCATGAGAGCTGATTCAGGACACGTAACCATTCAGAAACTGGTTCCTTTCCTTCAGCCTCCTCTGCAGTTTGCACTAGTACCCACTTCAGCCATCAAATGGTGCAAACAGCAGCGTAGATCACAACTTGCACAACTTTACAGTGGGTTTGTACAGAAGCTAAAATAATTTCTGAAATCGGAGCTAATCCTGAGTGCAGACAAGGCCTCAGATTGCCAACTGGTTCCAAATGTTTTTAAGATGTGAATACTTGTATGCTGCCAATGAGACTGAGATGACCGATTATTTTCATGTGTGTCACTTAAAAGGCAAGAAACAGTAACAGCATTTCATTGGTGCTAGCCTGGCTCATATTCACACCAGTCACATAAAGGTGAAAGTTTCTGGGCTCCTTTATAATAGGTTGAGTCATTGTGTCTTCTGTCTTTCCAAAACAAAGCAAGATACTTCACGGAGTGGAAAACACAGAATTCTTTGCAAAAGAATGTAACTTCTTTCCTATATCCAATCCCCAGGGAGACCCATTGTCTAAATAAGTATTTGCTTGTGCCCCAAAGTACAGATGTTTTTGAAACCCATCATAAATCAAACATGCTTGTGTCTAACACATTAAAAAGCAGAGAAAATAGTATTTTTAACTGACATGAATTAAAATGTTTTGTCTGACCCAAATTATATTTCTTTAATAATTAAAATTCTTTCCTCATTCTTCTGGGAACAAAAGATACAGCATCATTGTTCTTCCCTCTCTTCCCTTGGAATTCAAATCAATCTTTTTTTTTAAATGTAAATTTGAAATATTCATGTATCTAGATCATGGATTAAGTTTGCAGCAGAAAAATCTCTGGCAGAAGATTGCAGGGACTGTGCCTAAAGCTAAATCCAAACAAATGGGTTGCAGGTTTTCAGTTGTAAAAGTTCCATCAAGAAACCATGCCGGTATTTGAAAACAAATAAAGACAGCATCATGTCAATCACAACAAAAACAAATTTAACATTCCAGTTACTTTTTTCTCCTGTCCATTTAGACAATTCTCTCAGGTCTGTGTTAGAGGGAAATTTTGAAGGAGCAGAATTCCATCTCTAAACCTTGACAATTCTAGTGAGAAAGTGCTGCCTCTTTTATTCCTTAAGGAAAGGGAAAGCCTTGGATAGTTTCAAATACGGATGTTGAACAATAGGACAAATTGTGTTGAAAGGCAGATGAATAAACCACATTTTCAAGGTCACTTTTTTAATAAAAAACTTTTAACCCTCCTAAGGTTTATGTTTGACCTCTTTTCCATGCTAGCTTTCCTCCTTCTCTCCCTCAGTCAGACTGGAAGGACACGTCAATGCTTTTATTTTCATGTGTCTGCACAAAGCAATTCATAACTACTAGGCAAAATGCATGAGCCCGCACCACATTATTATCCTGCAATTAAGAAACTTCTGCCTGCCACAAAGCTATAAAGCCCAGCAACGTTTCAAGCTAAGCCCTCAGTATCAGTTCTGAACCCATCTGGAGCACAAAGCCACTGTAGTGCTGTGAACAAAGATATTTTGTAGCATGACTTGTTAAATACTAGTTTGGTGTTGACTTTAAAGTTTTTAGGTTTGCCTCATCTGAGCATGTTTCCACACCTTTAGATTTTCTTCTGCTTCTCTGCAGTCTTCACACAGATATGGAGAAGTGAAGGTGGCTCTGCTGTTGCACATGCAACTGAATGGAACAGAAGCACCTATTTTGTTCAGTTGTGTTCTCTACTTAAATTCTCAGATTTAACATACTCATTCTATTGATTCCCTCTTTGGTAATTCTCTGTGTGGTATGTGCTGTGGTCATTTTTCAGGTTGCTTTGTAAGATCTGATCAACAGAAGCAGCGCTTGAATCCTCCATATAATTTACTTAGAAAAACATTTGTCTAAAGTAAAAGATTAAAGTGAGAGAAGATACAAGAAAGGATGTTCTACCTTCTGGGGTGTTTAAAATCAGAAAACTTGAATGCACCGTCTCCCTTTTATTGTGTGGCCAAATACCTTTGCTGCACTACTGAGGTGAGGTCTACAACATCATAATCCTATTTCCTCCATCTTCCTAATGATGCCTCAGCTTCAAACACACACCTCTGGGGAAAAAAAAAAAGAAAAAAAAAAAGTTTCTCCCTTTAAACAAGAAGTGGTGATAACTTTCTGTTTCAACCAAACTTCTACTCCATGTGGTCACAGTACTAGGAAGAAAGCAGGACATTCATTGTATTGTTCCTCTAGACAACCTGCTCCCTTAGGGCTTTCCAGGATCTGCTCCAGCCCAGCAGGAGCAAACCTGGCAACTTTGTTGAGATAGTCTGGAAAAGTTGTGCAAGTTAATAAAGAGAATGAAGTCCTATGTTTCTGAATACAAACTACAAAGAAATACTGCCCAGAAATGTTGTTAACGCAGGAGCCATCCATACACTTACATTAATGCATGAGTTAGCCTTCGCTAACTAGTTCCTAGTTCCTTCGCTGCTCTGGAAGTCTTTTGCTGGGCCTGGGTCCCTTTTAATAAATAATTAAGTATTCTTTGGGCCAGCCATGATGAAAGGGACCCAAAATACTCCCAGCACCCTTCAACACATTGGCTGTTGAGGTGGAAGGCCCAGGTCTCGGGTACCCTCACACCTGTGTGACAGGGATCCCGGGCCGGCAGCACGATGCCGCCTCACACCCTCCGGCTGGCAGGGCTGGGGGTCTGAACCGATCTGCCCCTGGCCTGACCTCCACGCTTTGGATGGGCGGCGACGCTGCGCCTCGGTACCCACCGTCCGCCGGCATTCACCGGCGGCAATCCCGCATTCCGCTGCCTGGAGAGCGGCAGACCGATGCGGCGGCTGCCACCGGACCCGACACTCTCCTCAGGCCCCGCCGAGCCCGGCCCCGCACCTCGGTGTCCACTTTACGGCTTCACTCCGGCGCCAGTGGCCGTTACTTTTGCTAGGGGCTATCGGCAGGTTGCTCCGCCGGGGCGAAACGTGCCCCTCACGTCGCTGCGGGTGACCGGCCCTATCCCGGCTCCGCGACCCACCGCCCCGCCTCGCCCCTCACCTCGCCGAGCGCGGCCCCTTTAAGGAGCGGCGCAGCGCCTCCAGGAGGCGCGCTGAGCAGGGGCGATCCGGGCGGGGGGCGCGGGGGCGGGGCCGGCGCGAGGGGTGTCTCCCACCCCACCCTGCCCTGTCCCGCGTGGGGCCGTGTAGCGCCGCGCGGCCGTTGTTCCCGCGCGCCTGGCTGGGGTCGGGCACGTCCGCTCCCGCAGGGCCTGAGGCGAGGGGCGCTGCGGCGAGGGGCGCTGCCCCGCCCGCCCGGGAGCCGGCCCTGCCGCGGGGGGCTGCGCCGCTGCCCCCGCCCCACTCCGCCCCGCTGGGCGGACAGGCAGACGGACCGCCGGAGGCCGCCGGAGGCTGTGGCTGCCCCCGAGCCGCCGGCCGCGAGGTGAGTGGCAGCGGCGGCCGCGCTCGCCGCCCTTTCCCCGCGGGAGGGAGACCCGCGCGGGGCCGGGGCGGGCGCTGCCCCCGGGGCACGGCCGCAGCCTTTGAGGCGGCGCCGCGGGCTTTTCGCTCGCTCGGGGAGCTGGTTTCTGTCGCGAAGGTGCTGCACGAAACTTCTCCGCTTCCTCCCTCCTCTCTTCCCCCCCGCGCCGAGCTGTCACTTCGGCTCTGGGCTTTCTCCCTAGCGCAGCAACATGTGGGGGACGAGGTGCTCGGTCCCGCCGCGGTTCCCGCAGGGGCTGCGGGGGCACCTGCTGCCGGGCACAGCGCGGCGGGGAGCGGCAGCAGGCGCCGGCCAGCGCCGCGGCCCTTGTCCGTGCCGGGGGCGGCGGGGCCGGGCGCGCTGCGGGGAGTGTGCGGGCCGGACGGCGGGCGCTGTGCGGGGCGGCTGGCGGGGCTGGCGGAGCAGTGAGCGGGCGGTGCGGCAGAGGGTGCTCTGCCATTGCCGCGCTCGGCGCCAGGGCCACTTGCAGCGGGGCTGAGAAATTTTTGAAGGGATTTTGTTTCTTTTTTCGGCTGGGGGAAAAAAAAAAAAAAAGCATCGGCAGCAGCGCGCACGTGTGGTGTAAAGAAAGAGGGACTTCATGGTGCTGGTTGGTTACAGCACAGTGGGGTACTGGGAAAGGCTGGCATAATCAACAGGGTACTTATTTAGTGATGCACGGAACCTTTTTGGCCCAGAGCCCAATTGCCGTGCTGGAGAGGTTGAGTACTTACCTTCACTGGCTTAAATGGGTCAGCAGTGAGGTTGCAGCTTGCCCCGACTTGTCCAAAATCCACAACATAATGATATGTTTAGAAAGGGGGCAAACAATGAAGTATTGTAATTAACAGGAAAAAAATGAGTAGGGTATGCTGATAGTTATTAGTGCAGTGCTTGTAGGGTTTTACATAGAGCATGGACACTCAATGCTGTAGAGCTGACTAATTAATAATGATACCTTTGGATCCATTTTATTAATAATCCTTCTTGAAGTCTGCACGTGATCATGGATTATGACTCTTAAGGCAGACTTAAATGGTCTTGCAAAGACTGAGTGTACTCAAGTTTGTTACTTGCCAGGGGGCAGCAGCATGAGGCCTGGGAAGCAAATAAAATAGGAGGTGAAAATTCTTCATTTAGTTTTGAAATTGCTCTGGGTCTTTGACAGTTTGTAGCGTCATCATAGGCTGATCTTAGCTCAGATAGCATTTCAGGTGCTGAAAGTTAGTACTCTTATCCTGGAAGATAGGAAGTTCTTCTGGGTGTGTGAACAGTCACTCTGATAGATTATGGAAAATGTTCTGAACTAGTCTGGTTATTTTTATTGTGGCAAGTGTGTTTCTTTAAGAGTAAACTAAACTATATCATACTGAAAAATGTTCTCAGCCTGTAATTAGCTTAATATCTTGTGTTAAGAATGAAAACAAAAGCCACTTGAAAATGGAAACTTCTCTTGGCTGATTCACATGGCTAATGAGGTTTACGACAACAGAACTGTGTGCAATGTTACTACATTGGGGCGTCACTACCTCTGACCTGAAAGTGCAATTCACGGTGAGGATGTGCTGTCCTTGGCTTTGTGGGCTGCCTGGTGTGACTAACAGTGGTAGAGGTCCAACCTGTGTTTTCAGAGAAATGGTCCTGCTTTCTTGATGGTGTTCATCAAGCATCTGCAAAACAGAGGTGCTTGTTGTGGGGACAAGAGGAAGGAATAGTGGTAATGTGCTCAGCTCTTGAAACACAGGTCTGACGGCTGTTCCTGCTATGAGAGATTCTTCCCTGGTGGGATATCAGAGCCTTGATAGGTCATCCGGTTTTCCTGTGCCTCTTGAGGCCTCAATAAAAGGGTGTTGGCCTGGTTCTTAAATGCATCTGGCCGTAGGTAACAGCGTTGGAGAGATGCACTGGAGTAGCGTCCTCTTTTTCAGTTCTGCTTTGCTTACCTGTTAGAAGACTTCATTGGATGTTATTGTGTTAAGTGAGATGCATTTTAATTTTTTCTTTGCTATCCTGGTAGGAGATACACTTCAGCTTTCACTTTAAAGGAGTTGAGTGTTAGCTATAAGACTTAAAGACCTGTATCCTAGCACAGATGTGCATGCCTGTAAGTTTATCTTGCCATGATAGCATCATTAACCCCTCTGATACAGGCAGGACCAAAGTGCCTGTCCTGTGTAGAAACTTCTGAAATTGCCACAAGAAAATCATGGATGACTTAGCAGTAAAGTTCTGAACAAAATTCCTGTCTTCAGGTGAGTGTTATTTCCTGCTAGGTGCTGCCTGACTGTATTCCCCTGGGGGAATAATTTCATGCTCTTTGTTTCCCTGGAAGATTTATAGTTCCCAACTGCACTGCTCAGTTCTGTGTGGATGCAAATCATGCTAACTCATATGCTGAACTGTTGCAGCCTTGCTCCTTGTAAACACAAGCACACTTCTAAAATATTTAATTTGTAATGTCCTCTGTGGAGAGCTATCCCACAGCTCCTGGCATAATTCCCAGAAGCAGCAGATTCTGGGGTACTGGGAGTTTAAAAAGCCATTGGTGCCTGGCGGGATAACCGTCTGAACTAGTTTATTGTGTAGTTTATCCTGGCACTGGGACAGCTCAAACTGAACAGGTATTTAATCTTGCTTGAAGCAAGTCTGCTTTGAACAATATTTGGTATGCGTATAAATGATTTGGAGCCTGTTGGGACATGGCTGTCAAGAGATCTACATGGTAGGGAAATCTTTGTTATGGCAAGTAAACTTTGGTGTAGGTGTACATCTTAACAATTAAAAAACAAAACAAAACTTATCTGTGTGCAGTTATAGTAAAATTTGGAATAAGTTATTAAAAGATATGTGTTCTTAGTTCCTCTGTGGCAAGTAAGCAGTAATTGTTTTGTGAAAGAGCTGAGTTTATAGCCACATGTGAAATGCTTGTTAAAAAGAACTTATTAGAAAGGTGGAAACTCATTGGCCCATTCATGCACATAAATACCTTGATAAATCTTTTAATTTGAAATAAACTACAATATATTATTCGAGTAGAACCAAAGAATGATTTCCAAGTACACTTATTTTTTCTCTACGTAGTAAGTACAGTATTTGAATTTTAAGACAAATATCTTCACCTTTAAAGCAGTAGTTAGTTTAGTGGAGACTAACTGATGAGAAACTGGAGTTCTGTGTTTTTCTTAATTAGGTTTTGGGTTTGTTTTTTGTTGAATTTATTTTTGTGATCTTAATTGAAAGAGTAATCCATTATGGTATGTATGGAGAGTAATTTGGGAGAGGTTTGGTGCAGCTTATGGATGGTCCAGATCCTTCACATCTCACTTGCCCATGTAGGTTGACTGTCAGTGCATTACCTGTAATTGTTAAAAATCATCTGTTTGAACTCTGCTAAGCTTTGCCGATGTCATAACTCATTCCAACACCCCGCACTTGTTTCAAGCCTCCATTGTTACTTTTTTGTTTTGAGAACGAGACTTCAGAGACGTTAGAGCGGTGCTTGAAGATGGGTAAATCTGGGTAGCAGAACTGGTTTAAAACTTTGGAGAAAAAGCTGCTGGTGAAGGTGGGGCTCTAGAGCTCATATTGGGACCTCTTGGGGATATGAGCGATTGCACCCTCTGTCACAACAGCACTTGCAGCTGCCCCCCGCCCCTGCTCTCTTACCTTTACAGATGCTAGGATTTGGGGGTAGCATGCCTGTTACTGCTTTGCCTGCAGGAAGGGCACTTCGTCTATTAGTATTTTGGTACCAGAAGCACCTTTTTTGGAAGTGTGATTCAAAGCTCTACTTGTTTTCCTCCTTTATTTGGTATGTATATTTCATTTAAATGGGTAATTTCTTAGAAATGTGGCTTAACTCACAAATGGATTTCACTAGAAAGCCTTTATCAGAACTCTGAAATCAAAGTGTACAGATGTGTCATTTGGTTGCTTAGGTGTGCTGAGAGATGTGCTTACCATTGACAGAGTCCTGTTAATTACAAGACAAAATCTTATAACCCGTATGTCAAAATCCTCCTTTCTGTGATGGCTATTAGTGGCATTTTATTTTATAAAAGCAAAGGCGATTAAAAATTGTGCCTGTGTCTGTTATTGTTGCTATGATGGTTGTCTTTGTCTAGTTTTAACTATCATATTCTGAGTAGCTCTTAACTGGGATTGTAACATCAATGGTTATGTGCAGAGGAAATATAAGAGGCAGTCTTTCAGTGCTATTTCTTTTGAGTAACAGTCTTCAAGATGCAGTGGGTCGAAACATTCCATTACTAACTCTGTTTGGTGCCTAGCATAATTAGGAGTTGTGTGGTTATGATATAAAGTAGTAGCCAGTTTGTTATCACTCTTTAATCATGGCTTGTCTTGAACAAGGCAGATGGTACCACTGATACTGTGCTTCTGAGACTTGAAAACTGGGAAGATCACTTGAATTAAGGTGATGCAATTTTTGTGCAAGATCATGTACAAAATTGTGTTGTCTTCAGATGGCAATTGTGAAACAAGCCAGTGCTCCTTGCAACACCCTACCAGTCATTGCATAAGCAGCAGCAAATAAGGATGATCCCTCTGTTTAGGTGTAAGCAGTGGGATGTATTGTCTTCAGGCGCCAACTTAATTTGCACCCGTGTGCAACACTAGTGTAAAAAAAAAAGCTGTAAAATAGCCTATGTTTATTCAGACCCTCCTTTCTTTCGCTAATGTGGATAGCTAACTCCTGCATAGTCAGTGTCCCTGTTAAGAATTTACATATGGCTGTCTTCCTAACTCCAGCTGGAAAATACTGTCACAAGATAAGGTTTTTTTATATGTTAGGTGGCAACCTGTTGGTCTGAATAACTCATTGCTGGAAACGGTGGTGGCAACCGTTTGGAAAGTTTTATGACCCTAATTCAGGCCTGTTTTAAAAGGTAACTTCTAATACAGAATCTTGTACAGTTTAGTCCAGTTGGAGGGCCAGCTGTCTATATTGGAAATCAGACTGTGGCCTTGTAAGATGAAAGCCGTATTTTTGCAAATATGAACTGTCTTGTGTCTGCTCGAGGTGCCTTGTCTGAGGGAAAGAGCAGCTGTATGGCGTTCGCCAGACCTGCACTTGGCTGTTGCTGCCATTGTGTTGTGTGTAAACACGTACCATTATTTTGGATCACATAGCAGCCTGTTCAAAAGGGTCTCACATTCCCCAGCTGTTCCGCAACTTTTCCATCTCTGAGCTTGCCAGCTGCTTAATGCAGGCAACTGTAGCTGCATTTGTTTCTCTGGTGTTAAGTATTAGTGGAGATAAAATTGGCTTGTTAAATGCTGGGTGTTGCGAGCCCCTCTCCTGCTTCTAATGGACTTCAAAGAAATGTAGACTGTTCTTACTGTATCAGTGTTGTCAGAAGTTTTCTTGGCCACTAGTTGGACAGATTGCATCAAAATCTTATTTTCTTAGGTTCAGCACAAATAGGAAATATAATTATGTTTATATATATATGTACATCTACAGCCTGTCGTAGTAACATCCAAAATAACCGGGGTATGAAAAGGTGCTCCTTAAAGCCATGTCAACAGGTCATCTGTTTCTCCACTTATCTGAACAATGCTCAGTTTAACAAGACATCTTGTCAGCTAAGGCTTTCATTTACCAGTTCTTGAAACAAGTTTTTTTCAGTGGCCACACTGTTCAGATCTGATGGTGGGGAAAGAACAGGGGCTCTGAAGTGCGTTGTATCTTCAGTGTGTGCTCAGACCAGGTAAGGGACCATAAGCTGAGCCCTGCCTTCTGGATTTTTCCATCCAGCCTGCTGCCCCTGCTATGAAAATGATAGGAGATGCCTGGAAAATGTTTTTTGTGGCTGAACTTGTCTTTTTCTGCAGCAGTGAATCTGTAACTATCTCCCTGGAGATACTGAAGTATGGTGAACTTCAATTAGAGTTTTGAACAGAGTAAATTCAAGCACGTTTGGAAAAGGGAGACACTTGTGTTGAAGACTGAAGTCACTGTTTTAAACACTTAATCTGTTCTACAATGTCAGGTTGAAACTTTGAGTGAGAAGGAACATGTATTTGATTGCTGCAAGGGATGGTTAGAGATAGTGACAAAGCTAAGTTTCCAGAGGTTTGAGCTGGTTTCATTCCATGCTCCTGTACAAGGGGATAAATCAAATTTTTGCTTGAACACATATTTAATGCAGTTCACAGTTGAAGAATGTATATTTGAATTTTACTGGCTGTGTGAATCATTTCATGGTAAAGGAGACTGGAAAGGAATGATTTGTGCGTTCTTGCTGTTGATAGCAGAAAAGGCTACTTCTGCTCCAGGCTCCAAGTTACCCATTGTAACTGATCTGAAAACCCTGTTATTCAGAGAGGAAATTTTCAGGTGACTGTAGATATATTTGTTTTCCCCCCCCCACCTTTTTTTTTTTTGGTAAGGCCTACTCCGTCCTAGCTGGTTGTAGCTTTTCTATTCCTGTTAAACATCAATGCTACCTAAATTATGCTAATAAGATGACTCTGGCTTAGTAATATGCATTGCTCTGTAGAAACAGAACATAAACATAAGAAGTTTCTTGATTTAGGGTAGTATATTTCAGGATCTGTTTTTCATATGTCTAAATAGCTGAGAATTTGAACTTTTCCATTCTAGTTTTAGTGTCTTAAAAGAAGTTGAAACACTGATTGTCTTTGGCTAGACGCTTGCTCTTGTCTTCTGGAAAATTAATTCTTTAGGACTCATTGTTGGAGTACTAAATCAGTATTTGTCTGAAATCATAGCAGAAATACAGGTTTATAGTTTGCAATTATCATATTAGATAAATAGTTATGTTAGCTGAGCACAGTCATGGGTATTAGCTGAAATGTGTAGTTATTACAGAAAACGTGGAAATGAATGTTTATTCTGGATTTAATAACTACATGTATGAACAGTTCTTCACATGTAACAAGGGTTCTCATCCAGAACACCAGACTGTCCAGGCTTCAAAAACAGAGGAAGACAACTGAGTGTGATACTGAGGGCAGGGAAGGATGGGTGAGGAGTGGAGCAAAAACATCTGTCACAGAAAAACATCTGTCACAGGGAAGGTTAGGGAACTAGGGAACTTTTTTTTTTTGAATGCTGCTGATTAATTCATAAAGCCCTTTGGACTGAGTCTAGGGAATGGACATAGAAGAGATTGGGAGGAGTGGAATTTGAGAAGTATGAAAGTTAGGAGGTATTGGTTTGTCATTGGTTGAGCAGAGGAGGAAGACAGTAACTGATTAATAAGACGTGTTCAGTTATCAAAGGCTTTAGAAGAAAAAAATGCTTCTACTGGAAGGTGGTGGGAATCATAAAATCATAAAATAGTTTGGGTTGCAAGGGACCTTTAAAGCTCCTTAAAAAGTAAAATGATAAGACTTTAAATGGCAGTAAATTGTTAAAGATGTTTAAAAGCAATGGGGGAAAAAGAAGGGGTTACCCCCTCACTCACATCCAAAACCTGTTCCTAACTAAGTTGGTGGAAGTTCTGTAGAGACATAGAAATCGTGCATTGAAGGAAGCTTTTTGTTAGAGGTTTTTTGTTTGTTGTGTTTGGTTTTTTTCTTTCTTTCTTTTAAATGAAAGTTTCTGTCAATGTTGTTAACTTGGCTTAAATTTGCTACATCCCCTACAGGGGAAAATATTTATTTTAAAGTTTCCTGTAAACTTAAATTGGCTTCCCAGGCAATTTAAAGACATGTCTGTCTATGTAATGCCTTCCAACTCCAGGAAAGCTGACAACTCTTAAGTCTTGGCGGAAGAGGAGACTTTGTGGATTGCACAGGAGAGCAGCATTTCCAGCAGCAGGAAAATTGCTGTTCCAGAAATATAACTTGAATTAATCCCTTCAACCTTTGTTTCCTTTTGCTGTTGTTAATGATTTCATTTGCACAGCTGGTGGTAAGTGCTGCTTTGCCTGCCTCACCTCCATGACTCTTCTACTGCTCTCTGAAGCTAAAAATTACAGTGTGTGTTAAGTTGAAAACAGAAGTAGAGCTGCTTCCCCAAGCCACAGGTTGATATATGATAAGAGTTGTCATCTCTCGCTTTGGCAATTTAAATTGTTTCTTTCCAGGTTGGTCACTGCAGCTCTTACCATGGGTTGCCTTGCATGCTGGTGAGCTTGGGTGCCTGTTACCTCACAGGTTGTGCAGATCATGACTCTGCCCTGTATACAGCTGATCAGCCATGTGTAGGGCACCACAGAGCCTACTTACACACAGTCAATTCTGTCACTGGAAAAATGCAAGGGTTTGCTTACTTAAGCAAAAGTTACGAAAATGAACAAAATTACAAAAAGAAAACACAGTATATTTATCAAGGTAATAGCTATCAGTAAGGATCTGGCTTAGTGAGGCTGCTGTTGTTAGGGTTGCCTGTTACAGTTAACTTGTGTTCTGGATGCTTTGCCTTGTTTGTGTGCTGTGCATGAGGCTGCACTCTCATCTGTAATCAGCTCTTAGGTGTTATCTGCTAAAAGGTAGTTGTTTCTTCTTCTGCCTTACTCCACAAAGAACTGCTTAGCTTATGTATTCCTCGTTGGATCATACTGTTGGTTTTCAGCTTGAATTACTTTAGTTGCAGTATTCTGTCATTTGTGGTTTAAAGCATATACTGTGACAAATATTACTTCAAAGGAGTTTGTACAAAACTTGACCCTTGCAAAGCTTAGAGAATAAAGACTCCCCAGAACTCTGTAAATACCATGACCGTGGGATTGCACCAACCCTCTCCTGGATGCTCTTCCCAGTGCCCTGCCCTCTTCCTTCCTGTAATATTGTTGAGTACCAATAGTTGACAGAGAAAGGATTTGTTTTTTCTTAAATACACTTGTTTGTCTTGTTTTCATAATATTTGTTGCATGCTTGACTTTACAGCTTGCATGCAAATGCCTATTTTTGTATTTGTGGGTTGGCAACAAAGTTGTTCTGGCTTCCTACTGCAAGCAAAAGCCTGGTGTATGGAAATAAGTTGTTTATATGGATTCCTGGTATGGAATGCAAGTTTAATTCTTCTAGCTTGAAATTAAATTAAATTGAATAAAATTAACTTTGAATTTAAGTGGCATTGAACCCAGCTAAACAACTTCCTAGGACTTACCTTAATAAAAGCCAACTATAGCATAATTAACTGCTGATAGGTATGCATTTCAGGTTTTAAAACTTGTGGTTTAAGAAAGAAATGCTCAGCTAATACTTCTGTAATAAACTTCGTGTCTGAAATGCACGGTGTTGTGTACCCTGCTGGGATATTACAGCCAGAGACAACTTGAGGGGATTTGTGTGGGCAGGGAGATGGCAGATGAAACATTCCAGGTGAGATATAAATTTCCATTCCCTGGTTTGGGAACCTAATCTGCCTTCCAGTAGGGAGCTGCAAAAAAGAAGTTACCAGTGTTTTTGTTTAATCTGACTTGGTATTAGTGTTTTCACCTAGTAGGGTTTTCAAAGAAATCTTTAAAGCAGTATTTGGTTGGATGTGCTCTTTCTGGGCTCCCAGGAGGTGCCTGCCAGTAATGAGCTGCTGAAATCAAAAGCAAAACCCCAAGAGGCCCGTATATATGTATGAAGTAAGGAAGTGGAGGGCCAGAATGGTTTTGTGCTGAGCTTCAGCCTGGTCAGAAGTTCTTTGCAAATGCAACGAAGAGAGGGAACACTTTACTGGTTTTGAGAGTTATGATTACTTGTGAAATTCCTAGAGTAACACATAGATATATTTTCATTATGCAATAGTAGACAGTATCCTTCCAATAAAAAAAATGCTATTTTATTAGATCTTTCTTATGCAAAGGCTGACATGGGGACTTATATAATCAGGCCAGTCACTGCTGAAACAAAGCAAGCAAATTTGGTGTTACAGAGGTTACTTTCTTAAGGAAGTCCTGAAAAAAACTTTTTCCATGAACAAGTTCATGTGAATTGACATTCTTTCTTGCACAGGAAACCACAAATTCTTATTGTGGAAAACTTCTCTTATAAAACGGTCATTAGTTTTGTGTATTAAAATTGTTTAGAATGTTCTAGTGCTTTTTTTTTTTTTTTGTGTGTATATGGCCTCTAAAGATCTACTGTAAGAAACACTATTATTTTGATAAATAGAAGATCACTTGCTCAAATGTTTTGTGACACTTTTATTCAAAGCGTGTGCTACTGGGGCTTGGATGCTTGTCAAATACCTACAAGCCTGAGACCATCTTTATTCCTCAATTATTTTTACGCCCTCAAGTCTCTAAGTATAACAGTTGTTGCAACAGAACATGATCCCTCTGTTGAATACAGCCATGTTTTTGAGTTGCTTTGTTAGGGTTTCTGAAACTGGTGTACTTGAGATTGCCTGTGGTGGTTGGTTTGCTCCTAGATCAGCACCAATATGTGTGCATACACACATACAGGCATGTATGTGCTTCTGCACACTCCTGGACAATACTTGGCAAACACTTGTGTGCGATGTGAACGTGACTTGCATACAACTAGTGTGTGATGTGTGCACCGCAGGTTGGGAGTGACAGGTTCAAGTGACTTGAAAAATTACGTGTATCCCTTCACTGAGATTATACTGAACATCCCTCTTTTTCTTTATGCTGGTCTCTTTCTTTACGACTTGGTGTTCTCAATCTCTTGTTGCTTTGTTTGTTTGTGTTTTTTTTTTTTTTTTTTCATTTAATCCCTGTTCTGGATTTCAAATGATCAGTTTTTCAGACTTCACATAAGGTAAATCTCTCTTTCTTCACTGAGAACTGCATCCTTAATTTGTTCCTTTCAAATACACAATCAAGAGTAGAACTCAAATTACACAGCACATTCTTCTTGTTTTTCTTTTTCATGAAAGAACAATGAGTAGAGATGTAGCAAATTACCTAAGATAGCAGTGGTAAAAGTGATTTTATTTTTCTTTGCAGAGCAGGCTACTTGTTTGAAACAGATTTATCACATGAACTTCATTAATGTTTTATACTTTCCAATATTTTGGAGTGTTAGCTGGGCTCTCAAGTACTGGAACGTACTGCTGCTATTTAAGGCAGGACATCTGTCATGGTGTGTCTAGAGTCTGATTTCCCCAAGCCTGAACAATTCTTGCCTTTATACTCTACCTATGTAGCTGTTGCTCTTTCTACAACCTAAAAATACTGCAAATAAATAAAGCTACAGAGAGGTTAAATGACTCTCTGAAAGTCTGTGATTTCTGAGAGCAAGAACTTGCCAGTAGCTATGTCTTCTGTTGTCTGGACAATGCTTTGGCAGAATTTTAAGACTTCGCTAAACTATGCCAAATTAACTTTCCTTTCTGGTCAGGCATAACTTTCTGTGCTGGAAGGGTGTGCACAAAAGAAATTTGTGCTTCTCACAAATGGTGTTACACTGTCTCATGCTGCCCACACCAAGGCTTGTGGGATCCAGCCCTAGCAGCATCCTGCCAATGTGCTACCCACGGCTTGTCCCTTCCTTCTGGAAATCATGGCTTGTGTACCGACTCCCTTGGGCTTTGTGACTTTTCCCTTGTGGTAGTCTCAGTGTTGGCTGCCCTCTCTAGTCGTGGTTTATGTCCAAACAGCCATTCATTTTGCACGCTTTTATTGTAAATTATATTTACAATAGTATTACAGTGTTATTGAATGTTCCCTGCACAGGATAGTGACGTTACCCTGTTGAGCCTCAGAACTCATTTCTAGAAGGTGTAGACTTTGCAGAGTAATGCAGCGAAATTATTTCCTTTCTCTCATTGAAACCCTTCTCTGAAAACTTTGTTTTAGAGGCAATTATAATAAGTTTTGAAACCTTTCGGGCACTCTTTATGTGTGTGTGGCTTTGTGGTTTACCATTTTGGGGATGAAGTTTTGAGTCTAACAGCTCCCTGCTCCTCCCATTTCCCTCTTTCCTTCCTGCTCCCAGCTGTAAACATGTGCTGATTATTCTGGGGTGGCTCTCATCCACTTCTTCAACTTTGCAAGCTGCCATATCTTGGGTTTTGGTTGCAGCGTCAGCACATCAATGTTCTGCTGTGCTGGGAAACCAAGGAAGCTCTCAGACCTCCAGTGCATGTGGGAGCTGGTGCGGTGGGGTCAGCCCAGTGGGGATGGAGTGGGAGTACTGGTGGCACAAGGCCCCTTGATCAGCTCCTGACTTCTGAGCCTTGGCCTTCATGCTGGTGGAGCAAGGTGGGTCAGAATCAGACTGGACAAAAAAAATGTGCTCTTCACAGTTCACTTCTGTATGTATGTATGAACATGGGTTTTCTCATCACACCTTTCAGCTGTGATTTGACAAATTAAAAGCATTGAAATTGAATTCTGCGGTAGTGTTCATCTGAAGCTTAAAATGCTGGAATTGGAAGCTTTTATTTTTTTCTTTTGTGGTTGTGGCTTCTTTTCCACACTACGTTTTAAAAAGTTCTTTGTTTAAAGAAAACTTTATGCTTTTCAGGGAAGATCACAGCTGGGAAAGGCCAGAAACTATTGCATTTGTATAATGTTGTTTGGCTCTATTGGATTTTGACTGTGTATGATTGTTAGTAATCTAAAACTGCAGATCCTTTACTAGTTCATCAGATTGTAAAGATGCTATGAGAGCATCCGGCATCTTTTAAAGACAGCGTGAGCTGCTGTATTTTGGAGTTACAATAGCCATGGTAACAGCATGTCTTTCTGTACTGGGGATTAAATTAAAGACAATGGAGAAGAAATGCTTGGGAGGAAGGAGATTTGAAATGACTGTACTTGGGTCAATACAAACAACATAGGAAGTTTTGAAGATTTGTTCAAACTCTGTCTGAGTACTTAAAAGTTTACTAGAGAGTAATAAGTGCTATTGAACCTGATGGCTTTGGCTTGTGATCATCAGTGAAGGCCTGCTTTTTCACCTAGTTTTGCAATTGGGGATTTGCTTTGGCACAAAGGATGCAAGTGTCTTGTTTGAGTTAGCAGAATACAAGTGTCTGGCTGGAAATGTTCCCAGCAATGATCTGATTCCTAGCCTTTTCTGTAACTGCTCAGTAGTGCCACCAATGCATATTTGGCAACAAAAGAGTTATGACAACCTGCATAAACTCCAGGATTTTTGAATGTCCCAAAACCACTGGAATATAGCTTAAAAGCTGGTCCTTTATAAACATTGGCTTGAAACAAAGTAATTTGATTTGACAAGACAGCTTTGTGGATTGTGGGTTCCAAGTGTGCTGGCTTCCCGGGAACCACCAGCTTTGTTTAACAAAACTATTGTTCCTGCCTGCTGACTTTGTGGCACTGGTGGGTGCAGCTTGGTAAGTTTACTGCCAGTGACTGGCCCTACACACCTACCTCACAGTACAGGAGTCTTGTCTCCTAAGACATCAATCTCCCGACCAAGATCTCCAGGTTAGTGCGAAGGACACCTGAGCTGGCTCTACTGGCTGCTGCAAGTGTTGAATTGCCCTAGTGCTGTACTATCAGTATGTTCTCCAGGATAAGTCATATATACAGTTTTGACTGAAGTAAAACCAGCTTTATCTTCTCTCACATCTTAACAAAACTTTTGCTCATTATAGAGGAAATTGAAGTATTTAAATTAAACCAAAAAACCCCTACCAAACAAAACTGTTTGATTTCTCACTTAGTTCTGGCAGTAGATGCACATCCACCGTGCAAAAGGGAGACTAATGGTTGTGTTAAGCTCTAGACATGGGAGCGTGTTCTGCATTACAGGTGGATGAAATAAATTTCAGACTCGTCTGGCAATAAGCAGAGTGCGACTGCTTGACTGCCTTGAATTTTACTTGTATAAACAAACCTCAGTCACAGGTTTCATTTGGAGGAGTGTTCCAAAAAGATTCTCATTAATTTTTTTACCTTATGGTTTGGTGATCTTGTTGCCTGAAATATTATGTAATTGAGATCTGAGATTTAGACTCAAAGTTAAGGCAGTATCTCCATAGCAAAATCCTTGTTGTTCAGAGGTGGTCCAGTGTTAATTGTTAACAGAGGTGCTCTCACTGCCCAGCTAAGCTGCAAGGTTTGTTGGCTGAGCACTGCTTATGGCTCTCTAGTTGTTCAAGTGCTATTTCTGATGTCTTGCAGCACCAACGTATTTAACTTAATAGATGTGGCATGGAGGACCCTTATCCTGAAATGTGGTGCTAGAACTTAGTTAGGACTGTTTGGATTATGCTCTCAAATATTCCTTTATATTTTCTCCAGATTTAATTACAGTATCTATTTGATTCATTCTGTTTAAATGATGTGCTCTGTAGTGAGTGCAGTTGTTTAGAACAAGCATGTATTTGTTTGTGCACCTGATTCACAAGAATCACTCTTATGTTCTGTTTGTCTTAGGCACTTGCTTAATTTTGTTTACTGCCTCATTTCTGTTTCTTGTGTGGCACTATCCATTTCCAAAACCTTGGGGAGGGGTTTTCAACTGCTGCTCTTGCCCTCATGCATAAGTAAGTCTTCAGTCTTGTTCTATAAATGCTCGGTGAAGAGGGCTATCTCAGTTGTTGAGGAAGCTGAGATGCTTTGAGACATTGCAGATCAGATAATGATTGTATTAAGAGTTGTTCTGTTCTCCAGTGTAACATAATGTTGTCACTAGCAGATGAAGCATTTTTTTAAATTTGCATAGGTGAACAGAAGTGCAATATGTTGCATGAATTCAGTATGTCCCTAACTTTGTTTAGTTAGAAAAATATATTTTTTAAACTTCAGGAATTGTTACATTTATTGAATTTTAATTAAGTTTATTTCATTAATGAGGATGATGTTTTCAGTCACGTCATCACAAGATGCTTAAGCCCAGGAGATAAATCTAAACCCAGGAAACGTGTCTTGAATCCATTTTTAAGAGAGGATCTGAGTAGGCTAGTACATGACCTACCCACTAATGACCATGCAGCATCAGTCATGTCCTTCTGCCTTGTCTGAGAGAGCTAAATGTTTAATATTCCTTCCATTTCTGAATCTGGCCTTTCTGGAGGCTGTGATTAATTGTGACTGTTATCTTTGGTAGGATATTCAACTGTTTCTGTTTTGGATTTTATGGTCTGTTTTTGTCATTAGTCTGTTCTTGAGTGTTTGGGGGGATTTCTCTGTTTTGTTTGGCTGTGCACTCCTCCCTGACTTGCTATGAAGACTTTATTGCTAGACACTCAGGCCATGTCCAGTTGATCCACATAGTCCCAACAGCCAAGGTATCCTGCATTCTGTTGGAGCTGGATGATGTGCTTGTGCTGTTTGGGATGATGTATAATAATCTGGGCGGGAGAGGTGACTGTGGAAAAACAAAGAGGAAAATAGGATTCTGAATTCGGTGACCTCTTGCTAGCTTTAGAGGAAGAGCTGCTGGAACGTAGGTATACTTTTAAGGGACTGGTTTTCTATTATGGGTCTCTCAAGAGCTGCACAGCTTTAATTCACATTTTAAACTTTTTGGATTACTCTGCTGTTTCTGATTTTATCCAGATACTCAAAGCAATCTTGCCACTGCCGTGCAGACCCGCTGAATGATGATGTTTCAGTGCAGAGTTGTAGTAATCGCCAGTCAGGCTTGGGCAGAAAATGGCCAATATATCACTGCTACCTCTGCCAAACCCAAATTTGATTCCTTCTTTGTAGAGATGTAAAAGGAACATGTGCTCCTGTGCAATGCAGATCTTACAGTATAGCTGAATGTAACTGAAGATTAGATTTACATGCCAGAAGTGCCTGATGGATTGCATGGAGACCAATTAAATGGAGACTTGGTCAATTGTACTGCTGAAGACTTTGAAATCAACCCTAATTGTCCAATTCAAGTGAGAATGCTTTTTTTCAGCAAAGACTTGAAACATAGTTTGTCCTTCCGTCACTCTCCCACTTTTTATTTGAATAGGACATTCCTGGACTTGCCACTTCACCTTGGCTGGCCAAGGACTTGGAGTTGCTGACCACTCTAGCACTTCCACCTTTGCCTGACCTCCACCAAATCTTCTCCATTAGCCGTATTTGCAGTATCTTTCTTTTATGGCCAAAAGAAATCATGCATGTCTTATTTGTATTACATTTTTTTGGTTTGTGGACCACTCAGTGATCTTGCTAGAGTGCAGCAGTGGTATGAGTTTGGAAGGAGGGCATGAGTTATGTGAATGATATTGTCTCAAGAAATTTTGTCTGTACAGGTAAAGGCTCAATGAGTGTCAAAAAAAAAAAAAAGCCCTTGGAGACTAATTTGAAAAACTTGATGTTAAAAATTGGACAATTATTAAATGTAGAATCTCTTTTTTTTTAATAAATTCCTGAAGTGTAAAAATGGACACCTGTCTATGTTATCCACTTTGTTAGTGCTGGCAAGTTCGAAACTGCAAGTGTTGCTTGTGATAAGCTGGAATTCCAGTGGTCACTCTGGTATCCCTTGATACCTGCTGCTTTCCATGCTTGATGCAGTAAGTCTGTTCCTCTTCGGTCCTGTGGTAAACATTTGTGAGAACTGCTGCTTCTCAGCATATAAGAAGCTCAACATCTTTAAAGCGGCAAATATGTTGTGCTACTAATGGCTTCGGACTAAGTAAGTTAAGAGGAAACTGAGCAGTTCCACACTTAAAATGTGCTCAAGGTCCTGTTTGTAAACCCACTTAGAGATGAATGATGCATCTAATTTTCAGTATTTCTCCTATATTTAAGTGTTGAGGGAGACAGTAAAGTGTCAAAATTGATGAAAGCAAGTGAAAGCTGATTTGTTTTGGAGAAAAGGAATGCACCCTGATTTGAAAGAATGATTCTTCAGACCTTAATGCTTGATATTAACACTGACACCTCATGTACTTTGAATGCTATAGGCTTAAGTTACAATAAGGAGGTAACACGGCTGCAAAATGAGTCGGAGAAGTGAGAGAAACTAGGCAAATCAAATAAAGGTTACCTTGTGGTGATGAAGTGTTGAATGTACAGGGTTTTTTGAAGAGGTGGTTAAGAACTATAATCTGCAGCATAATTGCTTGTGTCTTCTGAAGGAGAAAACTGCCATTTTTGTGAAATCAGAACATTAGAATGTCTCTGAGCCTGAAGGAATGTTTCAAAAAAATTCATTTTGAGAACTTGGAAGACAATCTATTGAGCGTATGTGGAAATCTGCTCTATAGTACTTACTAGGTTGACAGAAGTCATTGGTTTACATGCTGGTAAAATAGCTCTTTCATAAGTGTTGCTGCTTAATGAGACTAAGAACATTATAATTTGGTTTTGCAGCCCTTTGAGAAGATGTCCCAAGTAATTGATGTCCCGGCCAAAGGAACTAAGGGAGACACTGTAATGGAACCATTTCCCATGCAACATTTTAGTTGTATAGGAGCATATTAAATAATGAAATCTTTAGATCTAGGATCACATTTTATTTTAGCTAGGATTGGCATTTATTTAATCACAGGTGTGCTCTATTTCTAGGGGTTTATGAGAAAATTTTCGAAGTTGAAAATGTGCTTGCTCAGATACAGCTGAGAATGGCAACTTACTGCAAGTCTCGTTAGACATTGTTGTGTGCCTATGTTAGGATATGAGTTCAAGATGGGACTGCTGTGACTTGAGTCAGTGGCAGCTGGTTTGCAAACATAAAAGGAATCTTCTGTTTGCCAGATGTATCTTAGTCAAAGTTGCTGAAGTTCTTTGAATCTACAGCCAGTGGAACCTGTACACAGGATCCCATGTAGAATTTATACTATTTGTCACTGGGATACCCACACTCATACTGTCTAGAGCATGTGGCAATTGCTGCACCTTTCTTTTTTAAATTGGATTTGGGAGATGAACTAGTTTATGCAGCTAGTACTTGGCTGTTATTTTGTTATATCTAATTGGTATATAAAAGATGAGGAAGGAATTCAAGCTGAAGATTAAGGAGCGAGTGAGTTTAAGAGAGCTCAAGCAGTGTCATTGTGCTCTGAACTCATGACTGAAGCTCTAACTATAGCGCATGTTTCTGGCCACTGTTCCTGTCCCAGGGTGCTCTGTCACAAGAGATTCCCACCCCTGTTGCTTGCACACTTGTACATGTCAGAGGTGACTCTCTCAATAATTAGTACACATTGCAAATCTTCACAATCCCAATTTATGGCAAGCAGAGCTGTGCAAGCGCAGGTTAGAATTCTCTCAGATAACATAAATCCAGAACACTTGGGTCTGCCAGTTCGCTGATACATGAAGTGGGTGTTTTACAGCACGTTCTCTAAACTGCAAGGAAGAGATTGAAAACAATATCACAGACTAGCAGTAGGCTGGGTTTTAATCTGTTTGTATTGTGCTGTTGTTTTTATTTTTCTTTCTCCTGTATGTGTGTGGGTTTTTTGGTTTGTTTTGGTTTTGTTGTGTTGTTTTTGTGTGTGTGGTTTTGTTTTGTTTTATGTTTTTAGCCTGTAGGTAGGGAAATACCCTTACACTTTACATCATCTTTGATTTCATCTAATAGTCACTTCTTGTATTCATTGAGGTTCATACCTTTCCAGATTCAGCGTAGCAAGTTACCTAGCCAAGAGGAATTACCTTTCTGTGATGTGTCTAGCTTTTCAGAACCTTGTTACCAGCCTAAAAAAATCCTCTCACTCTGTCATTTGAAGTGAAACATGGCAGTCTAAAAATCAATTTTAGAAGAAATCGAATTATCCTTTATGCTGTAGCCCTTTGTGTATGTTTCAGAAAATGTACTCTACTTGCTGCTGGCTAACTGGCAAACTGAGCATCTGCCCTAAGCATGTAGGTTATGAATTCGTGTGGAATTGGGGAAAAGCAAGAGGACACATCTCTGTGCAAGGTAGGAGTGAGCTGGTATCTCCATGCTGCATTTCTCAAGTGTCTGGAGTGGGGAGGTCTGCTCTGGCTCAAATGTCTTTCCCAGCTGGGAGGAGAGGAGGAGTGCTGACCCAGCTTGCCAGCAGTGATAAGGCCTCTGGGTGGTGATCACAGTAAACTTTCTGCAAGAATCACATCCCTGCTTTCCCAGGAGTTACGTGAAGCAAGGATGAACTTCTGTCACTTGTTGTGTTGGACGCTTCTGGCCACTAGCAGCTAAATGACATGCTGAGCAATCAAATGGCTTTTCCAGCGTTACTGGTGTTCTGGCTGTTGGTACTTGCTTTTGTTTTCAAAACTGAATTTGTCAGCATAGACAGACCACTGCTCTCTGAAAATGTAAAATGTTATCACAAGTACTTCTGGTGCTGTAATAAACATACATAGCTTCCCTTTACTAGAGCTACATATCATGCTTGCTTTTTCCCCGCCCCTGTTGCTTATCTGATAGCCTGCCAAACAGCATAGATATCTTCTGAACAGAATTATGCAAAAACAGCAAATTGAGTAGTAATGATATTGTTTCCATTAAATTCAGACTATTGTATTCCACATACAATATTCACAGCTGTATTACTGATAACAAGGCTTGGTGCGCTACAATGAAGTATGCCACAAAATTGCTCTGATCTTAGACTTAAACTATAATTTGACATAGTTACCTTAAAACAAAAGAACCTAAGTCCATAAATAAACTGTAAGCAACATAAACATTTTAATAGAAACACTTAGCAAGGAACTATGTGTATCCCACAGGACTAGATAATCTCTACCATAATTATGTAGTCCACTGAGTAAAATTTCCAAAGCTTAGCTCATGAAGAAGACTGGATTGTTTGTGATGTAATTTCATAAAACAAACAAGGAGACTAAAGTCTCCAGAGGCTACTTAAGGTTTTGCAGATGGGTTAATGGCTACCACTTAATTGTTTAAAGTATGTGTGTGGAGAAACATGGCAGTTGTAGAAAGAATGTCTAAGAAATAAACTTATTGTTAGATATGTGCTGAATTTCTTGACCGATATATACTGTGTTTCCAAGAGTTTGCTTTATAATCTTCTGTTTGAAATAAACTTTAAATGTGTGAGGTTTTTGCTACTTATTCTGCTAGATAAAATATGTTTCTAAATATGTTCTGTCTGCTGTATTCTAATTGTGGTAATAAAGTGAATATTTGCTGTGATCTTTCTGGTTCTGCTTTGGTACTATTAACACATACCTGTTCTGATCCCATGTATCCTGTCTAATTCTGCCACCTAAGACAACTGTGCTAATAGAAGAACTAGGAAGAAAACAACGCTTGCAGCAGTCTAGAAGGAAATGCTCCTCAGAACCAGGTGTTAGAGGAGAGATAGCTGAGAAGAGGTGGTAGACTTCTTAACGAATTGTCTTTCCTGGCTTTTGAGGTAGCCAACCCCAAACGGCAGTGAAGGCACAACCACTGCCCTGAAGATTGTTGGAAGCTGTAGCTTCTTTGTGGGTGCTTTGAGAATGGATTGGGCCTTCTCCCTTTCTCGAGAAAGGAGAAATCAGATTCAGCTTTTGGGGATGTCTTATCTAGGGAAGCTCCTGAAGATGATGTCTTGCCTTTTCATTTTTTTATGGCTAAGTGTTGTCTATTTGAGATAAAGCAGCATCTATCTTCCAAGCCAGGATTTTGCACTTTTTCAGATCAATCTGCTGTGTGACGCTCCTCACTCAAATACAGAAGGAATCACAGAAACAGCAGCAAGTGGTGATCTTGTTGAGCATGCAGCCTTGTAGAAGGGAAGGGCCTGTTCCTGTTACCTCCCTTGTACTGGAGCTTCCTGCAAAACAGAGGCTTGTCCAGGAGTATTCTGTCTCTGCGTGGATCCCTCTGTAAGCTTTATTTCACTTTAGTAAGTTTCTAGCTCAGAGCCCCCAGAGAATGTAGAAATTCAGGTGATGGGAGCCACAGACTTGTCCAAAATGGGTATTCTCTGGAAAATACCCCCTTCCTTAGGCACATAATCTAAAATATTGCTCCAGATAGTTCACATTAATCTCAGTGCCTTTTTAAACTTAAGTTATTTTTATCCTCACCAGACTCCTGTGAAATTGGAGAGTTCTCTTCATCTTGAATGCTGGACTGGGAGCTAGATTATGGGGGTTAGCTACTGTGTTCTCACCTACATGTACCAACTTCCCCCTTTGCACCCCGCTGCTTTTTGGACCCCAGACTGAATCGTCAGTGTTTAATGTGTAAGGAAGCAATTTAATTATTTTTATGGTTGCTGGTCTGAAATGAGTCATTGCAGGAGTAAACACATTGTGGAGCAGGGCAGGATGGACTCAGGCAGCCAGGGAGAGGAGTGGGAACCTGGCAGCCAGCAGCTGGCCCCGATTGCTGCGGGGCCACAGACCAACCCTGGTGACTTTTCCAAGGTCACACAAGCTTCTGTCAGCAAGAAATTGAAACCATCTCTCTTGTGTTATAGGGTGCTGACTGCAGGTCTGTCATATGCAATAACTGGTAGGAAGTGGCTTTAGATTTATTCTACTTGAATTAATTGTTTGCTGGCAAATACGGATGTATGAATTAACAGGTGCTTTCTAGTGTATGCCAAAATTCAAATGTACTGAGCTGGTCATAACTGTAGGTCTTCACTTGTAAGCTGGGTGCATTTCATGAGGAATACATAGTTACTTCAGGTAGCTTTCCCTTAGAAATGTGATTTTTGGATAGACAGTGATCTGTCAACTACAGTGTGTTTATGTTTAAGGGCTACTGCCCTTTAGTAATGATAGCTCAGGAATTAGTGTCTGAAACAAATCCTTATGCAGTATTATATGGCCAACTCAGGAAAAAAAAATCAGTCAGTATGCAGTTGCCTGGTAATTTACATAATCTGCAGTGTGACACTTTATCAATGGCCTAATGCAAAATATAGAATGGAGTATTTCATTAATCCTGGACACACAAATTTCTTGACAGATACAGCATTTTGAGCTATGTTACTTATCCTTAAGGTGGTGCTGAATATAAGTATCTGAGGGCAGAACTTAGGTCGTGTATTCTGGCATTGATTTCTGTGCCATATTTTTTGTTTGAATTCATCTGGGAAGGAAGAAAATAGGAAAGTTCCATGAGTGAAGAGTTTAGAGGTCTGTGTTGGTTATGAAGCTGCCTGCTTCACTCCTGTGTTTTCACAGTTTCTTTAGAAAAAGGTATCTAAAAAAAATTCTGGACATGATTATGTGTAACATGTACATTTTCTTTACACCATACACTACAGTTAATTCAATTTGAAGGGCTTTCTCCTAGCTCTGGCAAATTTTGTCAAGTTACCGTTAAACTTAATTTCTGTGTATTTATTTATTTATTTATTTTTCTTGAAACTAAAGAAAGCTTGTTGCAGTTTAAAAAGGAGAAATCTGTCTCCAGCAATCTAATATACTGTGTGATGTTCTTCTAGGAACAAATGCATCATGTGGATTTTTATGTAGGAGGATTTTTAAACTTTTAATGGTTGGGTGTTAGCCACAAAGTTCATGTGACATGACAAATGTGGAACATCTGTGTACTGATGCACATCACTGTTATAAAAGTCATTCCCACCACCACATGCATTCAATTAAATACAAGAATTTAGGAAAAAAAATAGTTGGAAAAACACATTCTGTCAAACACAATGGCAAGGATCTCTTGTGCAAGTTGTCAGAGCTCACTCGCGCCCTTCTTCATGCACCTCTTATTCAGAGTCTGTCTGATGTGCTCTATGTAGTTGCCCCTTTTGGACCGGGAGAGTGGTATTGTGCTTTTCTGGTGGCAGACTATTTTCTAGTAAGAAATTGAAGTTTTGCATAAGAGATTTCTTGATGTAGTTCCTTGTCTGAGTGACGTATGGGCTGTGTGTGACGTAGTATCTGGCTGAGTTGGCATACTTGTTTGGAAATGAAGTGTGGCCGAGTGGCTTTGACCAGGATCTCTCGTTAAAACATGAATCTTACTCATAACTCTGCCTGAAATGACCTTACTTAGCTAGTGATATCGTTGTAAATCCTGAGTGCTACTGTTTGACTCCATGCTGTAACTGGAGGAAGAGTTCTTGGCTATAAAATGACTGTGATGTAGAAAGGAAAAGCAATTCTTATAGGTAAGATTTGACATTTACCATTCTGGACCACTAACAAGGAATCCTGTTTCTTCTAGACTGCTTAACAAATTGCATGAAGGGTACTGTACTTCACTGCAACTTGTATACCTGGTGCTATCACTTCAGTCTGACAAGAGAAGCTGTTAGGTATAGATTGCAGGATATAGGGCATCCAAAAAGCAGACTTTAGAATGTGGGTGACAGCTTATGTGGAAGTGGAATTCATTGTTGGGGTGTCAAGAAGTTCCCTGCTGTGCAGAAGGCAAGTGTGGTTGACACTAATAGTTGTTTTCCTAATGACTTGCATATATTTGAGAAGTGGTCTGAAACTTCAGATGTTTAGGTTTGAACACATCATTAAGTATATAATTTTTTTAAATAATGCAAAGCTATTATTTCAGATATTGTCATTACAGATAAGGATTTATTAAATTCTGTTGCTCACAGCTGTAATCCAGTCTTAAAACTCAGTCCTTACTTTCTAGGTTGTCTTCACAGACTAATCGGGGAGCACAAATGTAAAGGATCTCCTTTAGTTGTTCTGAACTTAGCTTCAAACAGTTATCTCTGAAATGATTTCTGAATACCTCCTTCATACGTTGAAATTATGATGTCTGTTTTCATGCTCTGCTGAACTCTTTTTGAACTTAGTACTTCTGAAGCCTTTAATATCTTGTTGAGAATATTTTAATTTATAAGAGCTTATACTCAAGAGTGCTCATAGAAGCTCTTGTTATAACATAGCCACATCGGCCTGCATTTCAGAGGCTGTGTGTACAGACACTGGAAAGCTTGGATGCTTTGAAAATGTCACTTCACCTGAAAATCTAAGAAATCTAAGAACCCACCTGCCCCGCTGACTGTGGGCCCTGTGTCTTTAGTGAGTGAGGACCCAGGAGGATTTTTATACCACATTTCGAGCAGACCTATTGTCTTGAGTGCTGGCTACAGTAGGTAGAGTCAGCAGCTCTGTCCACATGCCCTGCGAAAGTCTGATAGAGAACCTGGGCTGATCTAACGGTCTGGTACAGGACTTGCTGAAACCCTGTTTCTGTTTGCAATGTTTTTCATTTGAGCTTTGTAAAACTGTAGTTAGGAAACAATTCTGTATGTTCAGAATGTTTAGGCGTTAAATTAAGCTGGTGTTTGAAGCAGTGAAATCCAGCTTTGTTATAGATTACTTTATGTAAACACCACGGTAGCCTCACACCCTTGGAACAATTTAGGTAGCTTGTTTTACCCATTGAGAGTAATCCTATGAGGCCCTTCTCATTTCAGTCTCTTTTATTGCGTGCAAATGTCCTTCAGAGTGATGGGGAAATAATTTGATAACTTTTCTAAGTTTTAGAGAGACTTCTGATGTCTTGAATCTTTATTACACTAGAGGTCAGTGTATGACGGGAGCTTCTGTGAGGTGGTATAGAGTTTCTTGCAGAATCCTATTTCATCAAATTTGAAACCAGATTCTAAGAGAAACTGTAGCCTACTACTGTGGAAAAACCTTCACATTAACATGTCTTATGACTTTCTTGGCTAAAGGGCTTTTTTGAGCTTCCTGCTTTTGATTCTCCTTGCTTAAGGAGTTTTTGGCAAGTATCAATAACAGCACTTTAATGTGGTAAACATGAATATGCACACTTAATTGTTCCAATGTGCACCTCAGATGTTTATTCTGGGTTGCAATAACATAACTTTTAGGTTCAGATACATTTCTACATGCCATGCTATTTATAGGAGTCATCCTTAACTCATGCACTGTATAAACTTAAAAATGGTGTGGTGGGAGAATTGCATATGCACCTGTTGTTCTTAGTGTAGCGCTCAGCTTCCTGGGCCCTGAGCTGAGACCCTTCAGGTGAATGGCTTCACTTTGCGGTGCTGAGGGAGGCCAAGTCAGGCATGATTCTCCTGATACTTGTAGAGATTGTCTCCTCAGCAGGTCTTCGGTTCTTCAGAAGAGTAATTTCTTTAAACATCTGGAATATGCAAAAGCAGAATGTTTCTGAAAAAATTATTGGGCAGGGGGACCGGAACAGTCAAACTACGACAGTGTTATGTGAGGTCAATGTGAGAGAAATGCACTGAGGGAGACTCCTGCTGCCTGGAGCAGACCACATCACAAACGGCCACCTGAATAAGATGGTGGAATGGGAAAAAATAACAGCAGGGTGGATTTGAGATCTTGACTGTATTTTCTAAGAGAACTGGCTACAAACAAAAGTGCCAGTATTCTGTTACTCTTGTGTAGGTTCTCCCGAAAAGCCCGAAAAACAAGAAAAATTGGAACATGGGATGTTAAGAATTTACAGTCTAGCACTAATATAGAGGGTAAGAGCAGGCTTATTGCTGAATTTTGCTGTTCTTAAGTGATTCTGAGTGTTTAAGAGAGACCTGGACCAGTGAAAGTCTTTGTGGCCTTTCTTTTGTTGGAGTGGAAGAGGGAGGGAACACTGTAAGAGCGTAACCAGCAGTCCAAAAATGTCCTTTGCTTTTGGCTGCTGCCCAGTATGTTCTGTTACATGCTTCTGGAGCATCAAGAAGGATGACACCTCAGTTGAGATAGTGTGAAGGAGGTGTTAGACTCTGGTGTAATTGAACTCTCTGTGAGGATTCCTTGTTTCACAGGGAAGTTGTTGCACTCCCATACCTCTTTCCCAGGTTTTTCCAGGCTGCATTTTTTTTTAATTCTCTTTTAAAATTAAAGATGTACCAAAGCTTTGCAGAATGGGGACTTATCAAAACATCTTCAAGTTTTGTGGTGTCAGGCTTCATTGGGTTGGGTTTGAAGAGCCTGAGAAGGGGATGGCTTTGCAGCACTGATGTGATGTAAGTCGCTAAGCAACAAATAAAACATCCTACAATTTTCTTTCCTTTTTCTCTCCTTTTGACATTAGAGGGACAAAACCTTCATTTGTTTCTGTGAAACTCTTTAGAAAGTCTGTTCTCCACTTAAGAACTCCAGATCTATGAGGTTTGTCTTAAAGAAGAGAAGCTGTTGTAGCTGTCCTGTAGCAAACCTAGTGAATAACCTGATGGGTCACTGCAGATTCTTGCAGAGCAGCTGTATTTCTGTCTGCTGTGCACATAGTGATAGGCTTTCCTGGTTCACCTTTCAGGTGTTAAATTAGTCCAAATATTGATGTTATCTTCAGAAGAATCTTTCTCTAGAAAAACTGGGAGTTTGATTATTCTCCTGGATCAAAAATGATGGACATTTGTGGCTAAGCAGAAGCAATTACCCACTAGCCCCTTTTTCTGGTTCATAATATCAAGTATCCAAATAATATGTTGATGTCTATCTTTTCCTTCATGATGTACTGACTGATTCCAGGATTCCTCTGTTGTGTAATAAACTGGAATCCATCAAAAAGGGAAAAGCATTATTTGGAGTGTCTTTTCCTGCTTTTGTTCTAAACTCTCAAAATACGGGAGTTATCAGATATATGGTTCAAGTGCTTGCCAAACACTTCTCAGATGAACTGGAGAGAGAGTGTGGAAAAATTGCAGCCAAGGTCAATCTTTAAAAGGCTGGATCTCAATGGCCAGCTCTCACATTTTGATTTCAGTCTCAAATGTTCCCTGGTAGGTTCTCTCTGTTTCTTAGGACTTGTGTTTGTCTCATTGTGTGTTCTTGCCAAAACTTCTTGTAAGACTTTTGGCACTAACAAGGGTGTGTAGAATATGGTGACACAGGCAAATATATTAAACCAAACAATAAAATCCTAAACAACAACAATAAACCTACAAAAACCAAAACCAAATTAAAACCTCCATCAAAACCAAACCAAACAAAACCCCAACTCTGTCAAGATAGTTCAACTCACACCAGATATTCAAGATTCCTTTAAAATGATAGACTTTGACAGGCTTCAAAGCTTCAGGCCTTCAAAACTGCAGCACCGTGGTCTTTTCTCTCTTGTTCCAACACACAGATGTAGCATTTTCCAAATCAGAAGAAATAATGAAATATGCTAGTGCCAGTGCACACCAGATTAACTGTATGCTGTGCATTATAAACGTCAACTCTTCACAGTTGACTGCAACTATAGCTGAATTTCAAATCCTTGGCTTTTCTGTCTTTTAAAAATGTTAATATGTAAAAAGGAAGAAGGTAGGAATAGTAGGAGTATTCAGGCAACCCTAAGGCATAGCAGCAAGAAGGAATTCGGTAACTGTGGCTATGATTGTGGAAGAAATACAATAGTTTATCTTTCTTTCAACTACCGCTTGCTGACCACCTTTTTTCCCTCAGCTTTCCTGCCAGGCTGAAGTGAATCCCCACTCATTTATCCTTCCAAAGTGCAGGAATGCCCATTTGGGGTGAATGGAAGTTGGAAATGGCAAAACAATAGCGTGTGGTTTACCATATTGTGGGAACTTCAGGCAAGTTTCCTGCTTGAAATACAAAGATAAATGTGGGTAGACCATAAAAACTGGGTTAAAATGTGTGAACAGGTGCATAACATTATGGACTTACCTGCCTTATCTGTTCCCATGGACTCTAAGATAGTCTATGTTTGGAGGTTTGTTTGTCTTCTAAAATCAGATTTTTTCCCAACTTGGGCAAAATTCCGATCTTGTCTGTCTTTCTGTTTTTTCAATGAATTATTTTTGTTTTGACCTCTTCTCTAGATGCTGTTATTAGTGTCTGACATGTTCAGCAGCTGCAGTGGAAGTAGAGCAGTGACCTGACAGGTCTTAACAGTTGTTGCTCTGGTCACTTTGGATATCGTGACTTCATTTTGTGCCTCTCAGTAGCTTAAAAAAGAAGTCTAATAAAGCAGCAGTGAAAGTGAAAGCAGTATATTTTGCACTTAAAAATATACGTAGGTGTGCTGCACCTCATCCCACAAGAGGAAAAATGTTGTTTTAGCTACCAGCTGGTTTACAGGAGGGAGACGATAATCTGTTCAAAATGACAGGCTCTTTCAGGGAGTTCAGGTCTGCATTGCAGATGCAGAACTCTTCACTGCTCTGTGGAAAGAAACAACTCTGTCGGTGGTACAGAATAGAGTAACAGGCCTGGAGTGGTTGATTATTTTATGTTTTTATGAGGTCAGGGCTTTGGTATCCTTGAGGACAATGTGGTGCCGGGATAACTCAGCTAGTTTGAAACAACCTAATTTGGGTTCTGCATCAACATGAATCTCCACATGAGCTAAATCACCCTGTGGGAAAGCAGTTAGTGTTACAGGCAGAGCCAGAGATGTTTTGTATTTGCTAAAGAAAAACATAAAAGCAGTTGTGGTTCAAGGTATGGGGATCAAAAATGAGGCCACGTGGCAGGTGTTGCCCACAGAGCTGGAGTTGCTTGGTAAGTCAAGTGCTCTTCACCACAAGAGCTCTCAGGTCTGTCTCCTGATTGCTGTGGTTCTAGGAAGAGAGCTGACTCTTCCAGTTGCATCCACTGATGTTTAAAATTAAAGATCTTGAGGGTAATAGTCTTTTAGTAGATGCTGCTGTTTTGTTGTTGTCTTCTGTGCTGCTTGACCTTATTGAAAGCTGTATTACAGACTAATTTCTGTGAAGTGGTTAAGTAAAATATGAGTATGAATATGAGGAGAAACTACTTTGAGAGTGCCAGAGCACTGGAACAGGCTGCCCAGAGAGGTTGTGGAGTCTCATCTCTGGAGAAATTCAAGACCCGCCTGGACACATTCCTGTGTGATCTGCTCTTGTGAACCTGCTTTAGCAGGTGGGTTGGTCTAGGTGATCTTCAGAAGTCCCTTCCAACCCCAACTATTCTGTGATTCTTTGAAAAGCTCAGCATTTCTGGAGATGTTGGTAGTTCAAGAATGTGTCTCATGTAAAAGGCTCAGACTGTGGTAACTGCCGCCTTAAGTTCCTCAGGGTTCCTAGCAAACTTGCAAGACCTCTATTTCCCTGTGAGTATAGCTGTAGTGCATCAATAGCTGGACTTTGAAAAGTGCTGTTGCTTGTGGCGATGGTATTTTTCTATATGAATGGGCAAGGTAGCAATATACTCTAAACTCCTTCGTTCCCTGTGGTCAATCAGGTTATCCCCTTTGTGCAACTGCCTGAGAGTTCTCAAGTTCATTTCATACCCTGGGATGTGCATTTGTGGTTCTAACCCATATGTTTTTTGTGTTTACTTCTTGTAGGAGGAGGACTGCCTTTTGGATTGTGAGCCACTTGGACGTGGTGATGCAGATCTACCTAGGGGGTCAGGCCAGCATGCTTGGGATTTAAGGTGAGCCTGTGCTGAAAAATGAATGCAGATGTGAGCCAAGAACTATGGGTCATTGGTTTTCTTTTTTTTTTTCCTTGAATCAAACATTTAAAGACGAATTGGTGTGTGCTTCCTGGTACGTATGTAGCGTTAATAAAATGCAGGTAGCTCTTGGAGAATTGTGTAATTTTTGTGAGTGGAGAGATGTGATTGCTTGGACCTGATTAGGAAGATATCACTGGTTTGTATCAGCAAAATGATATATAGGTGTTTTATCTTTCAGTTTTCTAAAAGAGAACTGATGTTGAATTCTGGCCATACTGCCTGGAAAGAGCTGCCATCCTACTGGTTCTCTTACCACATGCAGCCTATGCTTTTTCTCAGGGGTATGGTAGGCACAGTTTCTATGATAACTGTTTTCCTTGCAACTCGCCGTGGCCTCTGAAGGCTGAAGAAACTCCGTCTAAAGAGTGAAAGTTTGAATAAAAGCTTATTTAAAGTCTTCTTTATAAAAGGAGGCGGGGAGGGTGGCGGGCACTGGGGACAGTGCTCACCCTGCTCAAGAGCTTGAAATGTTAGAAGGGTTTGCAGTAGAAAAGCGAAACCTGACCTCAATTCCCGAAGATCTGGGTTTGGAGCATGGTCATAGAAAAAATGTATTGAGTCTCAACAATTCTGAATTTAAGCATTTTTATTAAGTCTCCTCCAAAAATGTTTAGGGCAAGCACATTCACATAACAGTTATTAGCTGTATACTTTCTGTGCAGTGAATAATTTAATGAGGGTGAGCAGAAGTAGCCAGTTCTTGCAAGACTAAAGCATGTACTGAAAATTATGTGAACAGTCCTGTAAATTTAGGTTTTTAAGGGAAATATGTGCTTAAATAACTTCTTCCAGCAAAGACTCAAGCACGTGAAGCCTCCAGAGAATTTCTTGCTGAAGTTGCTTCTTAGTATATACCATCGTAAAATGGTTGTAATCTTCAGAAGATGATGCTGTCAGACCATGTGAATGGCTATTCTGGCTGTGTTCTTTAAAAGATCAACAACTGACATCCGTGTGGATTATCTCAGTAGACAGTTTAAACAACGAAATGTTGTTAACCGTATGCAATTTCCAGATCTAATGTGGTTAAGATATGACATGACATAGCTTGAGAAGTTCTGATAACTAAACCACGGGCTACTTGGATATATATATATATCTTGGATATATATATATATATCTTCAGATGACCATGGTTAAGTTTTTCCACAGCATCTGCAATACTATGCTGTATTTACTGTTCCCATAAGCAATTACATGAGCTCCAGATGATCAGACTGTAAAATGATGGAAGAAAATTGGTGATCTCTGGAGGTCATGATCTAGAGTTCTACGTTGTTGCTGGAGCCGTATCTGGATAAGACTGTCCAGTTGACATCAGAGGCTGGGAAATGTGCAGGGCACAGTCAGCTGAGTCACACTCTCTTTTCATACCATTCCAGTAGATACAGTTTATGAACATGTATGTATGTATGTATATATATATATTTTAATTTATGGTTTGTTGGCTTTATTAGCAGCATAACATTTATCATGTACTACCTGTGTTGTGTGACTTCCACAAAAGGCAGCAAGGCCAAGGCTTCGTTTGCAGGTTCATGTGCTGTCTGCCTGGACACTTACTTTAGCAGCACTGCTTATATATGAAGAATCATGCAGTGTTCCTTCTAATACTGGTTTGGTTTTAGTTACAGAAATTTCAGCCAACTCTTGCTGTCTAATGTAGGTTGCAAAACAGTGACTTGTTTCATTTCTGCCATCTAGGATAGAATAGAAACACTAGGGATGCCCAGTTTTTATAAATCCCCTGTCAGTGCAGCAGTGTCCTTCAGGTTAATGTCGCAAGTTGAACACCTGTGCTATATTGTCTCTAACCTCCCTGGAAATTTCATTCTCTCCCTTCTGAGGATAAAGGCAAAAAAACATTTATTTCCTGTTTATTTTCTCAGATATCAATAAGACTGTTTCCCCCTACTATGGTTTCAATTCAACTACTTTCCTGAATTCTTTGTAGGCTGTTTCTTGCACTGTTTTAAAAAATAATGCCATGAAGTACTTCTCAATCTCTTGCTGACGCAGAATTTTTTTTTTTCTGTTTTGAGAACAGTTTTCTTGAACTTTTGCACTTTACTGCTGCAGAAGAGTAGTACTAGACTTCTTGCAAAAGCCACACTTACAGGGAATGTCATCCTGTTGAAAGTGGTTTGCTCTTATACAATGGATCACAATGCTTTTGTTAAAACACGTGTTTTTGGAGTACCTGCTCTGCCTGGTGTTCTCTGGCAATATTACTGATGCTCAAGTTTGCCTGAGGATGGAAATGTTAGTGTTGGATTAGCCTGGTATCTTGTGCAGAGGGTCGAGATCCTCAGTTGTGCTTAGAAGTGTGCCAGCTCTGCACTGGTCTTTGCTATTTTCTCTATATGGTTCCTCTCAAGCTTTGGGATTGCCCTACTTGAAGGCATACTCCAAGCTTTCATGTTTGTTGTAATGGATTTTTTTTTTTTATTGTTTGTTTGTTTAGAGCATTGGGAGTTTTCAGTAAAGGTGTTACCAGGTGAAAAAGGGTGGGATTGGGAGAGTGCAAAAGTGTCTTCCTTACTGCTGCATCTCTCTTCAAATTAGTAATTATTGGTAAGAAAAGAAGCTATGCCTGATGTCACTCCCAGAAGTTTAATATGCCTGCCTGCACGTGACCTGGGCTGTTGCCACATGTCCTTAGCTGTTTATTATGGTCAACAAAACACCATCCTGACTATGTGAGTGTGGTAAACTTTGCATAAAACCACTAATCCGTTCAGGCTGCCATCCTTTCTGACACTGTGCTTTGTTTTATAGTACGGCTTTTTGAGGACCAGCCTGTCCACCTGGGTCATTTCTTCCTTATTTCCATTCAGTGAAAGATTTCAGATTTGTTTCTAGGATCTGAGTTACTCATCCCTGTTTCAAAAGCTTTTATTGCAATGTCCTACTGAAGATGTCAGAAATGTTCATCTTGAGCAATATTTTGTTTCCCCCAAACTGCAGTGACTCAAGAGTATTGGTGTGAAGCCATGCAGAGCAAGAGAAGGTCAAGAAATCTGAGAAGTGATGACTCAATTGTACTGCTTTGGTAATTTCTTTGAATTAGTGACTCTACAAACCTTGGTGTTGGAGACTTGCAATTGATACCTTTCTAAAAACAGAGGGAGGGACAAGAGGGACTACTCTGTTTATTTCGACAGCCACAAGCAACACTTCCAAAATACACTTGTGGTTGTATTGCAAAGTTATGAATCTTAGTTTATCTAGCGGTGACTAACATGGTGAAACAGTAGCCTAATACGTCCGTGCTTTATTTAGAAAAGGTAGTTCTTATCGGAGACCAGGAATACCAGTGTTTCGTTCACTGTGTTTGCTGAATCCCTAAGTACAGATATCAAGTCTGTTGGCAGTTCAGAAGATACTGTTCTGAAGATACAGAAGCTCGCCTTTTGGGGCCTGACTGCAAGTTCTTAAGGATTTTGCAGTACAGAAAGAAACAAAATCCTCTCCCCTTCCACCTTATTTTTTTCCAAATGCACTTTTTAAGCTGTCCAATGGCTCAATCAAAGTTAACGAAGGGTTGTGATATCTCTTGATCAGATAGATTTTTCACTTATATGGTGGTGAATTTTTAATGCTGTGTTATCTCACTGGAGTAGTGGTTCACAAATAGATTGTAACAGCTTTCCAAATTCTTCAAGCAAAGCCTACATTATACTAGTTGTTACATTTAGAAAATCCTACACCTTAAGAAAAAATACTTTTTCCTCACTGCAGAGTCTAACTTGTAGAGTCTGGGTGTGTGACTTCAGTAAGACAGCGATCTTTTACTGTTCTGCCTATATAAAATAAAATGGAAGAGCACATCCTGGCAAACTGGAAGATCTTCAGTTTTGGGGTATATACAGTTTTCACTGAAGATAAGCTGGGTTGGAGGGGTCATGGGCTTTGACACCAAATGTGTGGCTTTATTCCCATAGACAGACGGTGCAGCCAAACTGGGTGTTGCTGAAACCTGTGGGACTGTCCTCCCTGACCTGCCACCTTCTCATCAATTCAGAGCCCAGGGAGTTGTTTGACCCTGTGGCGGTAACACCAACTGTAATATGTGTCTGATAGTGAAAAAATGAATGGTTTGTTCTCCCAGAAATACGAAAAGGGTTTGTGTTATATTTTTTTTTTAATTGTTTGTTCTAAGATAAAAAGAAGTGCTCTGTGGGTCATTTTATGCTCTCACGGAAACTTGAATATGCTAAATGAGCTGGTTTGCTAGCTGAGCCAATGGGGACGGCCAGGCACAGGCAACACTTTTATCCCATGAGAGGGAGGAGGGGTGAATGAGCTGGGAGATATAAGCTGAAACAAAGCCATGCTGTCCTTCTGAGTCATTCGCACACACTGGATGGGTAAGGCTTCCTGCTTCCTGGGACACAGAAGTGGGGTCATGATTCTAACAATGGATGCTGGTAAGTCACTTTTTATTAAATTCGTCTGTCTTTTTTCCTGGGAAATCTCTCCTTCCCATCCCCAGCTGAAAAGAGGATATCTGTACACTGGGAAGCTGAATTGTTAAGTAAATACATGCTTAATCCAGACTTCTCAAGCTGTGTGCACTTTACAGTGTGTTACATTGGTGTTTATTGCTTGACTGTCACTCAGTGAAGCATGTATCCTGTCTTGCAATGCAAGATCTTGGTATCGAAAGTGTGTCTGTTAATTTGTACTTCTGTCTTCATTGGGACAGAACTTGTGGTCTGAGAAGTGCATGGTGTCTCACTCTCTTTGATAATAAGAGGTCATATTCTCTGGGAGACACACGCTAGAATCTTATGCTTGCTGTGAAGAGTTAGTAGGGAACCAGTGTATTGGCTGTGGTTTCCTCTACTCTCTGTTTACAGAAATCTTGTATTGGGGAGGAAGAGAGGAAAGCTGCTGCATTTCCGTGGTAGTCAGTTCCGCTTTGTGTGTTTATAGCCAGGGAACTCTAGAAGTCTATGTGAAAAGAGCATGCATAAGATTAAAAAATAAAATAAAAAAAAAAAATTAGGCACAAAAGTGGAATCTTTAGCATAGTTCAATGTGTGATAGGGAGAATGAATGTAGAGTGGTTTCTATAAAAGAAACAAGCGATCCCAGTCCCACTTCTTGAGAGGGGGTGTGTTTCCATGTCATAACTCACATCCTTCAAATTCCTCTGTAATAAAAGACCTTGGATTTTAAATGGTTATGGATAGGGCATAAAGCACCAGTGGTAGTGCTCTGGCAGCATGCTCACGGCTGTTCTCTCTCTTACCAGTTGCAAGCATGCCTGCTGCATTTTTAAGAGCTCTGTTGAACTTTTGTCAGCAGTTGGTTTGGCTACTTCTTTTCACTGCAGTGCAGAAGCATAGTGTGACAAGTTCTACAAGCCATGTTCAAAGTGATAAACTTATTCGGGCAGATCTTGCTGGTATGTTTTATCTACTTGTCACATGCTCAGATTATTCCATGCTAATGAAAAGCTCACTGTCCCCTCTGCATCCAAATTGATTTGGTTAGGCATTTGCTAGGGCCTAAAGGGAAAACTCTCTGTGCCTTCTTCCAGCTCTTTGACTTTCCTGAGACTTGCAGAAGGTGACCCAGATGGGTTCTTCATGTACAATTTAGAGGAGATAGCAAACCACTTCTTTTAACCCACCCACACTGAATTGAAGTTGCTTTGTCATCGTCTGTGTAGGCAGGATTGAAACCAGTGACTGTTTTTGTGTTCAATGTATGTTACGTGCTTTGCAAATCAGTTAAAACTCGGGCCCTCTAACTGAGAAGATTAAATTTAACGCAAGATCATAGAGTATAATGGCATATGACTGACAATTTTCCATGACATGGAGGATGATGAGTTTTGTATCTTGACCCATTCATTAGAGTTGTTTCTAGAGGATCCAAATTTCAGGCCCTTCTTAAGGCAGCTTGGATACCCAGAGTTAGCAGTCCCCTTCTTTCCTGTTTGTACAAGGGCTGATGCCTAGGCTATAGATGTCATGCCCAGTGTTATATGAGGATGTCCTGGTCCTGGTAATGTTCAGCATTTAGCTGCTTGTGGGAGATACGGATCCAGGCTTTGCCAACAAGACACTTCTTCCCCTTTGAAGTACCAGAGTTCCTGTACTGCATTGGAGTAATTTATCTCTTTGTTTTGGAAAGACATTGGAGATGTTAACAATATATGTTTAAAAAAACCCCTCTTTTATTTGCATATATTTATGTACTTGGATTGTGTGGTTTCTTTGCACTCTGAGGTGAACCACAAAGATAATGCTTCTTACCTGTGCTTCACTGCATCCAAACCTGTATCTTTTTCCAGAACATTGTCACTGCACTGATTCCTCATGAATTGCTGTGCTCTAGTAGCACTACTGGTAATTTTCAGAGTTATGTTGACTTGTATGGTTAGTAAACATACATTTTGGAAGCTTTCTTACGAATGCTTAAATCATAGTTCTCAGCTTCTTTGTGGGAAAATGGTTCTGCCAGCCTGAAAGGAAACGTTGTAGTACAAGGATTTATAACAGTGAGTTCTAGTACTTCTCAAGTGTATTTAAGTTACAGAAAAAAATATACAAGGAATACAGTGCCTTATGCCTTAATCTGGGACACAGATGGTGCTCCATGAACTTTATCTGCTTCATTTTGCCCACTTTTTAAAGCTGAGCTTGCTGTTCTTGGAACTGTTTACTTATTTCAAGTTGTGTGTTTGAATTACAAGTCAGGGTTGATAATTTTTTTTTCTATGAGCATCAAATTCTTTAGCTGTTTTTTTTAACAGAACAAAACCTCTGTTCCTGAAGATAATTGTGAGAATACTTATCCACTTGTTTCAGTTTTTATTAAATGCATCTTGTTCTGCTGCATTTGTCTTTGCAGCTTTTAATTTCCCGCAGGAGCAGGACTAAAAAAGTTTTGGATGGTGGGGAATAAAAGGAAAGCTGCGAGATTGAGTTGACAGTATAATTGGATTTGAAGCAGCTACAGGCTGGGACTGTTGCAACAGCTGATTTGATCCTTCTGAGTTTCAAGAGCTATTTATGGTAGATTAGCTGTATCAAAGCTCTACTGTTCCAACCATAAAAGGTTGGTCCTATGTGAAGTTGCCACACTGCATTTGGCTCAGTCGTCTGAGGTTGGAGAGCCTATAGCTTTTTATGTGGATAAATCCAGTGATGGATGGAAACACTAAAGGCAGATCAAGGAATAACATTGAGGACTTCAGATGGCGGCGAACTCCTAAAAGGAGATTTTCACTGATACATTTTTTGCTCTAACGTTTGGAATCAGCACTTGGATATAGCTTCTGCATATTTACTGCATTTAGTGAATGCATGCTTTTAGGAAAACGCTGTTCTAAATTTATCTGACTTATCTGAATCATCTTGACGGCACATGTCCTTGCCAGCCTTGCATGTTGATGTTTGGCAACTTTTGTGAAGTTTGTTTCGTGTTTTCTTAGCGAGTGAGTGTTAGGTCCTTTGGAAAAGAATCTTAGCCGAAGTGAGAAACTTTTCTGAAACAAGAATTATGAAATTCCTGACTAAAGAGAGCTCCAGGCATTAACTGTAACTATTTTGAGAAGACTTTGACCCCTTCTGCTGCATCCGTACCTTCTTTCCTCCCTTGTTTAAAGGCAGACAAGTGGATATTTTTACAGGATTCTGAAGTAAGTAGCACCTCACTTGGAGAGTTTGCATGCAGTCACTCGGGCCAGTTGTTTGGGAATATTTGCGGCTTTGTCAGATTGAAACGTGAGTGGGTTTATTCCAACCTGTGCATGCCAGTCATTCAGCCTTCCTTAAGGCATTTTGTGTTTTTCTTCTTGTGGTTTTGCTTAGAGGATGAGTTCATTCTACCATGAATGGAAAGTCCTGTCGCTGGTTGGTTTGTGTGTGAGGTGTCTCTCCTTTTTCAATTTTAATACATTACCCTTAGCCGTAGTACTACTAGCAGCTATAAGAACACTTATTTAAAACCAACATTTTTCTGTAGAAATTTTCTCTTGTGTTTAAGAAGTTCTATAAACACGTGTGAATACTGTTTCATTAGGTAAGTCTGTTGTATTTTGAGACTAGGAGCATTCTGAAGAAAGCTTCCTGCAGCTTTCCATTCTCTTATTTTTAACATTACTAGGACACCACAGGTGTTACTGGCACTGCTTTACTTTCCTCTCCTGCAGCAGTATCAGCTGTTAAAAGGGGAGAGCGTAGGGGGCAGGAGGGGTGGGAAGAGGACATTCTTTGATTTAAGGTTGTTCCAGGTGTTGTATTTTAATCTCCAAAAACAGAAGAAATGTGTCCTTGCCAAGGAAGTATTTTTTCTGGTTTTCAGTTTCCCTTTCAGGAACTAGCAATTTAAGGCCATCTTCCATTTTATTTGGATTACAAATCTGTATTTCTCTGTCAGATGGATCTATAATTTTTATTCTGTCTTACATAAACCTGTGTTTTAGCCTAGGGAATACCAGAAGACAGAACATGCCTGGAGAGTTACTGTTTAAAAGCTGCTTTATCAGTTCAAGGATAAGAATATTTTATTGGAATAAAAAACTCCCATATGTTTAATCTTTCTCACACAGACCTTGTTAGATATACATTTAAATACTCACCTCTATGTACATACTTTATAGAAGATTGAATACTTCTCCTTGCAGAGGCAGTGAGGCTTAGTAAGAAACTGTCCAATCAATATCCTCCTTCAGACAGCCTGGTAATTTTTGTCCTGGATTAACCGATGTGCGCTTCAGTTTGATACCTGGCTTGAAAACGTTTTTACATTGCTTCCAGTAGAAGTAGTATTTTTAGTAGGCATCCCTTTTTATATGATCTGACTTTTTTTCTCTGTTACTTGCATTTTAAAAAGCAAGTTGATAAAAATTGCTCCACCATTTTAGAATGACTGTGTTTTACTCCTGTAAACCTGTTTATGTCAATGCTTTAAAAGCCTTAAAACAGACCACAAAGACATCAGTTTTGGAAGTTAGGTAGGCCAGAGTCTGCACAAGAGCGGGAAGACACTGTTAGAGCTTCTAACTTGCATTTCGGGCTCAAATGTGCTAAGGGTGTAATGCAGGAAACATTTGGATTGATGAGAGGTAACAATATCAGTTCCTCTTTGTGCAGCAGATGCTTAAATTTGTTGGACCACGGAAGCTTTCTTCCCTGCTACCTCTGGGGTGTTAGTCAATTTAAGCGTTAATTCTACCTCTTCCAATGTCGTTTTGCCTTGATTGCATTGCTAAATTACATTATTGGCAAACATTTCCAGTGGGATGGAAGATTTCAGTTTTCTAGGAGGACTATAGCTTTGTACTTGGCATTTCTACGCTAAATTCCTTGTATTTGATAGTCTGTCTGGCATAAAGGCAGTGGGGACAGGCAGCCACTTCTAATCTAGCTGTGCCACTTTTACTTTCTTTACAGAGAAGAGAGGTGACACTGTATCTATACACAAAGCTCCCCAAAACTATCTAGTTGAGGAAACATGAAATGGCAGTACACATTTCTTCTTCACAGCAAGTCAGGGTAGAATCAGAGATGGTGGAGTTGAGCCATTTGTGACCAAGAAATTTCCAGACAGGTCAGAGGAGTATTTTGCCAGTTTTCTGTGTGGAAATATGGTTTGTGCACTACCCTGCATGCATTATAACACATTATGAGCCAGGGTTTCTCTCTTGTTTAGATTTATGTTGATGAAGTGATTCAAAAGCTTTATATAGTGTTAGTATACTAGTTTATGTAAAACATTCTTAATAATGTGTAGAGTTTGTGGGTTTGTTTTTGTTTGTGGGGTTTTATTTTGTTTGTTTTGTTTTGTATTTTATTTAATGCAACATTGTCATTTTCCTTGCTTAGAACACATTCACAAGATTGGCTCTTGTCTATAAAGTGTAGACACACAGTGTGAATTTTGGGTTGTGCTGTGCAGGGATGTGAGTTGGACTCAATCCTTATGTGTCCCTTCCAACTCAGGATGTTCTATGATTCTGTGATTCTAAACCTTTATATAATGAACGTAAGTGAAATCTGCACAAGCCATTTAGTTTCGCCTGCCATTGTTCGAATTCATGTTTGTTCCCCAATGTGTTAATTGTTGTCCATGGCAATTTCACTACGATTTTAGAGAGGCAAAAGCTCTAGGATAGTTTGTAGTAACTGGGTGACTGAGATTATTCACTTTGCAGAGGCATAGCAGTTTGCAGTGTCTTTTCTTGCTGAATGCATAGGCTCCTGTTTCTCTATGGAAAAGCCTCCATTTGACATAATGGAGAGGAATAGTGAGGTCTCAAAGGAAGCACTGTGCACAGTGGTCTCACATTATTAATTCACTGGTTTCGCTGCTTTCCCAACTAGGCACTTCAGAGTTAACAGACATATTGGAAGGTCGTGATTTTTAGTGAGCAAAACATGTCCTAGTTGGAATCTGCCTTAAGCAGATAAGAATGCATTGGGTAACTGGTGATAAAAATGCTTCTGATGTCACTTACTCACATGGTGGTATGTTGAAGGGAGTCTTTCAGTAGAGAGGGTACACCAATTATGCATTAAGCCCTTGATGATTTATTTGGATTTAGTTGATGGGATGGTCTCTCTTTGCCCTAACGATGACAGTTTTCAGAGTTTAAAAAAGATAATTTGTAAAGTAAGGTTTCAGAGACTCAGATTAAAATTATTGAGTTTTCCCAGCATGTGTATATGCAGGTATATTCAGGTATATGCAAAAGCATCGTGATGAACTTGGACACGAAGCATCACGTGTCATAATAACTAAGGCCAGATACATTTCTAAAACAACTTAAAGCTCCATCAGGCTGTTATGCAGGAACTGTGTGATTTCCCCACAGAACTGAGCTGTTTGACGCCAAAAGCTACCATGCTGTTACTAGTGGTCTGGTACAAAGGAACTGCATCCAGGTGTTAGCTGAGAGATTGCATGGCAAAGTACTGTGAGAAGTTAATATTACTTCCTTGGAGTTAATGACTGCCAAATGTGCTCCTCATGGCTTATACCTGTAAACTCTTAGCGGTCAGCAAAGACCCACACAATTTCATTCTTGCTCCATCACATAGACACTAAAATAAATCCCTAAAATAAAACAAAGCTAACACTGTCTCCTAATAGCTCACTGCGGAAGGAGGGAGGAGTGTAGATTAGTGTTTAAAAATGGTTGCATCAGATGATCTAGGGAATATGCAAGTCGTATGTGCTTCACATGTGACTTTTTCAATCTTACCCTTTCTGACTAGAAGCCCAGTTAAGCCTCAGAGACAGCTAGAATAACTCTTTAACTCTTAGAAAATAAGTGCCCCAGCTGTTTATATTAGAGTCAAAAATGGACAGTATTTCAATGTCATTTTCTATTAAGTGCCAGCTGGCCCCAAACCCGAGGTGAGGTCCTACCAGAAGCAACGTTCTGGGCAGCTGTTGGCCCTCCAGCGGTGATTTGGGCTGGTGATGCTAACCCTATAGCCACAAGTCAGGGCTGGGAGTTGAGAGACCTGGGTTCAGTTGGCTTTGGTGTCAGTCATTGCAACACCTGCCTGCCTTCAGTTTCCAATTTAAAAAAATGCCTGATTTTTAACACAGGCAACTGGAGCTGAACAACCGAGGCAGTTGTTGCTCCAGCAGCATTGGATTTCACTTTTTCTTCTTCCTTGTCAAGACAAGTAGCTATTTTTTGCACTAAGCAAAGCTGACCTTCAATGATATGTTTGAAAGAAATAGACTCAAAGATTCCATGTTGGTAATTCTGAAAAACATGATAAACTCTTGAAGCTAAGGGAAATTAAGCTTACTGCATGCCTTTAAAACCCTAACCAAGGGCTAGTTCATACTAAAACTACTTCAAACAAAAATCATATACCAGCTACCAGAATTGCACTCAGTGAAATATGTGTGAATTGCACAAGCTGACTTTGAAAACATAGCTCAATCTCCCTCCTTTCATTCTGATCAGATAGTAAGGGTCGTCTTTGCAAGTAAGGAATCTTTAATTTCTTAGCTGGAGGATGCGTTTCAGAATGGGCAACTTAATTTTATAACCGTAAAACGAACTCACGTCTTTAAAGACCACGTTATAGTTACAGGTTTAAATACCAAATTCTCAGGGTGAGGTTTCTCATGTTTTCTTACTTCCATTTCTTCTTAAGTTATTATTGGGGAAACATTACTAGAAAAAACCTATACCTTATAAAATAGCACAGAATACATTTTGGTTATAGAGCTCTACATACTAAAATATTCTGATTATCAGCACACAGATACATAAAGGTATGGTACAAATTTAATTGTTGCAGATTTTATATTTTTTATGTTGACAAAATGCATTTGTTAGTTTATATCTGCAAATATTGAAGTCACAGTTGTATTGTGAGTATTTGGAGTGGGGTGAGTCCTGCCACTCAGACATTTAGAACTGAACTGAGCAATTAACACCAAAATGTTTCTGCACCTTTACAAATAATCAAGAATTTTGGACTTTCAGTCATCCTTAACCAACTGTACTGAGAATGAACAGAACTGTTAGAAGGTTTTTTTGTGGTCAGTTCTGCTTATAAAGTGATCACTTAGAATTGTGCTTCATCTGGTTACAGTCATTTTATACCTGAAACACTAGTGAATCAGAACACCTCTAGAAGAAATGTATTCTGTTTGCAAAAATTGTTCATATTTGGTGTGTGGACAGCTTTGATATTTTTTTGCTAGTTGAAATTTCTAGAAAGGGTAAGGGTCTTTTGTCTTATTCAGAGCAAGAAAGACTAACTGAACTAACTACATATACTGACACAAGTAAGGTCATTTAATTTTATGAAATGCCATGTAAATCTGCCCTTGACATCTCCTGAAGATTTTGGAGGAGTATGGATGAGGCAGTCTTAAGGGCACATATGTACAGGTACATGTGTCTGTGAAGGCTAAATAGATTTATGTGAACTTATTGTCACTTTCAGCAGATGCAAGTCATGCAGTGAAGAGCCAGGCAGACTAACAGTGCTGGTGCTGGCAGCATTGGCATGTAGGAATCTGCACCAAGTCTTCGTCTAGCTACTGATTGTCATGAGTGTTTGAGGAGTGACCTGTCCAGGTAGACATCTCACAGAGATGGAAATGGGATATTTAAGCTGTAGAAAACCTGGTTTGGTTAGTCTCTTTGAAAGGGTAGGAAAGAATTGGTTGTCTTGAAGTACCTCAGAACAGATTTGATGATCATATGCTGACATGTAGCATGTTGTGCCAGATAAGAGAGTGTTCAGCTCAGAGGAACTCTGGTAACTCAGAGGGCTGCAAAGCCAAAAAAGCTCCCATACATGCAAATGGTTGGTGTTTATCTTCTGACCAGAGGCTGGAAGCCTTTGCTGATCAGTCATCAGATGAAATCACTATCTGTTATGTGTAAGGATTCTGTTTAGGTGGACACAGGAAAAATGATCCATCCTGGCACTTACTCAGAGCCATAAAGGCTTAGATTTTCCAGTGTTAAGCTGTTTCTGGCCATTTGGATTATGTATATTTTGCTGGCTGTAAGGATTTGTAATGGTTGAGTCAAAGGAGAAAACAGCATCAACACACTTCACCCCAACATTTTGTACTATGACCAAGTAATGTGTGTCAGATATATTAATTAGGACGATTTATAGGAATTACTAATTGCAGAAAAAAAACATAAGATCATAGATAAGACTTTGTGTTCTTCATAGCTGCCCTGCTTTAAGCAAGGGATGTCAAGAGCAGCCTTGCTGTTCACTTGCCTGTAGACTCGTGTTTAGGGCTGTCTTGAAGCTGTTTCGGGTTTCAGGCTGTGGTGAGTTTCAAACTGAGGTCTCCTCATGTCTTTTGAAAATACCTAGGCACTTCAGGCACCATTTGGTGAGGCCAGCTGCATTCTTTCCTACTGCTGTCAGGAATGATGGTTTTGTCTACCTACGTTAGACACGCACACCTACTGGATCATGTTTCTGCAAATGTTTAAGGCTAGTGTTACCAAGTTTGTTCTTCTGACTGCTTTAGGCAGCTGATGGTTTGGATTGACAGATGAGAATAGTGGAAGTGGCAACATTGCTTTAAAGTTTAGGAAAACCTTCCACTTACATCCCTGTTCTCAGTTTGCTCCTGAACCACTCTCTCCATGTACATCAGTTGGCTGCATGGCTGCATAGATCAGGGAGCTGCTCTGTCGGAGAATTTTTTCCCCTTCCTCTCTAGCCCCGTGGTTCCCCAGTCCTGCTCACCATGGCCATGCCAGTGCAGGCACTGATTCAGTGAGGGTGGGAGAAGTCAGGGTTAGAAAAGAGTGGGAGTGAGAATGAAGGGCAGGTGAGTAGGGAACACTGTTGGCTCTGGTTAGATGGCAGAAGGGACAAAAAATGTGGGCCCTATGAGCTGTAATGTATGTCAGTGCTTTGCATCCACATCGGGTGGAACGTCAGCATCTAAATGTTTGTGACTCGAGGTCTGTCATACTGTATTCACAATAGCCTCAGTCTGCTTGATGTAAAGGCTTAAACATACCATGGTAATGCAGGTAGGACAATGTGCTGTGCACTTGTTCTGCTGATATTCTAAGGCCAAAGAGAACTTATCTCTTATTTTAGGACACCACATTGATTGCTGGACCAAGCCTACTGCTGTTTCTTCTAGGCCAGTGTTGAAATCACCCGGTTATCTAGTTGTCTTTGTGCCATGCTACTGAGAGAGCATCACGGGGACTGAAGTCTGAACAGTCTTCTGCTTAAAATTAGCTAGTTCTGCACCTTCCATATGAAATTTAAGTAAACTTTTGTATTACAAAGGCTGATAAGCTGCCTCTGCTGGAATGTTTGGACTTAAGTAAAAATAAATTTAAGTAAAGCCAGTGTGTAATTTTGAAGTGCAGCTACCAAAGACTTATGTTTGATATCACACAAACTTTGCCACTTGATTGAAGCCGGCCCAGAAGTAGCTAATTTCTAGGAAAACCATGAACAGATGTGAATTTCTGAACTAAACCGAGGGCCAGTAATCGAGTAGACTTTTATGAATGATTCGCCATTGTCTGTGATGGTGCAAGACTGAATGCAGACAATGAAATGTCATGACAACACAACTCGGTGGAAGTTAATTGTCAGGAAAAATAGTGACTCCACACACATCCCTCTCCACAAACACTTAAGATGAATCAAGAACTAGTAGGCTTAGTTGCCCTGGCTTGTCTTCCTGGTGTTGCAAGTAGCCTTCTGCAGCAGGCCAGTTGCTCCCTATGCAAGATTTTGGAGAGACAGAGACAGGAGTGGAAGCAGGAGTTGAGAGAGATCAAGGATTAGGGACTGGTCTTTGAGATGGAAACCTAGAGCTGGTTTCAAGGTCAACCAAGGGAAGTACTTTGAGAAGAGGAGCTCTCTTGTGCTTTTGTTTTTACTGTCTTGATTGGATAAATGGACTAGTTTAAACAGGATCTTCAGGTCACTTCTCTGCTGGGAACAGACAGGGTTGAAATGCTGGGATAACAGTCTAAGATTTAATCTGACTATTTCATCATGGGATTACACTCTAGGAGGTATAAATGACTCATTCTCCATGTGACTTCACTTACATATCATGTACCCTGACAATGCCTTGCTCAGTACCTTGGAATATTTTACTCCGTATTCATTTGACTCAGTGGCTGTGAAACACAACCTACTGTTTGACTTCAGAGTCTTACAAATGGTTTGATTTGAAATGAACTCCAGATCAATTAACATTTCAGAATGGTTTCTCTCTTGTGACATGTGACAATCAGTTGAATTACCAAGTTGTTTTCTGGTGTTTGTGTTGCTTCCACAAACCTGGATTTTTGTGTTGAACGCTATTTTCCTATTAGCAGGGGAGCAAAACTCAAGCATGGTCCTTGCATATTCTAAGACTGGTGGGCTGAAGCCTGAGCATGAAAGCCGATGGAGCTGAGATGTGACCTTCTGCCTGCAAAGGGATGTTTTATTGCAGCTCCCGCTGGGCAGACATCTGTGAATCTTCCTGACACTGAGGAGTAATTTTGTCAGTTCACTGGGGTTAAGTGTATTCAGTAGAGTACAGTAAAAAACAATGTAGTTGGTGGTACTGTTCCCATGGCCATCAAGCTGTACTTTCGGTGGGTGGTCTAGCAAAGCAGACAAGCTCTAAACGTTTAGAAGTATTTACGTAATTCGGGACCCTGACCCTGGCCAACATGGCTGTGTATATCCTATTGAGAGTATCAGGTGCCAAAAAAGATTGGGCATTCAGCTTTACCCAGCCTATCATGTTTTTCCTTGTAGCTAAAAGTCCTTCCTACAACCACTTGCTGAGTGTTGTAGCTGTTTAGCTTTAGGTGTTGACAGCTATCCAAACCTGGTTTTGTTGCAGGCTAGAGATTTAGCTTGTAAATCACTAAAAATATATATATAATTTGGGAGGGCTGGGGTGTGGGGAGCAGAGAGGAGGGAATAGAGTTTTGTGGGGCAGACCTCAGGTTGGGTGTTGTGTGGGGTTTTGTGTGTGTTTTGTTTTTGCTTTTTCCCCTCCTTTTGGAACTCATAAAGCAAAAATCGAGCTTTTACCTCAGGGGTTCTTGAAGTAAATTATTTATTATTTTAACATTCTGTTGTTGTTTAAAAAATAATAACAACAAAGCCATTCTGCTTCTAAAGGAGATCTCTTATAAGTGAAAGGTCCCCCTCCCCCACAAAGGATCTGTCCCTCTTAGGGCAAACAGGCAGCTTGTGACTTTGACAATAGGTCTTTGTGTTCTGAAGACATAGGGTAAATTATTCCCTTCCCGAAGAAGGCTGGGAAAGAAAAAAAAAGGCCAAATAGCCTGGTTTCTCCACAGAAGCAAGCCAGGAAGACTGTAATTTAACCACAGTGATGCTGTGCCTGCTGTACCATGACCAGTGTCAAGAACTGCCAGTAGTACAAAAGCTTTTCTTCAGGTTTTGGTAAGCGTTTACAGTTCTGTTCGCAAACACTCTCTCCAGCCAAAGCTGTGGCCTGGGATCTAGAGGAATCATCAAGGGAGAAACTGCAAGTGAAGATGTTCCTGTAAAGCCATTTTATTTATGGTACTTCAGACTTATCGGACTGGCCAATAGATCATTGTATCAGTCCTAACTTTAGCCTTTCACTTTTCAAAACAAGACCATGATTCCATCCGTCAGGACTTCTGACCTTTCTTCTTCACTGTTTGAGTTGCTGGTCTCTGATTTCCCCTCCCTTTCCCTTTGAGGATTGCACCCTTTTTTATTACCGAAGTAATTCTTTATTTGTATTTCTTTCCTCCCCTTTCCCTGATAACTGTGAGTAGTCTACAGGTTCCTTTTGGAGGCACCCTTAAATACTGCATTTGCCAAATGGTAATGCTGGAAATGATTCTTCCAAATTGAGAGGTTTTCATCACTTTGTAAATACTTGGAGCAGAAACAAAAAGCAGAAACTTAGAATGCTTCTTTATGAGAGATCAAACCTCTTGCCATGTTTGTTCTGAAGTGGTAGTGGTGAGGGCAAAATCACATAAGTGCATAAACTGTTCTAAGGGAAGGTTTGATGCCTTCAGAATGACCTATTTAAATTCATTTTGTTAGTAGTTCATTTTCATTAGTAGTTCTGAGCTTTTTTGAGCTGTCTCTCTGCTGGCAAAGGAGAAGCATAGTCAAGGAACAGATGAGAGAAATGACAAATACTATTTGGCTTTCTAGTTTTGCTTTCCAGTTAGCATGAATATTAGGAAGCTTCTAAATAACTGACTAAAAATAAACATCTGGCTTAATACATTTAACGTACCCTTAAATTTCACATGCCTTACAAACTGTGTTCTTAACTTTTGTTGCCTGGTTCAAGTTCAAAAGGGTTTCTGATTTGCCTGCACTATGAACTTTTATTGAGCTCTCCTTTCAGAAGTGGAGATGCTTTACACCTGGGGCTGGTTGGAGTCACAGGTCTGTGAAATACAGTAATGTCCGAGCCAGTGGTTCGAAACTGCAGCACTGTCACCGTTCTGAAAAAAATAAACACCTCTCAAACAAGTTATACGTTCTGGTACAGAAGAACTGTTTATGCCTCTTGGTAATGGAATAATGTGTCACAAACTTTATTTAGCTGTTGCAGTGTGCCAGTTTCATCTGACTTGTGGCACTTGCTGAAGCAAGTTGACTGTGTGAAATAGTTGTCTGTACACATCTCATAAACCCCTTGTGGTTTGGGCGACTGTTCTCTTACAGAGGAGCAGCCTTTGAAGGGCTGGCTGTCACGTGCTTGGCTTTTAATTCCAGTGGCATGTAGGAGGAGAGGAACAGGAGGAGGTAAGGGAGAAAGAGGTTTTATAGGCTGGAACCGATGAGGCCTGTGAAGAAGCATCATGTCCAGTGGAGGTATTAATAGGCTTCCTTAGCAGTAGCACTCAGATGTCTGCTGTGTCCATTAATCTCTATGAAACAGCCTAGATGGCCACACCAACTGCAGGCTTGATGCGCTTCCTGACAGCATAAAATTGGCTTGTAATAAATATGCCAGGGAAGCAGCAGGAATAATCGAACCTGTTTGGGAACTGACACACCGTTGGGTTTTCATAAATCCCTGGAAGTATAATGCTGGGAAATTAATATTCATAAACCAGGCTATTAAAATTTTAAGAGAACCTTGAGGGGGTGATGATGTCAGACTCCAGAGTTAATTATAGAGATGGTAAAATTCTTGGCTAACTAGGCTGAACGTGCTCTCACAGTCGTTTTTACACAACACAACAATCAGAGGGAGACACAGTGTTGGATGTAGTTTCTGAATCTCTTGATACGTTCCCTGAACTGCAAGTCTTGCAGTGTACAGAAGACGAAGTATTTACATCCAGCTACTGCATAAATAAATCAGCCTTGGGTGGTTGAGTTGCTGATCATTTCTCTTGTGCATTTTTTTGTTACCGAATTGGTCTCAATTTCTGGCTTGCTTGCTGTAAAGTGCCCTGCTGGGCTGGGAAGCATGTGGTGGCTCTCTTGAAAACTGCCAGTTGTTAAATGCAATCTGTAATGTTCACTAGCTTAAAGTTACTGCAGTAACTTTACTTACTCAAGGTAGCAATTAGTTTTAAGGATTGTTGCTTTGTTTTAAGAGACTCTGTTCCTCTCAAAAGAGTTATGAAAAATATCTGATTTCTGTTTTGTAGGATTAGCAGTGTTTTATAATGCTGTCAGAATTGCTGAGGGGTTGAAGGGAGCTACAGAGGTCACAGTTCTAGTCCCACTTGGCAGAAATTAATTGCAAAATCTCTAACTCTTGGTAGCAGTCAGTGTATTTTTTTTCCTGTTGCATTTTTTGCAACAGTATTGATTGAAACTTTAGAAGAAATGACAAAGCAAATCCCTCATGTGTCCTTGTCACTTGAGGTTCCTGGTACAACGGGAAAAAGCACTGAAGGGGATTGTAGCTGCCCTGGAATCAGGGTAGTTAGAGTCCTGAATTTTAGTAGCTTACTGAAAACAATGTTACTGTTCCTCTTCAATTAATACATACTTCCTTTCATTCTGAAATAGAGTGAAAAGGAAGAACATGTTACTGTGTTTCTCAAATCAAGGTCAGTAAAACAGGGCCCTGTTAACAGCACAACCTGTAGGAGGAAAAGGAACAAAAATAGTATTTGGAATTCTTTTTAGATGTGGTGTGAAGTTAACATCTAAACCAGACTAGTAATTTGTTTTGGTCAAGCAACTGTAACAGCTGATTACCCCCTTTATTTTGCCAGACTAAGGAAGAGTAAACACTATAAACATAGCTAAAGCAGTTCTTAAATCCCAACAAATAGCATGGAAACAACTGCAAATCTCAAAACATGCTAAATAGGATTCTGAAGGTTTGAGAGGATTCAGAAAATCATTCCAACTTGTTTTGAAATATAAATCTCTCCTCTTAAGAGGCAACTCTTCAGCAGTCAGTAAGTCTAATAGGGGTGCTATATGGCCATAACAATGCAAAAAGTCTTACATTTTGAAATTACTTTGTCAGAAATAATGTTTTCAAGAGCTCTCACCGCTTGGGGGAGTGCAACAGGAAATCGCTGATGTCTGGTGAGACATGCTGCAGTTTTGAGAGAAGAAAAATCCCTTATTAACCCCAGCTTTCAGCAGCCCTTGTTGTAGGGTGACTGCATTTGGGTGTGAAACATGGGCTGCCTTTTCGACAGAGGCCTTGGGAATCCTCTGAGAGGAAAACTTATTTATCACTTAACTTAATCATGCAAACTGCAAGATTAGGTAGCATGTATTCTTCTGCACTGACTGCTCGAGTCCTTTTAGTATAAAGGGACTTGTACTGCAGAAACTCTTGCACCCACACTCCTCTTCCTGCTTTAAGCTTACCAAAGATGCTTTAACTGTGTGTCCTCTCTACATGAGATCAGGCAGGAAAAATAAAAATATACATTTGGAAAACCAAGTTCAAGACTATTCTGGATGAGAGCTTTTTAAATGCCACTTGCAGGCAGGCAAAGTTGTGTTGATTATCCCTGCAGGAGACAGCAAGGCTACTTGCCATGGAGGAGGAACTGAACAGATGCCAAACAATCTTCACAAGTCTGTCCTCTGGGAAGAAAAACCTTGTTTGCTTGAAGTCCAGGCTTTTCCTTAACAAATTATGTTTTTTAGTACGTATCCCCCTTCCTTTCTCTCATAACTGCCTCGTTGTTATGTTGCTATTGTACTTAGTTTTCTTGTCTGTATTGTTCAGACTTTTTAGATTGAGAATCTGCATCTTCATGCAGATGCAGACCATGTCTGGTTCATTATATTCTTTGGGTACCCTCCCAAGGTGCCCAGAATCCACAGTCCTAATGACTGATACCATCAAATGAACTGTCCATCAGAGGATGGATGCAAATGGTTTCTGTCTTTGTGGCCAGGTGTTTCTGTGAACATTGTGGTCTAAAAAGGCTGGAAGTGGGAGGCTGGTGTGGTGGTGATGGTCTGCCCAGCTCCACTGCTGGGCATCTGCAATGCCGTGGACATTTTTTCCTCAGGTCAACAGCACTGGGCTAACGCTCCAGAAGGAGCATAGGGAATAATCCAAGCTAAAGATTGTGCAGAATGTGAACTTCAACCTCTGGAACAGAAGTTCTTTTTCTGAGGAAGATGAAAGTACCTGTATATAGATAGTTCTGTTTTGCTTTAATGCCTTGTTGTATGGTTCCTGTATCTGACCTTGACAACATCTGAGAGGAAGAAGATGGGGAAGAAAACATGAATAGAACTTGATCAGCTCTTTTTTTCCAAAAGAAAAAAGAAGAGTTATTGAAGATATGGTAACTTTCCTAGCTGGGAGCATTTCTTGGTGTAGGAGAAAGCAAGGTGGAGAAACGAAAAGCAAACAGATCCTGATAACTGCACTTGAGGTCAAGTTATAATCTAAGATTCTTGGGGTCTCTTACTCTCACTTGGTCTCGTCTGCTGCTAATGTTCCAGAGACTCTTGGAAGACAGGAGTATCAGGAAGATGGCTGGCTTCAAGTTTTAGTTCTGTTTATTTTTGTCAAAGTGGGCTGGTCATCAGCTGTGTAAAAATAGTCTGTGCAATGAAGGGGGATGTGATCTCAAGGAACCATCTTGCAGGTATTGCAGTGAACAAATGAGTGCTGACACCGATGTGAGCCACATCTTATTCCTGCAGTTTGGTCCATTGATGGTGCCCAATTTGAAGTTTTATGTCCAGTCATTTGTCAGCACTTCAGTTGGCTCCCTGTCCCCCCTCATTCAGAGCCAGTGCTGCCTGTGCATTTCATACGACTGTGCCCTCTGATCTGGATCCAGTCCTTGCTCTCCAGAGCAAACACGCTGCAGGCCTGAAGACAGCACTGTGATACAGGCAATAAGTGTTCTAAAAAGTGTAGTTGTGTGAGCTTCAAGTTTACCAGGATTTATGTGAAGCTCTGGCCCCTGCCTAAAATCTGATACTTTAATTCTTTTTTTTTTTAATCACTAATAAGCAATTAGAAAGTTGTTTGTTGGTGGTTTTTTGGTTGGTTGGTTTGTTTGCTTGCTTTGTCAAACCGTAATCTCCGCATTTGTTTTTGTACAGGGTTCGTTAGAGGAGCGCATGGCTGTGTTGATTGTGTGGAGCTGCCACTCATTTTGCAAAGTTATTGGTTTGCATGTGGCCAGGCAGCATTTATGAAAAAGCCCTGCCCGGCCCTGCCTGCTCCTGCATTGTTTCCAAATAAAGGCATGTCGGAGTTAAGCCTCCAACTGCCCGACCTTAAAAAAAAAAGAAAAGGACCTTTTACCCACGGATTGAAAAGGGGTGATTTATCTGCAACAAACTATTCCTTCCCCATCCTCCCCTCCCCGTTTCTCAGATTAATAGAAAAAGTTGCTTTTAAACTTAAATAATGCAAACTGGTTGTTTTACACTCGTGCTCTGTAGCAGACAGTTTAGGAACCTGACCATCAGCCCAGGAGTCACCTCAAACTTCTTAAAATGTCCAATCAATATATATTTTTTTTCTACATTTAGAGCAATTTAAACAGAAAATGCTTTTGTTCCTGGTGGGTATTTAATAAGTGAGCCTTTCCTTGCATTTAAACTCTCATCCGTGTGATGAGCAGAGAAGTTGAATGGCTGCCTTTATTATGCAAGGTATTACAGCAGTTTGGCTGACTTTGCTTTTTGTTATTTCTTAAGCCAGAAGTACTCTTTATCAGGGTTTAATACAAGTTTGAACTGACATAATGGTGTTTTGCTGTGTATGATCTAATGACATAGCTAACGTGAAGTTCTTAGGAAGAAGTAATTTATTAGACCAGCTGGTATGGGGGGAAAAAATGAGACAAGCTTGCAGGCACACCATCACTTCATCAGGTCTGAAATAGAAGCAGCAGATATGAAGGTTAAACAGAAGTTACAAAAAACTACTCAGTTTAATCAGACACGCATCGAACTGTCAAGAGCACATTGGTATGATATTCCTTCAGTGAAGGGTGAGAAGATGATTGTTTTACTGGAGAAAGAAATAAGGAGTTTACAGCCTGTTGAACAGGGGGGAGACTATAAAACCAGTACCTGGTGAGGCCATGGCTGTTCTCAGTATCATGGGGAACTGGGAAATTTTAGTTCTTTGTCTTCTCTTTGGAAAGTTTTAGTTTTGTAGGTCTTTTTGAGAATCAAGATTGCAAGATCAGTCATTTGTAGACAAATAGTGTCAGGTTTATCTAAACTAACTTTATCAGTCAAATCTAGTCTCAGGCATTCTTTGTCAACTGGTTTCCATCCTTATGCTACACTGCTAACTTAAGGAGTTATAGTTGTAAAAGTAATGGCAGAAAAAAAAAGAACCTCTCTATTGCTTATTCTTAAAATAAACAAACAAACCCCCCAACAACAACACAAAGTATTTACTTCCAAAATCAGATCAAATCTATTCTAACAAGAAGCCCTGAATGCTAGTAGTTTCTTAATCTATTATTTTCCTCAATCAGAAACAAAATTCAGAGTTGAAATATTAAAGAACAATTTTAAGGTTTTGTAGAACGACAGATTCTTTAGTTGTGCTGCTAATATAGTTGGCATGTGCCGTTTTTAAGCTTTGAATTAGGATGCTTTATCAATATGGATTCAGTTCACATCTGGTGATGTGCTGTCCATGTGTATTGGACTGTACACTGCGGAGAGCAGAGGAAAACTACTTGCTGCTCTTTTTCTAAAGTTTTTCACTCTTTCTGTAGTGCTGTATTCTGAAGTAGTTAATATTATAGTTGAAGCATTGTCAGATTAAACATGTTAAAGTAGAAGTCATATTCTAACTTGCTTGTCTGACTTCGTAGTTCCTTTTATTGGGCTGTCTGTACAAATGCATTCTAAATTAACCTTTGTATATATTAACAGTTGCTTTTAAAGTTAAGGTATCTGGCTCTATTATGCAAAACTGATGTTCAATGGCAATTATAATGCTCCAAACAATGGATGCTGTTTGGTGTCAGGAGTCCCAGGAACCAGCCTGGGTTTTTTTGGTTTGTTTTGTGCTTTTTTTTCCCTGAGTCTCCCTGCTGTATGTTGAGGGGGCAGAGCTGTTTACTCAGCTGTGTCCTGTTAGTACCAGGGGCTGGATAGGTAACCCTTGCATTTAACCCAGGCTCTGGGGAGGTGGAGAAGGTCAGAAAGGCTTAATCTAATTTAGATAAATTACTTGCCAGGAAGAGGGTGTAGCTGTGCTAGCATTTGTCTTCCTCTGCCAGAAGCCAGTTTCCTCCAGCCTACTGAACTAACAATTTAAAAAAAGGTGTCATGTGTTGGGAGCGGTTTCACAGCAAGTAGGATACATTGAGGGAAAGACCACAACATCCTCCATGATCCTTGATCTATAGGATATGGTATATCTGTGTCCCAGCTTCCTTGGAGGCAGTTTCACGGAAACTTTCAAAGATTAAGGTATGTTAAAATATCCCTTTCACACGGTGCTTCAGTCATGTAAGTTTTCGGTCACATGGCTAGCATTGGAGCCAAGGTTTTTGTGTTTTGCTTGCAAATTTTTCAAGAAATTACCTGTAATTAGTTGTTAATGCCCTTCACCACAACCACTTCAGTTAGTAGTACCACTACTTTAGTAACCTGTCCAATGGGCCTCAGGAGACTGGCTGGAAACCGAAGCTGGACATCAGGTCACCCTAAGACTGGTCTTGAGGTATTAAGTGGCTTGAGTGTGGCCTCTGTGTAGCAGTTTCACAGAGACGCTGATGTTAGAAGCTAAGACTAATATACTGATTTAATATTTGTCCAAAAAGAAGTAGCAGCACTAGGCATTCAAATAATTTTTGATGTGGAACAAGTTACAGAAAAAAACTGTAATCTAACTGGAGCTTAATGGAGTGGCTCAGTTCTAACAGATAAGGTCTTTTTTGTATATTGGCTGCACATTGCCAAAAATGAAAGGCACTTTTACAAAGGCAGCCAGCATTCTCTATAAAGGTGGAGCAAGAGTATTTATGGGACCCCATCCTGATGCGTTAATACTACTAGTGCTTGGAAAGAGAGAAAATAAACTGGCATAATGACAAGATTAAAAATGTGGAGGGGTAAAAATGGTATTTGTAACAATCCCGGTAGATAAAGATGGGTAGAACTGTATATTATTCTGACATAATGAGATCCAAAGTCTGTTCTGAGTTCTTCTTACCATCTTATTTTCCAAACTCTATCTCTTAGCAAAGAGAACTGAAATGAAGTCAAAGTCCTGCTGCAGTCCCTAAACTTGAAAACTGAACTATCCTGTAAGGAAACCACACTTGTTTATTTTCTTCACAATCTAAGATTGTAAGGGGAAAAAAAAAAAGTCTACTAACAGGAGCAGTTAAACCTTTAGATAAGGGAATAGAAACAAAATGTAAGTTTTATTTTTCTGGGGAGGATAAATTTGTTACAGTATTTAACAACATGTATTAGTGGATGTTCCTTTTAAGGTGTTTGCCACAAAGCAGTGAATGTGGAACACCCTCAGGGTTGGCATGCTTCACCCATGAGAAAAAAAAAGGACTGCAGCTAACAGTTCAGCAGAGAGAAACACTGCTTGGCTTTTTAAATAAAGCAAGGCAGTGGTCTACACTGGTGTAGACTTCTGGCATTCCTGGTGCTGATTCACCTCGTCATCCCTTAGTCTCCTCCTTTCTCTTCCCTGCCTTTATATGTTTGGAGGTCATTTTTCAAGGTTACTTACCAAGCTGCCTGCCTGCCTTCTGCTTCTCTTGCTTCCTGATTACAGGACAAAAAGATAGAATAGGTGAATAAGATTCTTTTATTCAAGAGTTGTGTGTTTGATCTACTGGAAAATTTTCTTGCAGTCAATAAATGAAAACAAATCTTTAAAAAAATCTCAAACCAATCAAACTTTTCCTGTGAACACTTTGTAAAATCCATTTTCTATGCAGATAGTTTTTATATACCCTCAGACCCTTGAAATATCAGAAACTGGATGTTCTCACACTGTTCTTCATAATGACTTGCAAGAAATATGTATAACTCTTGGCAAACAAAAAACTCCCAAAAAAGCAACTAGTTGCAAACTTATGTATGCCAAATTGTTTAATAGAATGCTTTCATACACACACACACACCCTTGAGGGGAAAAAAAAGTCAGAATTTGACTATAAAAATTATTATAAAAGTTATGCTTTCCAAGAGAAAACCCTGTATAGTGTCCTCTCTAGGAGCAATCCTCTAGTTTTGTTCAGCCTTCGTTAAATAACATTCTAATGCTCCAGATCTCCTTGGATAGGATTTTGTTATTTTACTGCATATTGTAAGCTAATGCAACTCCTGGACATACTCCAGTCTGTGCTGTCTTGACATCTAGACTTTGGGTATAAGCTGATGATTATGGTTTCATACTTCCCAGGAAAGGAAAATAAGAGCTGAAGAAAATGCTGCAGCTTTTCACAGTGATCTCATGCGTGGCCACATGCTGTCAGGATGTTTAAGTTTCTTGTACTGGGTTTTAATGCAGGCATACTTTCCATGGGAGTTTAAAACACTGCTGTAGTTTGACTTAAAGCCATTGGCAAACAATACACTTACAACATGGTCTAAATGTCTTGAATTGTAGCCTTGACTGAGCTTTTTTCTGTTTACTTGACTATTTAAGAATTTGATTTTTTAAGTCAAAGCTAAATATGTTTATGCCGACGTGCAATGCAAATTGTTCAGTCATTTATTTAGGGAAGCTGCTGGATTACGTAGCTCTTGTACTGATTTATTTTATTCAGTTTTTCCATTAGCATTTAGAAAAATCAAACCAGATGTAAGAAGGCAGTGAGGAAAACAAGCATCTTGCTTGGACTTCAAAATCCTTTCTGTGGGGTGTTGATATAGAACTTAATAATAAATGTGCCAGTAGTGCTGGTGTGCTGAAATAAAGTTCCCAAGTGGCTCTTGGGGGCTCCATGCTGTAGGAAGGAGGACTGTTTTCGTGCCATAAGAATACCTTTTGCAGACTCTGTGAGCAGGTCACTGTGCTGGCAATGGACTAAGTACATTTCAGTGAATTTCTTGTGTACCTGTCCTGTATATTCTCTGATAAGGTGCTGAAGTTATTTATGGCTTGGATCATGAGCTGTGACTATGGTGCCTGTGTGGATGATGGGCCATTTTAACAATGAAGCTTCTCAGGGTCTATGCACTCCGAAATTCCCCAAGGCATGTGACATCTCATTGCTCCTGAGAACTGGAAGTTCCTTGATTTGGAGAGAGGGCAAAGAGAAGTCTTGCTGCAGAACTTGCTCCGTTTCCCTGCTGGGTTTTGTGCCCACCCTGAGCCCTGTCCTGCAGCAGCCAAGCGTGGTGTGGTGCCTGGGCTGAGCTGGCTGAGCGTGTTGCTCAGCACTAGGCTGTGTTCACTTGTGACAGGCCCCTGGTCAGTGAGGATTTGGTAGCATCACCTGGCACAGGGCTGTGTCCCACTGTGTCCTGCTGGCTAAGAAGCACTACACTGTGCGTGTCCATGACTTCAGCGGTAATGTGCCATTCCTCAGCAGTGGTTTCCCCTCACTTTTAAGGAAATACTACTGTAGGTATATTTTCAAAACCTGTGTTGGAAGGCCTGCCTTGCAAGGACCTAGTCTGGCACCCTTTCTGTAACTTACTGTTAGTGTAATATATTATTATAATAACCAATGACCATCAAGAGATCTAGGGAGTCCTTCATTCTTTCCAGCTCTAATTTGTTCAAGCTGCCTGCCTTTTCTCTTTTAAGGGATGTCTCTTTTTTCCATTACACACACTCACTGCTTCTCTTCAAACAGCATAGCATTCCTTTAGTGCTCTGCATGGGACAAACAAGTTGACGGATGAAGGGAGTTTACCTGCAAAAGAAAAGTGTCCAAGGCCATCAGCATGCTTACGCCATCACCCTTCGGTTGTTGGCGTGCTCTGTAGTGTGGTGCTGAAGTTCAGCTTTGCGTGCTCTGGGTTGGTTCATCTCTCACAAATGCACATCGTCAGTTTCCCATGTGCAGATCTCACCTAGTGAAGGAGGGAGTATGTATTGAGTGCTAGATTGGACAGCCCTTTATGGAAACCTCCTGGAGAAGGAAAACAAAGCCTGGCTCAGAAAGGTGGCCTGGTTTGGGGAGGGAGTGGAGTGGGCAAAGAAAGCCATTGGAATGGGACTGGATCTATAATGGGAGTCTGTAGCGGGAGCTGGAGAAGAGCCAGTGGAGAGTGTAAGTAGGTACGGGAACACTGAAGAGTACAAGTATGGTGGGATTACCCATAGGGTGGGGTACAGGAGGAAGGTGGAAGTATGCAGAAGGCAGCAGAAATTAAATTAGAGAAGGTTTGGTAAAGATGAGAGCTAGGACAGAAGAAGAAGTGGAGCTGGGAATGGCAGTTCTAGTCTCAGCAAGATGTGTGAACTTTGGGCCAGGTACATCTGAGCTCCTCCCGTGTGGCAGCAAAAGCCGTGGTGTGGCAGAGCACTCCTTCCCACCCATCACCCAGGCAGTAAGGTTGCACCAGCCTTGAAGGCTGTCTTCTCTATGTCCCCAAGGTGGCTCATGGAGGCTGGACTATAACAAACCTCCCAGCTCCCCAGGCAACTGCCCTTGTTCTTTCGTTTGTAGGCTGTTTGCTCACTACATTTCATTTGAACAAAGTCATGATGTTTTGCTTTTGAGCTTGAACTGGCCCTCTCTACCACCAGGGGAAGAACACCTCCCAGTTACCTCACTGAAACCCCATCTGTCTTCTGGGCGGTGCGTGCCTGCAGCACATTATTGTTGATTACGTGGTAGCTGTGTTTCCTCCTGTGTGACCGAGGCCTGGGGTGGTAGTTGACTCTTGTAAGGTCACCAGAGGAAGTGGCCTATTTGGCAGAGTGTGCGTGGAAAATATTCTTCAGCCTTGATTTAAAGTAGAGGTCTTACATGAGCCATTACTCTGTTCTTTCAGCATCGCCTTTGACATGCGTAGATTTTGCTGAATTTACTTTTCCACCCTGTTCTTGAAGAATTCAGTGAGAACTTTACTCTCTATCTCTGTACCAGCCGGGAAGACCTGAGTCCAATAACTGTACTTTGTCCTGAGCAATGAAAAAGCCATGCTTCTTTGTGACTTTGTACCACTTACGTGTCCTTGTGCATTTAGGATATTCAGAAGACAGATTAAAAAATGTTAATTCTTTTTTCGTTTTTTTTTTCCATCTTTAGCACAGTGGAGAAGATACTGCTGTATTTCTAAACTGTCCCAAAAATTCCTTCCTGAAGCCTGTCTTTTTGGAATTCTCAACGTCTGTGAGCGAAGATGGAAAATGGGAGTGTTACAATGGACAGAAGTCAGCTGTTACTTTACCTCCCATTTAAAATTAAACCTGCAGAAGCATAGAAGCATTTGAAAGCATTTGCTAGCATGCAGTTACACAAACGGTCCTAAATTAACTGGTGTCAAATAGGCAGTAACCTGTGAGGGTGTCACAGTGTTTTTTCTGGATGTCCCTGAGCTTATTGAGATTCCTTTTTTTTAACCAAGAGGAGAGACTTTGTTCCTCCTGGTCCTTTGAGTTTGTCAGTGTGTATTCTGAGAGACTAGAACTGAATGGGTGGACCCGTGTCCTCTAGCAAGTAGTGCAGGCCTGTTAAGATTTTTGTTGTCCCGTGCTGGATGCCTGTGAAGTGTGACTGACTTCCATAGTTCAGGGCTATCCTGACTTCTGTTAACAGAGTTTTAGGAAGATCTGAAGTGCACAAACCAGTCCACCTCATTCGTAGTGTGTTGCTTAGTTTCCTACAGCATTCATTATTGATATTAGATACTCAGAAGAGCATACTGCTGATCTAAGCAAATTGGACACAAAGTGAGTTAGCTTAATTTAGAACGACTTGTGTGTAATCGTGTCTGACTGGCTCTTTTTTGGATGTGTATGCCCCATTTCTTTCTATTAGTGGAGAATATATTGGGTGAGAATAGATTTTTAGCAGAAAATCAGCAGTTCTGAGCCAAGATCTGTGTGTGCATCTGAGCGCAGCTTTGGCTCAATATGATAATGACTGAGCTTACAAACTCTAGCATGATTCCCAGCTGCATTTTTTTAACATGCACTACTTAAAGAGTGAGTGGCCCATATATGCTATTACTTTTTAATTATAATAGTGTGAACCCTGGGTTCATTGCAGGAACAGGACATCACTGTTGTAGTTTGGTTTCTTTCAGTGGGCTGATAATGATGGTTTGGTTTTACTCCCAGTGTGTTAAAGATTTTGAGAGCTCTGAGAATTGTTTGGTAAATGTATTGTTGCATCTGGTAGTACTAAGTAGGTATTTAAGCCTTACAGGGTGGTGTTATTTTTCGAAGGAGGTGTGACATGGAGTTGACAAAACACAGGATCTGAAAGTCTTCAGGGCGATGCGCAGGATCCTCCATTCGCTCTCCAGTGCTCTCCTGCAGAGCCGTGCCCTCTGTGCCTGTCCCTGCTGCCTGGGGACAGTCCCTGCCAGCCCACCGGCAGCGAGCTCGCTGGGATGCTTCATTCAGGGCAGCAAAGCGCTTAGAAGACTAGATGCTGATTTTAGAAATATCAGGGTACAAATAACGTCTGAACCATCCTGGTATTGTACTGTTCAGTGCCAGACATGGGGGAATGAAGGAGAGGATTGCACCGTGTGTGTGTACTGACCTGTAGGAAACAGGCCCCCCTGCGTGGCCATGTGCAGGGGCTCGGGGCGGTGCTGCTGGAAGGGGTGGCCTGTGCTGTTCTCTGCTGTCTGCAGCCCTGACCACAGAGAGGTCTTGTGGCTTTCCTTGCAGACTCTCTGCTGGGAAAGAGGGTAGTATGGTGTCCAGATCTGGCATCTCGAAATTGCCTTTGGAGAGGCAATAAAGGAAAAACTAGTCTCAATCACAGGAGAGAGAGCAAGCAGCAGAAGCAGGGCTTTTTTGCCAGATAGCTATTTTGGGGAGAGTAAATAATTACTTTTGAAGCCATCTGTCTGAATTGCCGTGAATCTCACCATAATTGATCAAGAGTGTTAAATAATTGAATAGTAGTGTTCAAATGAGTATCTGTACCTAGCTTTCATCTACTTCACTTGGTTCTAGTGCGTGACAAGTACCTGTCTGCTGTCTTGGAGCTGTGAAGGTGGCTGTTTATCCCTGCGCTGCTGGCCTACTTTCAAGCAATTCATACAGTGAGAAACCTGATTACTTTTTCAGTTTGGTGGTCCTAAAATGTGCTGTGGTGAAAACTGTACCTGAACTTGCTGCAGTGGTAAAACTGAAGCATGATCTCCCTCAGCTGTGAGCTGCTGGCTGAGCTTAACCTCTGGTGTAGGAGCAGCAAGAGCTCCTGACCAGTGCGGATCTGCCGAGATTCCCGTGGCTCAGCCGGCCCAGGGATGGCAGAGCGGTGGCACGGCAGTAGAGGAGGGCTGGCCGAACCCCCTCCGCCTGCCCAAGGGGAGGTCGGCTCCAGCTGCTGCTGCACTGCCGGCTCGTAAGGTAAACACTGGGTGACCTATAAGCCAGCCAGTCAACTCGCGTGTGGCCTTATTAGGCAAGTTGCTGCGGCGGCGTCTGGGGACGGAACATGCTGGATGGCGGCAGAGAGTGCGCAGCCCAGAACGGATCCAGCCCAGACCCCTCGAGATACGACCCAGTACTGCGGCGCTGACAGGGAGCTGCTGCTGCTGAGTGCAGCTGTCAGACTGAACTCTGCTTGGCAAATATCAAGTATTATGCTAGACATAGCTTTAAAAAAATACATATCCTTCCATGTAAATGTTAATAACTGTAGTTCTCTTTCCTGACATATTTTTCATGTGCTTGGTTATAACCTTAAGACGCCAGTTCACACTGTCATTCCATATACGGGAACACTTTGCGGTCGCCTTTGTGAAGTATGTTTTCATTCCTTGTGCTGCCTGCTCTCAGAGACACACCTGAACTAAGAGGAATGATTTTTTGTGTGTGAGGGACTTCAGAACTTGTTTCTTCTCTCTCTCTTGTGCAGTTTTATGCCCTTTATTGGAAGACTGTTACTAGCTAAAGGAATGACCCTGCTCCCAGGAGAAGGGGAATACTGGCATGTGTTACCTATGTGCAAACCAGTACTTGACTAGCTTGCTTTATACCCACCTCATAAAAAACAACTTTCACATGGAAGAAGGCTTCAAAAAAAAAAAAAAAAAGTCTGTGTTTTTCCCTTAGTAAAATCCCCATATTTTTAGACAAGTACAGTACAGGCAGGTGCTGTACAAGCTTTCATGTGCAGCTCTAGAGAAGCTCTTCAGATCTGACTTGTGATTAACTGTTATTAGTGATGCGTACCCTCCTGAGCACTGGGCACATTTGTGATTTTTGCAGGGGACTATGGAGTCTATGAAGGCAATAAAGAGTAAAGGCCGTCGCTGCTATGAATTTAAACCCGCTCTCTAGAGAACAGGCTCCAGAACTGCAGCATCACTGTGCTAACCAGGCTTTCTTTTCTTATGAATTTTTGCTTAGCCATGCTGGTTGCAAATGAAGCCTGATATGCGTGCTTATCTGTGGTGATGTTATTTTCAGTGACAGTACTTGTAGTTGAGCTGTCCTACCTTGACCATCAGCTCTTGAATAAAGCACATGCTTTTGCTTTATTTCTTTCACTAAACAGTTACTTTTCTGAGAAAGCATTGCAACATGCTATAAACAGGATGAGAGCTGGGGTCATGGGTTTTTTTTGTCTGCCTGAGGCTTGAAAATGCAGTTATATTTCAAGGTAAGTATGCAGGGATGTGATGTGGCCTGCAAAATGTCACATCGCAGCGGTAAACAAAATTGGTGTTTTCCTTAGATGACTATCGAGAAGAGCTAAAGAATTTTGTTATAAATTCTTCCTTGTGGTATGCGTGCCTCTCTCCGCTCCCTTATTGGGCTCTTATGAGCGCTGATAGCAGCGCAGAGGTGTTCAAGAGCCGCCGGGAGAAAGCTCAGGAGCTCTGTACTTTTTGTGTCCTTAACTGCAGGGGGCCACTTGCCACTCCAGGCAAGGAGGCAGCTTTGTGTTGGTTGTATTGCACTCTGTCAGAAAGTTTTCCACAGATTGAAAAGACTAAAAGTATCTAGAGATGGGGAAGCCTGTCCTAGAAACCCTGGCCACTTGTTTGGCAGACAGTTTTGCAGTCTCTCCCAGTGGTGGCTTATGCCATCGGTCGCTGCAGCAGCAAAGCTCTTGTTCACTGCAGCAGGAAAGAAGCAGCTGCTGCTTGTGTCATGACTTCAGTGCCGGATGTCCACAGAGCTGTGCCTGACCCTGTGCCTTCATGTTCTGAACTGCAGCTGCTTTACCATGAGCCATGGTGGCAATGCTCTCAGATGCTGTTTTGCTAGGTAAAAACCTGTCTTTCCCCGGGCTGTTTAATCATTTAAATTGTACATACTGCGGCGATGTGTTCCTGCGTTATTCCTCCTTTCCAGCCGTTTGCTCAGTCCATGGCTAATCCTGGCCCTGTGCACACCTGACATCTTCTGTTATTGTTTCAGGCCTGCAGACAAATAGATCTGACTCAATTCAGATAATGTGCCTCAATGGTATATCTGATTACCGTATGTGAGAGGGTTATGTGGCCTTTGAACTTCCTTTAAGGAGCTAGTCTAGACTGATGTTACTCCTAAAGAGAAAAACCTTGAAGTTCTTTAATTATGCTACAGTCTTGCCATATGGTTTTGTGAACAGTGATATGAGATGTAGGCATGCAGGGGGACATTGCCTTCATGTTCCTTATTCTGAAATGTGTTGCAAGATTGAAAGGTACCCAAATCTCCTTTCAGGAGACTTTGAGTGCTGTAATTAATGACTTGAGTGAGACTGAAATAGCAATCCAGAGACAGAAAGGCTTTCTAGAGTATGCATGGAAAAATAGCTGTTGTTCTCCCTTTTCCCAGAGCACCTGAGTACATATTCAGTACAAAAAGACCATCCATATTCTTCTAACACATCTGTCACCTTCTCCTAAAAAAGCTTTGTCCCCTGTACCATGCTTACTAATAATCTTTTTTAATCTCTTTGCACATGACCTGTTTTAAAGTACACCACACAGGTAACACAGTGCTGAATTTTGTCTGAAAACTTGTCCAAAACATGATCGCTACCCAAAAAGCAGAAATCTTCTTGCCAGGATCATTATTCAAAAAAGTGGAAGTGGAGAAAAAAAGCAAAGTAAAAAGGATTAAACTTGCTTTTCACTGGAGAAATGATACCATGTCATGAAACTATTCTAGCTTAAAAGTCTGTACAAGTGGCCTCCATTTAGAAAGGAGAATATCACTTTGCCTACGTATATGAAGTTTGCATAGAAAAGAGCAAACAGACTGGCATTGCCAGCCAAGAACATATATTCTTTTTGCAAGCTAGGACTCTTGAACATGACTTGAGACAATAACTTCCTGTTATAAGTGATTATGCTACTGAAGTAATCTGTTAGATTTTTGACCTATCCTTTAGCTTTAGGCTAAACGATTTCTTGAACACTTTGGCAGAATTTGCTGGAGGGCGGGGGAAAGAGAAAATAAGGAAAGGAATGGTCTTCTAGTGCCTTACCACTTACTTCTGGAAATACATTACCATGTGTTAAAACCTGACAGGGTGGCTTGTGGTGGGTGAGTGGTCTGGAGCCTGGGCAAAGAGGTCAGACGGAGCGATGGAAGAGAGCGGTCAGGTTTAGCTCTTTCTTCTGACCTTCGTTCCTGAGATCATCCACAGCATCTCAAGTCTCAGCACAGCTCTCTTTGACTTGCTCTTTCAAGTGCCCTCTCTCCTCATCCAGGAGCAGAGCAGCGAAATAAAATTCATGAGCTCCTTTAGACCTCTGCCTATGAAGTGTGGATGTAAATATGATTTCATCATCATGTTTATACAGATCATCTCAGTTTTCTGTGCTGCTCAGATTCCTGTTTACCTAACTAGCATATTTGCTGAAAGTTTCTTTGCAGTCACTGTTGGTTTTCTTTCCTCTGCATTCTTGATTTTTTTAATTTTTAGGCTTTCTTCAAACAGCTGTCACAGGCTTCTTTGATTTTTTGTTTTTATAATAAGTGCAAGCCACAACAAAGTATCTAGTTCTCCTTATCACAGAGGAGCACTTCTAAATATAAATTCATAAGCAATCAAAATTCAGAAAGAAAAAAGACGTGATCTTGGTGGGACTCTGATTCATAACTCTTCAGTGCTTTGGGGCTGACAGCCCTGTAAGTTGGGAACAGCTTTGCAAGCCGTTTAAACTGCAGTTTTGATTACAGTGATTAGTTTTGCCAGACAAAAGGAAGATATTTTCCTTTTCTTCCTGTGGGAAGCTTCAGAACAACATTTAGCTGCCAGCTGGTCTTTCATGAGCAGTCTCAGATTTGAAATGTATGCATGCTTAACCTCTAGCTCTTTGCCCAGATGACTGCAAACTTAGCTTCCAGCTGGGCTGCTCCCCTTTCTAACGGCTGAACTGTTGTTCTCTTTTTGTTTGCTTATGTTGGAGGCTGCTAATACTCAAGAATTAATGATGGCAGAGGAGGACAAGAACATTACTACTGATTTGTAACACAACCGTGATAACATAGTTTGGCTGAGCATACTTCTAGGTCCTGGAGAGTGGATCACTTTGAAGGGCAAAATCCTCTTCCTTCATCCCTCATCAAGTATTTGTAGTTGAATTTATTTTCTTCTGGGAAAGACTTGTTCTTAAACCTAACATTTCCGAACAAGCAGCAAAAAGCTAAATCTAAGACTTCATTTCTTTATACCATTGCTTGACCCTGGTGTCTGTTTTTATCAAGGTGTCTTTTCCAGTGCCAGAACTGGAAGGGAGAGAGGGAAGTTGTCAGTTACATACAATCATCTTCCCAATGGGCTGTGCGAAGTGATTAGCGTTGGTGAAATACCCTAGGGCTCCAGCATCTCTTGGCTTCAAGAGTTTTAATGTTGGAAGCAGCGTTGGCATCTACCTCTCGTCTTGAAGTGAAGCAGAACAAGCTCTGAGGTCACAGATTCTGCACAGTAGCACAGTTTTAGTATTAACGGCAGTGGCATTAATGTGAATTCATAGATACCATGCACAGAGCCATAATCAGTGATCACCTTCCACCCTAACATGAAGAGAGCTTGAAACAAGACTTTACACTATGTCTGGGATTTTTTGTGAAGACCTTGATACAGGTGTTCCTTTTATTGCATATTTTACTTTCGTCTATAATAATTCCCTTTGTTCCCATGGGTAGGCCCCTGTAATCTTGACCTGCAGCCGTAAATAGTAGGGAAAGGAGTCCTACTTGTACCAAAGCCTGTCACAAGTATTCCTCCCCAGGTGGTAGCCAGAGCTGTTGGAGAAGCTGTCCTCTTTCTATGTCCTGTGAGTAGAATTTGAACAGCACAAGCAAGAACCTGTTTAAAACATACACATTTGTGAAAGGCACTCTATAGAGCATTTCTGTGTTTGTGCAGCTCTATGTGCTTTACCTTCTGCACCTTGTTCACCAGAAGGAGGTTGAGGACAAAATGTTGTAGATGATTACAGCAGTGGAATGTGGGAGCCTGTTCTCTTCCCCCACAAATACAAACACACCTTTCTTCTGTCATATGGGACATCGCCAGACATGGAGATGAAAACCAAGCTAAGGTCACCTCTTTTGTTAGCTTGAAGGATTGGTCCTTTTCCTGGTCATAAGATCCTGTACCTTTCTCTTCGTTCTGGCACCTTCTGAAAAGCATACCCAGCAAAAATAAAAGGGAATATTTACTAGCAGTTCAGTCATATGACTGGGTCAGTAGGGGAGCAGGAGGTCCTGCAGGGTGGAATGGGTGGGACTGTCTGTCTTGGCAGCTGTGAGCTCTTGCATTGGCTCAGCTGTCAAGTCCAGCTTCTCCTTCAACCTTGCTAGAGACTGCCACCACGAGATTTATCAAATTAGTGTTATTTATCTGCACTTTATCCGAACTGTTCTCTTAGTGTGCACCAGGATGTGTTATGGGTGCTTAAAAATGCTCCAGGTAATACCTGTATTTACAAGATCAAGTAAACGCTCTTCCCACAAGCAGGGTTCAGGAAGAGGGGACGTTTTTAGAACTGCACTTCTCTTATTGATATACCCACACAGATACTGGTCCAGAATGTCCCATTAACTGTTACCAGCAGCTTCTTTGTTATTTCTGCACTGTCTCATATTTGTGTTTTAAGCACACCTGCACTTATGTCTAGGCCATAAAGCGGATTTTCAGGTTAATGGCAAGTTTGGACCACTGTCAACAGATTTCATTTTTTGTTAGTGCTTTTGTGTGTACTAGACTCAAGTACATGGAGACCTTCACAGCTGGTCAAGAGAGCACTGCTGTGTTCAGTTTGTGTTCAATGGGTAGTGCTGTGAAGTGGCTAGAAATAAACACAAGAAAAAAATGTGGTACGTCCCATCAAATATTTCTGAGCAGGGGATATTACTTGATGAGTCAGGCTTCAATGCCATATTCCATGTGTTGGGTGACTCTCGTTCTAGGGAGCTCTGGGCTGTTGAAAGATAGGCTAATAAAAGGTTCTTCGGTTAAGGTCTCCCACATTATTCACATTTTAAAATAAATTAAAAAATAATACAAATAGCAGGGGCATTACACAAGGTGGAGTACATATTCTTCTATGCACTGCAAGAACTTGTTGGCATGAAAAGCTGTGTTTTGATGACCTAGACAGGCTAAATACAACCTCAGGGTAAGCCAAAAGAAATTAATAGGTTTTTGCTAGATTATATTTTTCACTTGTGGTTAAGCAGTCTCTTTCACAGCATCATCACTTATATTTTGCCTGTACGTAGAGGTTCCCAGCATGGATCAGGGTCCTGTTGTGCCAGCTACCATAAAAGCAGGCAAGAAAAGCCAAGAACTTCTGTCTTGTGTTGCTAAGATGCCTTTTTCATGGTCCTGACAACCCCAGCCTTGTGATGAGTTTTCTACTGGTGCTAGTTTAAATCTCTTTGTAGGCAGGAAACCTGTTGGAGGGAAGCTAGTGGGCTTTGGTTCAATAGGGTTGAATGCGTGGACCTGTTTCAGTCACATATTTAATGCTTCTTTGTGCGTGTTAGACAATCAGGTACTTCAGTGTGGAAGGCTGAGCCAGGGTTATTTGCACCATTTTGAACAAATACTTCCAGACTTTCAAATTTAACTATAAAGGTTTCTGAGTCTTCAATCCGAAATCCATCAAATATGCTTAATAAAAAAATATGGTAGCTAGACAATACTTCTGTGCAATTTTTCACCTTCTGTCTTGAATTAAAATATTTGAAGCTGTGGTATCTGTTCTTAAATCTCCACCCCCACCAGTAATTTTGCTCATATGTTATCCACAGTTCTTGTCTGTTTTAAATGTTCCAACTAATAGTTAGGCAAAATATTTAGCATAATGATATGATTAACAGAGTCACTTTTTTTTATGGCAGCCTGTATGCTGCTTTTCTCAAGCAAGCATTGCAGTTTATCCTGATTTAGAGATAGGAACTAATTATTCCTCTTCTTGGAGGTGTGGTGTCCTGTTTTGGGGGTTTTTTTGTGTGTTTTGGTTTGGCTTTTTTTTTGTTTGTGGGTCTGTTTTTTTTTTTTAGTATGAGGATTTTAGGGGTTCTGCATTCATTTTGCAGGAATATTATGTGTGATTTGGCTGGATCTTTGAAGTGGTAATATTATAAATCTCCCAATCACCATTGCCCAATCTGTTTTAGCATTCATGTGCCTAATTTCTGTTTGTAATCTGATTACTGGCTTGAGCTGCTCCAGCTTGCAGCCTATTGCTATGCATTTACTATACTCCCTGGGACGCGATAGCCTGACAGCTCCGGTCCTGTGCTATGAAAAATCTCTACATGATATTGCTAAGACAGGCCTAGGGCTGTGGCTGCTTGAGAATTAGCTGCTATTGTAGTTTCTCTTTGCTGAATCCTTTGTTTGTGCAACCATGTTCAGAAATCCTTGGATCTCCAGCTATTTGGGAAATGTTAAATACTCTGAGGAGCAAGGTAAGAGTTGCAAGTAGACAGAAAAAAATGCAATTAATTTGTGTGTGTTTAATTTCTCTTGTATATATGTATGCATCTGTAAATATTGTTTGACTGGATCCTCTGCAGCTATGTTAGCTACTTTAGCAATCGGTATGCAGTTAGTCACCTAGGCTATTTCATTATTTCCTAAAGGACACTTTTGAAAGATCCGATTAGATGGATCTTTTAATTAGCTTAGCTTGCCACCGACTTAGGGCCTTTAAATATACTAAGTAACACTGCAAGGTTGCATCTACTTTTTTTTTAATATATTCAGCATTTTTAAATTTCCTATGTATTAAACTGTGGATAGTGGTTTTCTCTGGTAGTTTGTACCTAAGAGGGACTATAGACTGAACAAATGGTTAAACTTGTGAGCAACTGTGATTTAGACCTCAGTAAATATACTCTTAATTTTAAATACAAATATTTAAAATTGCTTTAATGTGAATATGAGCATGTTTAGAATTCCTAAGTGAAAGCAGGAGCAAAATGCTGTTGCAAAGATTTTCTTTCTGTGTATCAGGTTCTGTGAGGGTGGGTTTTTTCCTTTAAATTAACCATTGAATTAAGACTGCGTTAAACTGATGTTCTCTCGTGGGCATATTTATTTACTTTTGAAGCAGAGTTGTTTTACTTTTTCTCCTGTGTTTGCATGTAATTGTAAGACTTCCATATTGTACTAAGTAAGTTTTATTGGACTTTAATCCCCACTCATGGGGTTTAATTTGAACAGGAGGAAATACATAAAATATGAAAACTGTATAACAGAATGTAATTTTCTGGTTGGGTTTTCTGTGTCGGAGTGGGGGGCAGGGAAGAGAGGAGCTTGCACCTATGAAATACAGTGAAGTTTTAAGACGTTTTTGAGGCATTTTAGATGTGGTGTGTATAAATATTACTGAATATGTTTAATGGGCAGCAAGAGTCAAACCAGCTTGGGTGCCCCCTCTTAGCAGCCCTTCTCCCTCCCTTCTCCCCGCGCAGCCATGGAAGCTGCTTTCTTCCCTTCTCACGTCCCCTCTCCAGTTTTGGCCGGGCTAGGGAGAATTTCTCTGTGGTCTACTTGTGGTTTTCATAGTGGACAGCTGTTTTAGTGCCAAAAACTATAGGATGGGTTGTATCCTGTTAGAACGGCTATAAATTTCAGATATGCCTGGTTCTGATTAGCTAAGCTGATTCTGAGCTGGGCTTTTTAAGTTACTGCATACTCTTCTCACAGTAATGTAAATCTGGCCTTTTTAGAGGATACTTACAGCATATGGACTATTCTTTTTATTGTTGTAGTGTAAAATATAATGATTTATATACCATTCACACTGTTTTTCTTTTAATACTCTGTTTTGGTCTAACAAGATGTTTCTGCGTAATCTGTGTGCTTTATTCTCCATTTACTTGGAAAGAGAAAATGAATGTTAATAAAAACAGGAAAAAGTTGCCAATTAAAGTTGAAGAATGCTGTTAGTAAAGCTGCTTGAAATCTGCAGTGACTTGTAGCAGATGCCTAAAAATGCTTTTTTGCACATTTTAAACATCTTTATCAAGCCATTAAAATGGTCTTTTTTCTTTTACTTTTTTAAAAAAATATTTTTATTATTTTGTTTACCTGGAGAGGTGTCAGATAGAAGTGGAAGAGAGGACAGGGCTAAAAAGTTTTGAAAAGCATAGACAGAAGATATTCTATAAATTAAGACCCATGTTGTCAGCTATAGTAAGTTTCATTAAACCCTTTTTGCAAAAATAAGAAACATCCTACCTACATTTTAAAATATTTTGTATAAGCAAATAATATTCTTTTTGTGAGTTAGCTTTTCTTTGAAATAGTTAAATCTCAGTTCTGAGGTACAGTAAAAGGGATATTGCTGCTTTTGAATCGTTCTAAAGTCCAGGTTGTGTAATAGTGGTCTGTCTTTGAAAAATAAAGTGAACAATGTGTCAGTGACCAATTGTTTTTTAATTTAGGGTCTGGGGGTAGTTGATGTAATACAGATGGAGATGGAAGGCAATTTTCCCATTGGGAGTAAATTATTAGTAGCTTCATGTGTTTTTCAACAGCACTCACAGACCAGGTGCTCCTCTGCTTCCTGCTCACAGTTCTCCAAGGTCTCTTAATAGTATGTGCAATGTTGAATGGAGGCAGCTGGTCCTTGCAGCACTGGTCCCACCTTAACACTTGGTCACCGTTTAGACCGTCTCATGATGCTCGTGACTGCAGAAATGAAAAAGTTGAATCTGGGCCTGGGAGAGAGGGGAGATTGCCCATTGCCCTCTCTGAGAGTAAGCGTGTTCTAAGGCTATTCAGGAAAAAAAAAAATAGAGCTCCCAAATAATAGACAACCTGTAGAAATATTTCTGTCATAGGTGGTGTAATACTGTTGTTGCAACAGATCCTCAGCTGGGCATCTCTGACTTCTGCAGTGAATATGCAGTTTTTATGGTATTGCTAAACTGCAGCCAAAAAGGCTCTTGGTGCTTGCAGCATTTCTCATTTGCGGAGTGCCTCCTGAATATGTCTTCTACCCATTTAATAAGCTGGGAAATGGACTCAAGGAGTTTAAACAATAGCGCCAGACTGCAGTGCTACACCATGAATACTGAGATTAGAGCATGGCAGTTCCATAAAGTGTTGAAACTTTTGATATGTTTGCTGTCTAGATGTGTTTTTGTAAGGCTTTGGTTTATCACCATCTTGAGTATTCCAGCTTATGCTACTTTGACTAGAGGGGAGGCCTTTGTACAGTCTTTTCCAGTGGAAAAGGACTATGATTGGAGGCCATAACCTAATTTCCTAAATGTTCCCCATTTATTAGAGCAAATTTACTACGGTGTTGTGTTTGTTTGTTTTTTCCCCACAGATTTTGACAAAGAAAACTCAGTCAGATTCAAACCTTCACGATTGCTCCATAGGAAGAGAGCTCTAAGGTAAGGTGAAGTTTTTCTTGTCCAGTGAAGATGACTGGTTGCATGATTGTAACTTGCAGTCATTCCTTGAATCTATGTTCATTCTTTTGTCAGGGAAAATGGTTGTTGGTTCTCTAGCAGGACCAAGCTTTGGCCTATAGGAGATGCTCTGAACACACACTGAAAACACCAACTGCCTCCTAAGTAATATGGAAATTTGTAGCTGGCATTGCTTAGGGAAGAGTCCCACCCTGCACTGAGCCTTCTGCCACTGCAATGCCAATTTTTCCTAGCGTGGCCCAGAAACAGTGCAGACATTTAGTGCACCAGCTTGGAAAACTGATGTCTGAAAAAGAAGGTGGCTGAAGAGGGTGAATTAATTATACAGCCATGCAGAGAGCTTCATCAGCACATGGGAGGGGACATGACGGAGATGAATGGAGAGGTGACGTTGCTGCATCCTTGAAGGGTCGTGCTGCCTCACACCTGCAATCTTAGGGCACAGTTCCACAAGGCTGAGTAAGGGGATACAGTTCTCAGTTGGGCAAGATGACAAGTCATGTTCCCTCTGTCTTCCCATCCTCACTCCAACTATTCTTGGTGTCCACCTTTGCACTTACTGGACTCATTCATAATGGCACAGAGAGGAGGCCAGGGAGCTGCAACCAGCTCTTTACCCAGCAACCAGCTGTTTTGTTGGTTCAGCTGCACAGGAATCCACCGGCCTTAGCCACTCAGGCTCAGCTTTGCAAGCATCTTTTCAGTCAACACACCCTGATTCTCTGCCATGTTGTTCTTAGGTACTGCTGAGAGATGGAGGGAACAGGTGTACAAGACACATTGTGTTATGGAAGGCAGGTAGGGGAAAGGAGGAAAGAGAGGAGAAGGATGTGACTCTAGAATATAAGAGCCCAGGGAAGGAAATTCTCCTGAAGGCAGAGAAGAGAAAAATGAACATCAAGCACCTAGCTTGAAGTGGATTTTCATGCCTGTATTTCAATCACAAAATCTCAGTATATCCCATAGCTTTAATCCAGATGGCAGGGCAGTGTTTACAGTGGCATTTGGATCAAACTTCTGCCTCTTTTGGGCATGTAACTAGGTTAGTGGGACAGCTATTTAGAAACTGTATGCTGCTGCTGCTGCAGCAGCACATGAAGTTTTCAGCCTGGAATCCCTGATGTATAGAAGCAGCCCACACTTACTTTGGATGTTGCAAGAGCAGTGTAACTACTGAGACTGTCAAATAACTCTACTAGTGCCACATTATACATTGTTTTCAAAGAAAGAAATGTGGAGGCTGTGAAATATTGTTGCCTGTGTTTTAACGGGATGATTTCCTGAACATTGGCCAGTATTATTAGTTTGTTAGGAGCCTGAGACCAAACCACACACAAATCCTGTGTGAAACAAACTTGTGGAACCTCATGCTGTTGATTGCATTTCGTGAACCATGATCAGAGGCTACATTTCAGGCAAGCAAAAGAGAAGTTCCTCTTTCAGTATCCAGATTTGACAGGGAATTTAGGAAGAAAGAATTCTTGCAGACTTCTACTTTTTTTTTTCATTTGGAGAAACTCAAGTATGCCTTAAATTATTTTAATAATGAATGTGCATAGCCTAGCTGTTAAGTGCAGAAACTGCTGGTGCTGCTTCTCAAAATCTGCACATAAATTTATAGCGTAACCTGAGAAATTAAGAAAAGCAAAGATGAGAGGATCTAGTTGTGATACTTCTAGGATAGTTCTAAATTATTGTTGCAGCTGCTTCATTAGCAAAGAAACTAATAGAGCAGGGAGACATCTGGATAGATCCCTTTGAGAAAAATGGGAAGTTTAGTGAGGAATTCCTTATAAATGTATTGTTTTAAAAGCCTTATAAGTAGTGTCCCGTCTTTTTTTTTAAACTATTTGGAATTGCTCTAGCATCACTCTGATTCAATGTAGAGTCCTAATGAATGTTCTTATTGAATACTGTGACATGTCCTAAATGTCCTACTTTCATTTTTAGAATTAATTCTATGTATGTATCTATAAATACCTAATTGTTTGGCTTGCCTGTATCATCCTCAGAGCAGTTGTGTCTCTGAATTCTGTGTGCAAGTGAAAGCAATGTAATTGATACATCAGTTTAAAACATCGTGTGTTTGTAATGTCTAAGTATTCAAAACAAGCAATACAAACTGCAGCTTCACAAGAGAGAGCAAAAATGCCTCTGGAGAGAAAAGAAAAAAACCGTAATCAGCATATGAAAATACTTAATCATCTAAAAATAAACAAGTACATAGAAGCTGCCAGTCTGTCCAGAGGGAAATGGAAAATTAAGGCAGAAGGGAGACTGTGAAGGGACTTTCAGAAAGCAGATAACCTGTGGTGCCGTATAGCCCAGCAAGGGTTAAGCTTAAGAAGCTTGTTATTAAAAGAATTTTAATGAAATCTGCCAGTGAGCAAAGGTTGGAAGCCACCCTTGGTACTAAGGAGGAGGGAGCTCACATACAGGAAGGACTGGATGTAATGGAAGAAAAGGGATGTAATGTAATGTAATAATGCTGAGTGCACAGTTGTGCATTGGGGGCTGATAAATTTTTGTCACTTGCAGCTGATGAAAGCAAAGCCTTGGCAAATTAGTTCCTCATGCAGGATTGAGCAACTAATATAGTGTAGATATAAAAAGGGAAATGTATTGTAGATCCCGATGTTCATCTGGCTAGTCATATTATAATGCTTTCTCTATCAAAATTCCTATTTTTATAAGACACTGACAAGACCCATTTCTGGAATCAAGACTATCCAGTCCTGTTTGCCATATACAAAAAAAAGATAACTTAGAACTGGAATAGACAACTATTTACAGGTAGTCAATGAAACTGAGAGCCTGTCTTGAAGTTGAGTAGATGTGGAAAATTTCTGTTAAGAAAAGTAAGGTGACTAACACTGACACAAGAACAAACACAAGAAAACCCAGTGAAAGACATTTATACTGGATTTAGAGGGTCTCTGGAACTCCCTGGAGTTTGGAGGAATGGGCAGGACTGAACCTAACTAGTTAACAGGATTTATAAGTTTGTTGAGGCTCCACAAGCAATCCAATAATACAATGCTTTTTAGAACCAATGGGCTAGTGCTAGTCCTGATTCTGTATGATTTTACCCTTGGAAATTTGTGTAGGACTGGGATGTGGTTACGGATGTTAGTGCACAGTTAAATTAAACAAGGGTCTTGCTGTATGAGTGAATGCTTTTCTGTACAGAGTCCCATGTTTATGGAAACTAAAGGTGTTGCACTGTCACAAGCATTATGGAACTATTTGGAGATGCTGCTAAATAAAGCCCAAATATTAAAAAGTCATGAGCTTGGTCCCTCAGCACTTTTGAGACAAGTTTTAAGTAATCAAATTGATTTGACAAATTTTGGTTTTGATTTATAGCCTTCAGCCAATATTCACATTTTTCAAACTCATCCTCAGCCAAAAGGAGTAGAAACTGCTTTCAAATGGAAACTGTGGAATCACCTAGGCAGTCTCTAGAATCTGTGTCTGTAAGAAAATAACATATTGTGAGGCTAATAAGAATCACAAGTGTTGGCGATGTGGGGTTAAGCATACAGAAACATGCAGTTAACTGTCTGAGTCTGCCCAGTCTCAGATGACACATGCACCCATTTACCTGTGGCTGCTGTGGGCTGTTTTTTAGTTTATTTTTGTTTTAATTTAGTTCCATTAAAGTGTTTTCGCCTTGTTAGGATACACAGTTTTCTGTAACGGACAGCTTATTGCAGCTCTTCATCTTCCATTTGCTCTTTTCTGTAGTGGCTAACGTTGTTTTTCTTGGCAGTACCTGGAACAATTTCTGTAAGTGCAGTTGTTGGAGAGGATTTGCAGCAGGTGGCACAGCGCCTGAATGTGACATAGCCCAGTTTCTTGTCATTTCAAGGGTTTCATTGTCATTTCAAGGGTTTTGTTCTGTCCTCAATGTCTTACAGAGGAATACTGTTTATAAATGATAAAGAATCAAATACTTCTTGGAGTTAATGTAAACTGTTACTAATCATTATACATTAACACTCTTTTCAAGGAGAAATGTTCTTCTGGAATAGTACGTGTAATAGTAAGTGCAGAATAGTTATATATATATTTGGTGTTTTTTACTATTTTTTTATTTTCTAACCAAATACCATTAATTAAAATGTATTCAATTCTTTAAAAAGCCAATTAGAAACTGTCCTAAGGAAGGATTTTCCAAGAGTAAGGCTGTGCAATTTGTCTTATTGCAATGATGGCACTACCACGGCCAAATGAAGACCCTCGGATCACTGTGGAGATTTGTATCTGTTACACCTGTCTACACAGTTTACTGAAGGTTTTAAGACTAGTTCGAGTTTTCTTATGCCTGACTTGGATAGTTTAGAAGTCATAATGACAGAAAAGAGCAGTTCTCTCTCAGTTTTTAATCACTGGAGAGAAAAATCTCACTTTGTATACCTACAAGATAATAATCTTCCTCCAAAAAGTCTCTGTAGACAGTATCTACTTTAAACCATTATGACATCTATATTTTACAGTTAAAATTTGTATATTTAATGAGTATATTTGAAGAAATATTTTGTCTCATCTAAATGGGCATTTTTGCTGTTTTGAAAAGACAAGGTATAAAACTAGATGATCTGCTGCTTGTATCAGCGTATTATTTAATAAGCCACATAAGATCCAGAGATCAGTGCAGTAACAATAGAGCAGTCATCCAGAAAGCTTCTAGGTGGAGTGTAAAATACAGTATTGCATTTGATGAAATATATTTTAATATTTATGGAGAACCATTCGATATGGGTTATTTCAAATGTAGTTGCTAGTGAAGCATTTTGAAGACAGTCTCTGGTCAGTAATTTAATGCAAAAATGTGTCACAGACAGTTCTAAACAAGTTTCAAATTATGTTAGGTTTGGCTTTGTGAATTTCTTGGGGTTATTTCTTATTTCATTCTTCTGGAAAATATTTTCTTTGCTATCTCTGTTTGACTATCTTGCAGTAAATTGGTTACATCTTGGCTTTATTTGATTTGTAGCAGAAACATCCACAGTTCTGTAAACCAGATGTTGCTTTCAGTTTTCAGAAGGAGTTCTCATTTGAAGATAAAGAAGAACTTGCAAACAGCACAAAGGATATCGATGCTAATCTCTTAGCAGTACTTCCAAAAGGTAGGTAAGGGGGACATGTTATGAACACAAGTGGTAATTTAACAGCATGTGAAGTTTAGTCTGTGCAACTGCAAGGCACAGTTAAAATCACATAGGAAGAGATGTTTTGTAAATTAGTTTTCTTTTCCCTGTGAAGCACACATAGGGGATGGAAGAGGGGATGAACCACAGTGCTCTTTTACAAGGCCTTGTGGCGTCCCTGCTTCAGCTTTGTTTACCTAGTTTTCGATAGGTTAAGAAGTAGTTGAAACTCAAAACTTCAGAGAAGAGTTTTTGTACAGTTAGATTAATACTGAAGTCAAAGGTATTAACTTGGCCGGCCAAGTTAATTACAGTCCAGTCCCCTTCAGTAGTCAGTATAATCAGTGTGCTTCCATGACCAACTGACTACACACTGAATTTTAGTTTTGCATACTAAAGGACCTGCATTACGTATCGGGTTGGGGATTATTTCTTTAAAACTTCTGTCTTAGTCTGATTAATTTATGGAGGAAACAGCAGTTCCATCTTTGTCTTTTAACACAGTTGAGGTGGAGGCAAGAGTTAATTCTCGTGAATTATTTAGAGGAAATGACAATCTGCTTTGAAATAGTTCTTGTCCAGGATGACAAGGGTGACATTTGACTGAAGAACTAAATGTAACTGGCATCCCTTAATTCAGGGATGTTTTGGATCTCAGAACTTTGATTAAAACTGTGTGTGTCTTCTGATGTTATTTTTACCCTTTTCAGAAATACTACAAGGCTAGATGCACTAATCCCAACATAAAGGAACTGGTTTGTTCTTTTAATGTCATTTGTTGCAGAGTTCCTTCAGAAAGGAGTACTTCTTCTCAGCATAACATTTAAGTGATATATAAGTGATGTGCTTGCTTTTATAATGTAGTCATTACAGACGTCCAGAAAGAGACTTCATTGACACCGTGATGCAATACAGTGATATACAGTTATGCATTACAGACATCCTGAGAGCACTAGTCAGCAAGAACACAGAGACCCTCATTATTCCCTATACTTAGCCTTACAGTTATGCTGGCCAACAAGTTAATTGTGAGACTCTTCAATTGAGAAACCTTCTTTGTATGTTGCTTCTCAGTGAACTCAGTTTCTACTTTCTAATAAATTATTCTCATAATAAAAGCATCAGATTTGGTGTGTATCAGACTTAAGAAAAAGTTAGCAGTGAGAGCTGATGGTTAAATTCTGAGGGGACTACTTGAGGCTCAACGCTTTCTGAAAATTCAAATTATTTGTCCCATCTAGGGCCTGATTTTGATCCAGATTTGCACATGTTGGAAAATTGAAGGAATATATGTAATTTTCAACTGATACTGACTGAGCTGAGGTTCAAAGAGTCTATCTGAAGTCTCACATGCTGCTTCCTGCAGTTAAACATTGAACATGTTAGTATGCCTCTGCTAGCATAAACAGAAGATAAATGCTTCTCCAACCTGGTTTGTAGGTTTGCAGGTCAGGAGAGGAGGAGGTAGGGATCAGGCTGGTAGGCTTCACTGTTGTATTAAATTTTCCTCGAAATGAAAATGTGTATACCTGTATTGCAATGGTTATTTACTGTCTCTGAGAAGTTAATCCTCTGGCAGGTAAACCTTTGATCAGCGTCTGCTCAGGTTTCGCGGATGTATGTGCTCACTCTCTGCTGAGGACGTTTGGAAGGCTTGATTTAGTTTTTACAGCTTCTGTATTTTAAAAATAAAACTGCTGTCACATGTCTGCAACTTTATTCTCACGTTTAGTCCTCTGCTGTTATCAGAGAGCGCTTTCAGCAAAAATGTTCATATTCTGTAACAAATGTTTCTGAAAGATTTCCGAATTCTATAAGAAATTTTTCACCTTAATGAGTTTTTTGAACATTTTTATAAGATGAACTCTGAATGTACTTTTTTTTTATTCTGGGGCAAGACATGGAAAAATACTGCTTTTGCTAAATGCTGGTATTATAAAGTAAATGCTGCTCAGAAGGTCTACAGTTACCAAAATTAACGTGTCTCCTGACAGTCTGCCTTAGAGGGTATCCTATCATGGCATCCTGCTCAACATCCTAAAATAAAGCCTTGAAGTTTAGGGCTGTTCCTGAACTGCGATTGTTCTTCCTGTTTCCCTTTACTGACCAACACAGTGCTTACAAAGTGTGTTGGCATGAAGTAACTTAGATAAGGAGCTTTTACTGTGAAATTAATTATTTTAAGCTTCTTAGTCTCTTCCTGTGTGCTGAATCAGATCTCTGTGCTACCTTTTAGGTAGAACTGTTGTTATTCTTTAATGCTCGCGTGGGTGTCTTTGAAATGGTGTAGTTTCTGGTGGTCATGTGGAAAAACACCCCATGAATCAGCACAAACTTATTCAAGTTGCAAACTGAAGAAGATAAAACTGATCACCCAAGCTTGCAAGGGCCAACCAGTGTCCTTGGGAGTGAAATTTCTCCAACTGGGTTTCATGTTTTGGCATCAAATACTTTATTTAGCAAAAAGCAATCATTAGACGAGAAGACTTCCTGTATTTTATCTTTTCTTTTTTTCTCTTTTTTGTACTTCTTTTCCCTGCCTCCCCAGAAGAAGAATACTGCTGAAACTACTTTCACAAAAACCTCTGCAGGTGTTGGCCAACCTAGCTGAAATTACTGTCTGGAATCTCAAGTGTGGAAAAAGTGTAAGGCAGCATAGAGTAGTCCCATGCTATTTTCGTCCCATCTTGTTTGGGAAGGTGTTGGAGAGATGCTTCATGAGACCAGTGCTCTTTTTAGGACAGCGAAGCAGTAGTAGAATCTCTGGAACTTCAGCTAACACGTAGCATGAGGGTGTTGAGCTGCTGGGAGTTCTTTGGATGTTCCACATTTCTTGTATGCAGATGACTTATAGTCAAGTTTCCTTTTTTGGGGGCAAGAAATAAAAAGACAACTTTAGTATGTGAAGCTATGCTTTAGTGCTTTACTAGAGCTGTGTAAAAGACCTGTTCTCTGATGATAGTTTTAGGGACTGTATAAATTGGTGACTAGGGAAGAAAAATGATCAGGATTTGGATGGAATGTGGTTTTATTAAGTGTGAACTGTGGAGGCCTTTGACTTGTCTGAAGTGGCAGAACAATTATGGGGTTTGTTTTGACCATTTTATGTATGTATAGCCAACAGATGGAACAGAAATCTATAAAAGTCAGAGGGAACAAACTTAAACAGAAGTAGATTTGGCAGAGGTGAGAGCGAACTATTTATGAGAAATCATTTCCTTTGGTGTGACTGTGAGACGAAGGCTGGTTTCATATGGATACATTCTCTGTTTAATAGAGTTCCACTGTTAGCACAGCTTGAGTAGACAGGACAGCAGCAGGAGCTGCTCATGTACTGAGAGAAAAGTCTATAAAAACAAGACATAATGGCTCATCTTTGCTTTGGTGTTGGTTTGGGATGCAAATTTTGCATTGCCCAGGTCCAGTTCCCACCCATCTCCAGAGGTCTGTGCCTGGAGTTTGCTGATTCTCAGTGACTGTCTTGCACTGTCAACCTGGTCAACAGCATAGGCTTCCATCTGCTTTGCTGCAGATGCTGGAGCGACACATGAATGAGGTGTCCCTTGGGTTAGCACTGTTAAGTAGCTGCATATTTAGCTATTCTGCATTGCTAGTTGAATCAGATGTGTATACATTCGATTTTTTTTTTTTTTTTTTTTCATGGCATGATCACAATCCGAGCTAATTTGGCTTGAGAAATTGAAGAAGATAGCTTGAGTCTCTGTAAAAATGTAGACTAAAGGAGGTTTTGGAGAGTGGCCAAGTTGATTTCTTTCCCCTGTTCATTGCTCATTCTCAGTAGGCAGTCATCAGACACTGTATTCATACCTCATTCATTTGCTTCTCTGAGTAGTCGTGATTCATACATTCATTCCTACTGATCCAAGACATTTTACCTGAAGTCCTAGTGGCATTTCAGCACATAAGGCTGATGTGACAGCCAGTGTCAATAGTGTCTCTCTGTATCTGAGGTACAAGCACTGGTATTGACTACAGCAAACTTCCTGGGTATGTGTCAGCTAAGCTGAAAACCTGACTTAGCTATGCATGTATGTTCTTGCAGTAGAGGAAGGGGAGAGAAGGAGAAGGTGAATCTGACTTTTGAAAGGGTAGTGTTTCAGTAATGTCTGCCTTGTAAGTAGAGTGATAAAGTCTGGTAGGGAAAAGGCTGATAGATTTACTTCTGCAGTGATGTGGAACAGTGTCTAGTAGACACCCTGACTCATCAGCTGTTTCTGATGGCAATTAAGGGCTGATTTAGCAGGCTGTAGACTGTAGCTTGCCTTAACTGTTGATCCCTGGGTCAACAGGGTCAGAACACCAGAGGTATGCTGCATCAGAATAGGTGCACACAGCATTTTGCACCACATCTTTGCCAAGGAATGATACAGAGGAGGTGCAGGGGGTGCTAGTGTTAGCACACACACACATTCCCTCCTCTCTGCTGCGTCCTTTGACAGCCTGGATGGGTTCTCTTCCTGGCCGTAAGAAGTCACACCACACTTGTTTATGTAGCAGTTGCGGCTCTAGTGTGGTTTGCAAATAACACTGATAACTGTGTACGTATGTATATATATAGGGATTACTTAATCTGTCATGCCTCCTGTTAGTTCACTACTATTTTGTGAACTGACTGATGTCTGCTAGCAGATACCACCACCAAACAATTCAGAGGGTGAGAAGAAAAGTATGTACAATTAAAACTACAAGGGAAAATTAGTGAAGTAGAAAGTGATTAACCATGCAGGAATATCATGAGGGCATACAGCCATTTTCACTCCAACCATAAGTCACTAGGATTCTTGGGATTTTCTTAATGGAAGGAAGAGGGGGAAAGTAAGAAATGTTTCTCTTTAGACCTTGTAAGCAATGCAAGCGGTAATTCTGTACTATCTGCTTTTGAAACAGATTATTATGGTGTGTAAGCTTGACATCACTTAAACAAAATGCAATTTTGCCCAGTTTATATGAGATCTTGGAAGCTGCTGGGATGCAGAGTGGATTTTAAGTTAGACTGGAAGAACCTGGAGGGGAGGGCTCCTTGGTGTGTACCCCCATGTGCCTAGTGCACTTTTGACAACACAAGCTTAATAAACTAGGAAAACAAGAGGGAAATGCTTGTTTCCTGAAAAAAAGCTGGTTTAAACCTCTTTGACTGTTCTTCCTTATTCTAAAGCACTTTAGCAAGTTTCTGTGAGTTTCTGAAACTTAGTAGCTTATAAACTGTATAATCTTTTGTTGTCTCAGTTTCAGAATTAAGAAAACTGTTTGAACCAAACAACCAAGATTTTTTGGAAATGAAAAGGTAAAAATAAAAAAAGTCTTTGGCCTGTAAAACAAAACACACAGGTTGTTTTGTTACCTCCTCTTAGAAACTCTCCCCTCTAATCTTCAAAGATGCTCGATTTCACATTTTTCACCTTTTTATTTTCTTTTCTTTTTTTTTTTTTTTTGTTTCCCAGAAAAGAGAGAATAGCTAGACGCTTAGAGGGAATTGAAAATGACGCACAACCTATGCTTCTCCAAAACTGTCCAGGATCGGTCACACACCGTTTACTAGAGGAAGATACACCGAGATATATGCGTGCAACTGATCCATACAGTCCCCACTTAGGTAAGTAGTATGTATCAGTCAACCTTGCACTGCTGTGTTACTTTGTGTTTGCTGGCCTATCATTTGTGCAGTACATGGAGAGGACTTTTATAGAAAAGCTGTGGTCAAGGTTTTTTTAACTTGCCTTTTAAATTCTCTAGTTGTTGTATTTGAAAAAGGTTTATTATGCGTATTGTTTTAGAAGAACAAGAATTTGATAACCATTCTGAACGAATTATAACTTATACACATTTCTTACTCATTCGTATGTGCTTTTGGAGACACAAGTGCAAAAATGTAATGTATGGTAAGTGTACAGTCCCTAGTACACTTTGTTTTGTAAGAAAATGGGAAGCTTTTAGTTCACTGGATGCAAATGCTGGGTAGGGTCCTTTGGTTTTGGGGATGGACTTGCTCATTCTTGTACTTTTGACAGGAAGATCAAATGAAGAGGAGGAAACTTCAGATTCTTCTGTAGAAAAACAACCCAGATCATCCAGATACCGAGCAGAAATCACAGGAGGTAATACAGAGTCCTTGTATAATACAGGAAACATGGATGTCCAGGAACTAGAGTCAAAAGCAGAAAGAATAGCTAGGTACAAGGCAGAGAGGCGGCGCCAGCTGGCAGAAAAATACGGATTATCTCTTGATTCTGATTTGGATTCTGACTACTCATCCAGATATACACGGGCAAGGAAAGATCCCGACAGTGTGGAAAGAAAGGGAGTGAAAAGTGAAAGGCAAGACGATGAAAACAAGGACTGTGGCTCTCTGTATTTGTCCAGGACTGAGACAAAGGAGTCAAAGAGTGTGGTTTCTGAATCCAAAGAGTACTCCAGCCATGAAAAAGATGGTGCTCCAGGTAAAGAAGACCTTTCAATTGAAAAGAGTGATAGAAAAGCAGATGACAACAGTGCCATTAGACAGGTTTCTGACCCTTCAGCAGCCATGGATAGTTCTGTCTCCCTTTCACTTTCTGGACGAGAATCTTCCTCCCATAATGAAGTGCCAATATCACCAAAGCAAACCCGCAGAGAGTCCCGTTCTTCACCGAAGCGGGCAGCCTCACCAATCCATTTGCAGAATGACCAGCCCTTGCATAGTAACATCAGACAAAGGTAAGCATGATTTTTAATTGTTTTTTTATACAGTAGATTCCTTATTCACCTTCTGCAGCAGCATCTACAGTATTTGTGAGAATGTATTTATTACCCTTAAGAATATATTTAGTGGCTTTGAATGTCTCAGGCTGGATTGATTTGGTTTATTGAATCACAGTGTGTTTCTGATACAGGGAAGTGGGTATCTATTTCTATGATTAGGTATGCCCTTGGATTCACTTCATATTTGTAGAATTTAGGCTAAAATTAGGCCCTTTGGGAAGGGAGTACAATAACTGATGTTAATATATTTACACAAAGTAGAAATTGAAGCAGTTATGGTTCTAAATCTGTTTTGTTTTGTTTTGTTTTTTTCATAATTTGTTAGGGCAAGCCTTTAACTTTTTCCTCTGTATCCTGTAATTGCTTGGGTTCAGGCTTCCAAGTAAAGATTTGGGTAGCTTAATGACAGCTTCTGCCAAAATAGAACAAGTCTCAGAGTTAAAAGCTGAAAAGCATCTTGGGTCAGTTCAAATAATAGTTCATTTATTTTCCTGCTGTGAAAGGGTAAAAACCCGTTTGAACTGTGATAGTTAATCTTTCAGATAATATCAGGGTATGTGTGTGAAGGGGCAGAGGAGAGAGCTTAAATTTTGTGCTGAATTTGGAAAACGTAGCCTCCCTCATGGTGTGCTGAATTATTTCAGATTTGACAAATTTACTCCAGAGATAGGGTAACCAGATCCTTCCAGAAGGAAAAAAAAAATAGTTTTCCCTAGTTTCATATTGTAATTTCACACTGCAGTGCAAAACCAGACCGTCAAACTTTATGGTACTGAAAACAACACATGACTAAGAATTTTTTTAAACTCCGATTTTTCTCCAAGTGTGTTTATTTAATTTCTAGGTAGGTGGATAAATGGAAAATAATAACTGTAAAATGTTAAAATGTTACAGCTGAAAACTATGTAAATTGTAATGCGAACTTAATCATAAACACATCGTCACCATGCTGAGCAGTGCTGACTGTTTCTAAAAACCTGAGATGAACTGTCATAAACTGAACCATTTACACTTTTTGGTATTTTTCGCAGTAGGTTCAGAAACAAGCTACCTTGACTGGACTTCTTTATCCTTCCCATCAAAATCACAAAACTTGATTCTTATTTGTTGTGGCCTTTCTTATTAACTCACATAAACCTACCTTAACATTTGAATGAGGAACCAATCTTCCATGTCAAAGGTTAACCACCTGGTGGATTAATTAAGTCATAAATTTACAGTGCCTGTGAACTGCTCAGATGTACTTAGTTACCTTTTTTGTTTCATTATGTTGCATAGGACACAACCAGTAGTTGCCCCTGAATATTTTTTTAACAGCTTTCCATTATTCAGGTGACTTCTCATCCTGCCGACCTTTTTTTGTGTGGTTACCTGGCTATTTTTGTTGCCATTGGACTCTCTCAATTAAGCCAAAATTTTAAAGGAATATTGTCATTTCAAACAAGCCATCAGAGAGGAAAGTAAGTTGACATACGTAGGAAGTACTATCTTATATTTAGCTTATGCTTTAAGCTTACAATTCTGCCACTACATTAAGGAAAATAGTCATCGCATGGTCATCCATACAACTGAGATCAGGGTTGTACTGAAACTCCTTGAGCGGACTAGATTTATTCCAGGCTCCAAAATCCTTGTCTCTGAAGCAGTCTCAACTCAAATGCTACAAAATATTATCCCCCTATCTTCACATGGTCAATTTGAGATAAATCTCTTGACTAATCCAATTACTGATAGGAAGGGATATTGGAGCAATGAACCTTTGGCAGGTTGTTTTCTTCTTTTTTGAGGTGAAGGAAAGGACGAAGTTTTCAGCCTTAGGAAATCAAAGAGAATAGCCCATCAAACTGTATAGCCAAGAATGTGGCTGCTGCAGTGCTAAAACAACTTTTATTTTCTTTACTCTCATAAAGCAATCCCAGTCCCTGTTTCTGTGAGAGGAAACCAATGAAACACTGAACTATTAAATTCCTTCTAGGCTCTTCCAACTCAGGAGAAGCTGAACTGCACAAAGCAGTTGCTCTGGTGAAACAACATCCTGGCTATAGAGAGACACCTGAATCTGCTCATTCACAGATTAGCCTTTCGTGTGGAGAAATCAGGTCTCCTGGTAGCTGGCAAACGTGTGTTTTTTCTAAAGCAGCTCCATAAACCAGTTACAAGTTCAGACTCAGCAGGCTGAAGGCATTATCAAACATTCACAAATTCCAGCTGTTTCTTTAAAGCCACCACTTCTGGCACTACCTACTTTTTTATAATAGAAGATGCTGTAAAATTTGGGCAGAAGTGAAATATTTAAGGAAACTGGTTTTAATCAGAGCATACTTTTTAATTTTTTGATAGTTATATATCCCTGTGGGATCTAATGCTATGTGAAACACTAAGGGATCAGCTGTGCTTGGCAAGCACTGGAGGCAGGTGTCTTCTGCAAGGTCTTAATTTTCTTGAGACTTAGTTGTTGTTCATTTCCAGATAATAAAATGGATAACATCCATTTTCAGGTGGGTTCTGATGTTAGGACAGTTGCAGAGTGTAAGCTCCATCCTATTTGTGTTATGATCATTTTTACTTCTCTGCTTTGCAGTAGTGCCTTACTAACAAACGAGATTGAGGCAAAAGCAACAGGAATAAGTCATAACTTAATACAAATTGCTGGCTGCATTATCGTGAATTTCAGATTATTTCTGGATGAGGTTTGTGTCAGTATTTGTGCGAAGACAGGTTTTTCACAATTACTGTCTGATCCTAGAGAAGGAAATCATTTGAACCCACCAAGATGTGGTATAGCTCTTAGAGCAGCCAAGAGTTTAAATGTAGGATTTGATCTCATTTGGATATGTGTGTAGGCAATAGGTGGTATTTTAAAGGCCAAGTTGTGAAGAACCTGTTCTTCATTTTAATATCCCTGACAACTTCCAGTGTGTACTCACTACTGTGACATTCAGAGATTTAAGAATAACCTCTCTGAAACTCTTGTCCCTGTTTCTGAATGGTAAAGAAGTCATTGCCTGTTTCCATGCAGTCTGAAGTTACTGTGTGGTAGTCTCCTATAAAGCATTTGCACAAGCAATATAAGGGCTAATGCAGCTTAAGTGGCTGCTGGCTTGAAGTCAGTTCCACATTACATAGGTTGCAAAATCGTTTTTGTTAAATTTAAATTTGCTGAGTTCAAATTGGAAAATAAATGCAGCTTGCTTTGGAATACATATGAAAGCTTTGTGCGTTCAGTCCTAAGAAGATTTAATAATTAATCCTAGTATTCATCACTGAGAGGACAACAAGGTGCTGTGAAGGTATCATTTGACATCGTCTGCATTCGCATGCTGAAGTAGCTGATTAACTCAAATTCAAAACATGGCTTACATTCTTCTGACTGCTCTCTTCAAAGGATGAATGATCAAGTACAAATAATTGCAATTTGGGCCATGCCCATTATAAACATGTGCCAAAGTACACATTGAGAGACGAGAAGGAAGTTTGCTTCAAAGCAATTCCAGCTACCGTGTCAGCTCTTGTGAAAGGTTTTTAGCTCCTATTTGGTCAGTTCCTTTAGGAATTCAAAATGTGGAAAAACGAAAGGTGTTTTAACAGTTGGTGTTTGACTTTGTTCTAAGCTTGATTTGCATAAGGTGACAACTGTAGGTGAGTTCTCAAATTTAAACTTATTTGCAGTAGATCCACTGTTATCTTAAGAGCAGTTGTTGATTTGACTGTTTTCAACTATTTCTGTTAGAAGACTAGCTAAGAAAAATTGAAGTAGATGACCTGGAGCTTAATTTGGGATTTTCATCCCCAATAGCTCTACTGCAATGTGAAGAGCTCTCTCAGATGTACATATAGGTAATGGAAAGCAACCTGGCTGCTTGTCACCTCCGGGGCAGTTGTAAATGTTAGCGTGGCTGGACAGTCTGTGCTTGCAAGGTTAAAAGTATTTGATGTGATCTACTGTTGCTGAGGGACTGTAGATGAAGGCAGGCATTAAGAAAGCATTTGAGAAACTGTACATTGATGGTCTGCAAATACCTTTTCCTTCAGCGCTTTTAAAAGTTTGCAGTGCTCTTGTTTCTTTTTATGCTTTCATCCCCAAAATGGAAACAGAATAAAGTCAAAACAAGATCAAATTGAGGGATTACTTTGTTTTTTGAGCTTTTCCTTTCCCTGTCACAGAGTGGCACAGCATGTTTTATTTGAGCTAACTGGGTTTGCATTTCTGAAGCTTTTGTGATACAGGGATACAAGAGGATCCTGAGAATTTCTTAGGAAGTATGATTATAGCCACCTGAATTTCTAACTTTGTTAAATTCATATTACTACTTTGTTTTGGACCCAGCAGTCTTTACCACTTTAAACTACAAATTAAAGGAATGTTTTTAGCAACTTTTCCAGGTGTCCTTACATAAACCCTGCAATTGCAAATAGAAAAAAAATGTAGTTGCTTCCACTTCAAATTCTGGACAATGCACACTTGGTGAAGTTGTCTTTGAAGAATATTTAACATTCAGAGCACTCTTTAGATGTTTATGGAATTAATATGATAGCTTGTTTCACAGTTTATCACCTTTCAATTTAACTGATGTGCTGTACTTTTCTTTTCATGACCAGTCATTTGTAATTGAGTAATTAGAAAACAAAAGGCGAGTTGGGGAGGGAAGATTGGGTGAAGCAATGGGAGCATGTGTCGAGATCTCAAAAAGTTACCTGAAGTTCTGTTTTCTGTAGTAGTGCAGGGAAAGCAAAACCTGAATGGTTTCTTCAGAAAGATTCAGAAGGGGACACACCTTCACTTATCAGCTGGCCCTCCAGGTATCATAAAATGTAGCTGTGTGGCTAACAATCAGACTACAAACCTCCCCTCTTTCCCTTTACTCTGTCTTCATTTAACACTTGCCTTTAATTTTCTTCTAACAGCAGCAAGTTAGGAAGTGTTGTTTCTTGCAGATAAACAGCTGTTGAAGCTTTTCTGAAGCATCTGCTTTTATTATAATTTATGACCAACTGGTATTTTCATGAAGAAATACAAATGCCTTTAGCTTCTTCCACAGCTACTTTCATTCTGGCTTCCACTGTTTTTTATAATTTCTTATTTTATCCTACTTTGTACTCTGCAAACCAGCAGATTTTCACACCATCCACCTTAGAATTCCCTACAATTAATTCCTTGAATTCCAAAGGAGATGGTATAAGAGGGGAAAAATAAATATATATATATATATATATATATATATATATATATATATATAAAAAAGTAAAGCAAGATCTTGATCTGAGCTACAAGCAGCTGCTTTCTCCCAGTTTGGTAACATATACAGCTAGACCACCATGAGAAGCATTACAGGAAGACTCTTTTCCATGTTCCCGATTAAAGTAATTATTATAACCCAGTACTAACATCAATGTGGGTGTTCTGGAGAATGCTTGGTACGTGTAGTTTAAAGAATCGCTTTTTCAGACTGAACACACTTTCTGTGCTTAAGTAACTTAGAGATGTTTCCCTGCTAAGTGCATCAACCCTCAGACATAAGAAACACCAAAGTATTAGAAGGGTTGGTGTTTCAGAAAACTTTGGATATCCTGAATTATTCTCTCAGATATTCATTTGCCTTTTTTTCTAAATCTCGCTTTTTAAAATAATGTAAACTCCAGAAAGTCTGTTGGTAACAAGCCTGGAATTGCACATACTTTGAGCTGGATTACTTATTTTCAAATAAAGAGCGAGTCTCCTACTGTGCTTGAGTTTCTCTCCTTCCTCAGAATCAAAATAATTTTTATACCCATTTGGGAGGGGAGGAGGCACAGAGCTTTGGTTCTTAATGTTCTGTATGCAATGTTTACAAACAATTGCCCCGTAAGCTGTCCGAACACTCAGCGTGGCTGTAAAACTGCTGCAGATTTATGTGCAGTTGTAGTCCTAGAGCAAAGGCTGCCTGGGGCTGTGCCTGCCTGCCCTCAGCGGGGCTGTCTAAAGGTAGAACACAACTCTGGTTTGCATGGATGTCACACCGGTCTAGACGTGTTTCCAGAAAATACACTGAAGTAAGGTAACTTTGGGGAACATTCCTGTAAGTTTTGCATGTATGTAATGAAACATTTTAAAACAGAATGCCTGTTTTTGTTTTGTTTTGTTCCCCCCCACCCCTCTTTTTATAAAAAAATAATTCTCTTCTTCCCAGCAAGCCCTCTGAAGAGCAACAGCCATACCATAGTTTCATTTTGGGCTTCAACATTATTTTTTCTCATTTACTGAAACAGGTTACAGTACATGTAACATTTTAGATGTCTTATATGATACGCAAAAGCACAAGTAAAAAAGTCTCTGGCAAAACATTTGAAAGGATAGATAGAGATAACGTGTCTTTTCATCCTTTTCCCCACTGCAACAGCATCTTTATATGACATGAGCTGCCCAGTGTTCAGACACCTTTGAAAATCTGACTATATACACAATTGCTGGTGGAATTTGCAATTTCAGGCTGAACCCAACACTTTGATAATATAAAAAGCAGTTTCGATCATCTTGTTTGTTTGAGACTATTGGTATGTGCTGTTTGACAAACACAGTTGTGACCTCATGGGAACAAGCTGTATGTTTTCAGAGCTTGCTCAGTTACCTTCTCAGGATTCGTGCATGTTCCAGGGCCTGTAAGTCAGCTGAATGTTTTTAAGCAATGTTACAGCTGAGATTCAGGAGGGAGGAACAGGTTGCATCATAAGTTTGCTTTCTTTCATGCTTTTGCTTTTTATTTTAGTATGATATTGCTGTCTATACCCACAGTAGGTGACTGTGTTCCTTCCCAGATTGGGTATTGCTGTTCACAGGTTTAATCCTTTTTCTTTCTTAAAGAGTAAAAGTTAGAGAAAAACTGGTGAAAGAGGAAAGTGCTCGTGGAAGCCCTGAACTTGCCACAGACACAGTATCTCAGAGAAAATCCCATCCAGTGCCAGCCCACTACATGCCTCTTCAGACAGAAACGTCTGCCTTTGATAGGGTTATAAATCAGCCCGTCAGTTCAGTCCGCCAACCAATACATGGCTATATTCAGCCTGCTGGCATTGCTCACACAGCTCAGCTGATGGCAACAGAAGAACAAGCAAACATCTCTGTTGGCAACCACCTCCCCCCAGACACCGTTAGCCTCTTGACAAAATCGTCAGCTGCCACCACATCAGAGAGTGAAAAGAAAGAGGCACTTGGTTATGGAGCAAAGCCTGATGAAGATTCCTTGGAGGGCGAGCAGGCTTCCAAAGGCAGAAGACCAATTTTGCCATCTGAGATCCGCAAGCAGGGGAAGAACCATGAAGGCCACTTTGGAGGAGGAGACCTGGATACCGCGGTGGGGAGTTCCTCTTTCGCAAGCAAGCTGAAAGCTAACTCCGAAGTTCAGAGAGAGCTGGAGAGCAGCAAGAGGCAGGCTCCTGAGCAGCAGTTCAAGACCCCTGAGAACGTAGAAAGGAGTGAAGCTGTCATGTACATACAGAGTGGGTCTGTATCACAGCCGGCCAAGGGCAAAGCTCCTGTTTGGAAAGTGTCGACAGCAAAGCATAAAGTCCTGACTCGCTCAATGTCTGACTATACTGTGGCTACTAAGTTAGAAGGTTTTAAAAGTAAGGAGAGCATGGAAGCAGATGCACCCAACGGTGAGATTGGCACAGTTGACACAAAAGTCTCTGTTGCCCAGCTCCGTAATGTCTTTCTGGAGACTGCTAATGCCAACAAGAAAACGGACCTGTAGGTGACATTTCAGACATATTTTCGTGTGAAACTTGCACGTCCTTGGCAAAAATTACACACACTCAACATCAGTTGTGTTCGGCACTTAAAGCACACAGCTTAGCTCTCACCAGTGTGCACTGGAGGCTGAGATGGTTTGAATCCTGCTTCTGTGCTTCTGCTCGCTAGTGCAAGTTGTGGTGTGGGGTGGCTGGAATGTGTATGTCTGCGCATGTTACTGGAGGAGCATGCAGAGTGGTCTCTGGTGAATTGTTGAGATGCTTACATCTATGCTTTACTTCTCTCTTCTATTTTATTTTCTTTATGCTTTCTATCATGTGGCTTAAAAGTGAATCTCGGTTTGAGATGTCAACGGCAGGTAGCGCTTTGTCTGCCAATGGTGACCGTGAAAGAGGGACACGAAAGCCAAGGCGCTATTTTTCTCCTGGTGAAAATAGAAAGACTTCTGAGAGATTTAAAACCCAACCTATAACATCAGCAGAACGAAAGGAGACAGATAGGTAGGCACGTGCTTAGCTCTGTGTAGCATTCTGGTGCAGGTGGACATGAAACAGCTTGTGAAGAGACTTTGTTCATTTATTAACATAAATATTTTGCAAGGTTATTGTTTCTCTTTAAAAACAAGCGTTTATTATAGCTTCTTGTAAAATAAAAACTAAAACAGTACTAATTTGTTGTAAATCAATTGTTGTAAACCAATTTGTTGTAAATCCCCCCCATGTAAAATGATGAACAGTGAATCAACAAAAGGTATTATAGTTGACTGGTTCTATCTAATGATAAATGCTTTTATCTGGTTTTGTATAAACAGTTTCCTTTCCATCTACTCTGCCTTATCATTTACATTTTTTTTTCTAAACAACCAAAGCTACATATTTTATGTTAAAAGAGCTGGCAGCAAATCTTAGGCTTTTAACTTCTGCAAGATGAATTGGAAATGCTTTTCCTTTACTGTATTTAAATTTGGCTGCGTTTGCTTGCCTTTCTGCCTTATTGAAGGATGTCAGAGTAGAAACTGTTGAAACTTGAAAAATAGATGAAGTTTCCCCATTCTTAAGACTTTCGAGGTCCGGCTACTTCAGATGCAGTGTGAATTTAATTTTTGATATCTTGTTTCCAACTAATTTCTTTCTGTTTGATAATTTTTCACTAGGTCGATTTTGAGTGTAGAAATACCAACTGCTGAAGGTATGTTACTAAACTACTTTCTAAGGAAGAAATGGGACCAAGTGTGTTTTATTTTGTTTTAACTGAAAAGCTATTTGATAAAGCAAACAAAATCCAACTGAAAATACCTATCTTTACCTGTAATGTGTTGAAGTACCACTTTTCCATGAGCCATGTCTACTACAGATTTGATTTCAAATTCATTTATTTGAAAATGTCTGAGTGTGGATACCTAACTCCATATGGGAGGCAAAGGGGGGAATGGCTTGACATTTTTCAACATAGATTGGTTTTGGTTTTGTTTAGTTTTGGTTGGTTGGGGTTTGTCTTTGTTGTTGTTTGGTTTTTTGTTTGTTTGTTTGTTTTGTTTTGTTTTGGTGGTGGTGTATTTTCTTTTTCTGATTTATACAATACATAAGCTACTTGGTGGAAAAAAATACACATTTTAGTGGGTGATCTAGGACTAATAACTAAAAAAGCCTTTACTATAGTGTGGAACTGATGTTGGTAACATTTTGTAGCTAAGGAAGTCGCAAGATGCTGGTTATTAAATTATATAGTTCAGCCTGCCATCTTGCTTCTCTTTCCCTCTTGTCAAGTCTGGCACAAATTAAGTAGGTAATCTCACAAGTACCTAAATTTAGATTTAATGCCTTATGCTATTTAAAAGCTGGATATTCTCTGCAGCTTTGAGATGGCGGCTCTTGGATCATGAGGATGCTGATTTCAGCTCCTAAGCTGAGCCTCTGAAAAATGGGGCCAGAAGGTGGCAATCAGAATGATGAGCTTCCAGGAGAGACCATCTTGTATGGTCAACTAGTAGAAAATAGATGTTCTATACAGCAGGATGAATACCGAGCTTTGAAACGGTCTTTTGGTCTAATTATTTTCTTAGCCTATGTGTTATCTAGTATAATAAGTTTGATTTTTCATGAAAGGTTGTTTGCATAACTTGAAAGCATATGAACTGTCCAGAAGACAAGTCTTTTGTTTTCAAATCCTCTTAAGAATTTTCCTCTGATGCAATACATGTAAATACAAGTGAAGTTTACACAGTTGGCTTCATGGTAAGTCTTTTGTTAAAAGGGAGTAACACCCATCTTATTTGCTGGTGATGCTTCTTGTCTTAGTAAAACATAATTTTTGAAGAGTTCAGAAATCATTTAGTCAAAAAAAACCCAAACCTTGCACTTAAGCTTAATTTGTTACGTTCAGCCTCCGTTTTTTTCCTTTGTGTAGATGAAGAAAAATTGGATGACCGAGCCAAACTAAGCGTAGCTGCAAAGAGGCTGCTTTTTAGAGTAAGTATTACGTTTTCTTAATAGAAAGTTGAGTGAAACATTTCATATACAAGATGCTGAAGAACCCAAAGTGCATTAGAATGAAATGTAATGCAGTTAACTAAGTCCAAGCTACATAACTTTTTCTTTTTACTTTCTGTTATCTGCCTATACAGGTGACCTGTTGCTGTAAGACCTTCTTTAAGGAGGTCATTTGGAGAGATGTGTAGTTAGTTTTAATTCCATTATACCTACTGTGCTATTACACCTAGCTTCTACTTCAAAGATGGCTATTTGCAAAATTTACTACTTTGCATTCAAGAAAACTAAAAAGAAAGTAGTGGTTTAGAACTTTTCTTCCATGGTTTTAATCATGCCATATATCCTCCTAGGAAATGGAAAAATCATTTGAAATGAAAAATATTCCTAAGCCACCTACAAGAAGTTCAGCAGTAGAGAGAAGACTGCGGCGTTTGCAGGATAGATCGCACACACAACCAATTACCAGTGAGGAAGTGGTCATTGCAGCTACGTAAGTCTTGTACATGTGTTGGCTCTAACTTTGGTTCCAGCTTTTAAATCTGGGAATAAGTTCCATATATGTGGTGTTTACAACTTTGTAGCATGGAAAACATTTATTGTTAAGAGCCAACTTCCTTGAGAACCACGGGGGAAGCTATATTGAAATTCACTTTGAGAAGTAGAGGGACTAGTAAAGCATAACTTGTATGAACTGTAATTTGATAGAAGGCTTGTGAACCTGTAGATTAGGTAAATGGGGTTAGTCACAGCGTTGGTTTGTAACTCAAATGAAAAAGATACTTTGCGCTGAGGGAAATCTGCACCATTTCTTATGGAATGTATTTGTGTTGGGAAAAACCTTTTGCACTCTTAAATCCCAAACGTACTTTTTGGAAATGCATTTCTTTCACTCTCGTCATACATCATGAAATTTTCCGGAAAAAAGGGAAGTAATTTGGGGGGAAAAATTAAACAAAGGTGAATGGGTGTTCATCTGATGATCTACTAAAATATAGCTTATGTTATGGGTAACAAGTAACTTTGAGACAATTTGTTTGTTCCTCTAGGTGTTTAGTTCATTGAAAGTGTTTGAGGCTATTTTGCAAAGGTCACAGCAGATAACTCAGTTAATTAAAAATCATTGCTGTTTGTTTTTTTTCTGTTTTGTTTTGGTTTTGGTCTTTTCTGTAGTTAACACTTCATGTATTGCTTTTCTTAATGCTTTTTTCTTCTCTCTCCCTGTGAATTTTCCCTCCTTGGCAATTCTTTAAAGTGAATCTACCCCTGCTTCACGTTCTGTGAATAGCCACACAGTAGTGACAAGAGTACCTAGTCCCTCTGTAGTTAAGAGCACTGTACAACCTACCAGGTACTGGGGGGGATAAACATGCATGTTACAGGGAACACAAGATTCCTCAATAGCAGATGCGTCTTTAAAGTCTTGAATGCCCTTTCAATGTGTCAAGCCAAGAATATTTAAAACATTCGTCAACTTCATTTATGTTTGCATGATAAAACACTGCAGCTTTTTTTTTGTCAAGCATCTGTTTTCAGGACCTTTCTAACCACACTTACCCGTTCTAGAAGCACATTCTTCTCTGTGAAATAAAGTAATTGCATGTGAGCAAACCTAGCAGAACCCTCTTTGCTTTTGTACTTTTTTTTTTTAATACAGTAATGTCATCTTGAGATGAAAATAGCGAAGCTGGGTGCTTGATTTCACAAGCAGTACATATGCTCTTTGTCTGTCTCTACATACATTTTTTTTTAGCTTCCAAAATTAAAGGAAAGATAAGAAATTGCACCACCTATAGGTAAAGTTGCAGAATGCTGTTTGCCTGTTGTGAATGACAGAATTTTAGCAGAGCCACGACAGATTTAAAACAAACAAACAAACATACAAATTCCATGAATGTGGTTGAATCTAGCTATGTTGTTGTAGAGACAAATGCAGTTACAGCTTTTATGAATGAATATGGCTACCTTCAGCATTGGTCAATCAATCTTCAAAATTAATGGAGTATATTTCAAAACTATTTGTTGTTCTTGAGTTACTCCAGATAAAAGAAAAGACAGTCTGAATTCTGTTCCACTTCTAATTATAAGAGGTATTCCAATTTATGCTAACCTAAAACCAACACTATCTTGAAGTTTAAATCCATCTTTAAAATGTTTTTATCATTTCTGCTACACAAATGCTTTCTAATAAAATTGAATTCTATGTAAATTGCACTGTAGGACCCATGTTTGTTCTACAGGAGGCATCTTAAATGTCTCTCCATAGCTCTGGATTCTGTGTGAAGAGATTGGTCTGAAAAGTTTCTCTTCAGTCTTGAATTCCCCTTTTAAAAAAATTGTTGCATCCAAATCAAATGAAATTGTGAATGAAAATTTAACTTGTTTTCAATTCTTCAGCTGTTGAATTAGAATTCGTCATGCCAATGTTGAACCACTGCATAACCACTTAGGCTGCTATATTACATTGGCTATTGTGCTTCACGTGCAGTTCTTCTGCTTCTATCAGGTTGAGATTTTAAAACTTCATGATGGCTCCTTTAAAACTCATTTCCAGTTCTCTTTCTTCAGCTTGCAGGCATCAGCACACCAAAAAATTTTAGCGAAAGAGGAGATAAGAGCAGCCAAAGAGGCGGTGGGGCAAGATCAGTCGGATGAACCAGATTCTTCCACCTTAAGTTTGGCAGAAAAAATGGCTTTGTTTAACAGACTGTCTCAACCAGTGTCCAGGGCCATCTCCACAAGGAGTCGAGGAGATATTAGGCACAGGAGAATGAATGCTCGTTACCAAACTCAGCCAGTCACTCTTGGGGAAGTTGAGCAGGTAAGTACAATCTTAGCTCTTTTTCATTTATTTCTTTTTATTGGAGAAAACAGCTTCAGTGTAAGATGCCATAACAGCTGGCCTTCTCTTTGCTCTGAGCTGCACACTGCGGTCATGACATATTCACAGGAAAAAACTTGTCAGGAAGCTGTCTTCTGACATTGAGGAACAACATCCTCTAAAATGTTCAACTTCATTGGTGTGTTTTTCTTTTTTAAGTAATTCAGGAGTATATCATCGTCCTGACTGGTGCATGCTGTACCTTCCACAGTGTCTATCTTTTCCGGTAGAATATTACATGTCTTCTAAAAGTAAATTCCTGACCAAAGGGGTAAAACCTGTGACATATATCATTGTGCTTTTAGGGAATCTTGGAGCTTTGTCATGTGCAACGTTCAGACTCTTTCCTGAAAGCACTATGTATTTCCATTTTCAGTCAGGACATATTCTGTCTTTTCCTCTGGGAGGGGGCATTGATTTTTATTTTTTTTTTTTTTTTTCCCTAAAAGCAGAATACTTTTTAAATTCAGAAAGCCATGATCAAAATGAAATTATTTAATATGTGCAGTGGAATTGGGCTTCCTGTTCTGGAATCCTTCATATAATTGGAACTGCAAAGGAATGCCTTTTTAGTGAAGTCTGAGCATAAAATGGGCCAGCAGTGGTCTTTCAGAGCTGATGTTCACAATAGCAGAAGCATCAGTCCCTTAGTATTACAGCTTTAAAAGTAATCACTTTAACAGTGAAGCACAACTGCTATACATGTATTTCTAGGGATTTGTATCAATCTCTCTTTTTGTATGCTTCACTTACGATTATACATTTTCCATATTATAATAATAGAATAATGAGAAGGCAGGATTCCCTTAACTGTATTGATGCAAAACTGTGCAGATATATAATTGTACTTTATGCCTACTTTGCTTAGCCATGAAGTGGTAGTAAATATTTGGCAAATTTATTTTAGCAAGATTTCAACACTTCACATAGTCCTCTTTCCATTCATTTTCCACATGCCAACCACTGTCACAGCCTGGCCTCTTAAATGGTTGTGTCACTAACTTGTTTGGGGGCCAGAAAGGTGATCCACAGAAGTGGGCTGAAGCAGGTAGGGAAGAAGCCAGTGACAGTCACATTGGTTTGTCAGACTTTTACAGAACAAACTTACTCTTCAAGCAGGGAAATGCAGAGTAAAGACATTTTGTGATTTCTTTTGCAAGGTTCAGAAAGAGATCAGAGTTGACTCTGAACCACGTTCAATGGGAGTGTGTTTTCAAAAAGCCTTTCTATAGTAAACTGTTCATTTGGAGTGTTGGGATGGTTTGAGATGCAGTTACAGTTTTCCTAGGAAGAAACAAAAGAAAGGTATCAAAATAGATAACTACAGGTGTTGTTACCAAAATACATAATTGTAAACATCTTGTAATTAAAGCTGAAATTCCTTTCTGATCTCTTCTAATTTTCTAATTCTGATAGATGCAATGGAAAAAGAGTAATCTGGTAACTATTTTCTTAATCTTTCTTTGGAATCTTTGAACTAGCATAGTAGTCTTAGCTCTGCTTTTCGATTTGTTTAATGAGTGACTCTGATGTCCACGCTTTATGGGATTTGCATGTGCATTTTAAGTTTTCAGTTGATTTCCTCCTACTGGTGTGATTTTGTCCATTCCTTTTGCATGCAGTTCACTAACCCTGCAGTTTAAGAAAACAACAAAAAAAAGCCAAACAAAAAACCCCTTGTGATGTGTATGCAGGCATGTTTGTCAGTCTCTTTCGTAGCTTTTGTCTCCTTTGAGGAAGACAAGGCCCAGTTCTAAATGTCGGAAAGGTTTTGCATCTTAACTGTCTCTAGGAAAACTTCATAAAATTATTATGTTAGAAGAATAGAAAAGATAACTCTTCCACTGTAGAGGCAGGCAAAGCAAACTGGGAATGTTTTTTTAAATATGCTTCTTAGATTCAAATACTTTGCTCAGAGATGTAAATGAGAGCCAACGTTAGTATTTGAAAAAGTCACAGACTGACAGTCCTGCGTGAAGGTGATTTATGTGGCAGAAGCATCAGGAATGCCTGCGCTGTGCAGGACAGCACGGAGCAGAGTTTCTGGTGCTGAGCTACCTCCAGAGCTGGCAGCTGCATAACCATATCAGAGCAGAGCTGTGCCAAAGCTAATTAGCCCTGCTGAGATGCAGAGTTGATTAGCTTGGGCACATGGCATGTCACCCAGCATCTGGAACCTGAACTGATTTCTTTCCCCAATGCTGCACAGTACCACGTCAGTATGGAGCTCTGACACAACGTCGTGTTGCATGCTACACATACACTTTTTATTACTAAACATTCTGCTGTTCACATGCAGTTGTTTCTTCCCTGGGTGGAATAATCTGTCTGTGGACAAATTATGGGAGTATTGTTGCTCTCCTCATCTGTTTCTAGTCGACGCTTACAGAACACTATATTCATATGGAAGCACACCTCTGAAGAGCTGATGGGAGTAGACTCTTCAGGAATTGATGATTTCAGAGCTTTTAAGTCTTCTTTTTTTTGTTCATAGGTACAAAGTGAAAGTGAAAAAATTACTCCCCTGCCAGCTGCAGTTGCAACATCAGTTTCAACGATGGCATCTGCCCTTTCTCCGCTGCGTGCTGGAGACCTGCACATGAAGCCAGCTGGTGATGGAAGCGTGAGTGCTGCCGCTAGAGCTGATTTGAGATTCCACTCTCCAGCAGAAAAGTCAGACTCTTCAGGAAAGCGGACACAGAAGTCAGAACAGTGGCAGCCCTCAGTGGAAGCACTAGAAAGCAACAGAACATCAAAGAAGCATGAAGAAGAGAGAAAGAGGTTTCTAGCACATGAAGGTAATGAAATTACACAGTACAGCTCCTTTGAGGAAGAAACCACACATCCTGCTCCTGAAAAAGCAGGAGACTACCATAAAGAGGCAACATACAGCTTCCTGAGGAAGGGCAGCGTGGAATTGTTTAGTTCACAAGCACTTTTTCAGCCTCTTGAACAAAAGGAAATCAATACTCACATGCAAGGGAAATGGGAAGTCAAAGAAGGCCAGTCCTTTGAAGAAAAGATGGATTTTGAAAGTGTTATGAAAAGCAAGACTTTGCAAAGAGGTGCAGCGTATACTTGCTTTTGGTGTAGTCTTGTTCAGCAAACAAAGGTGTTTCTCTAGTTTTAAACATATTCATTTCAAGCATTATCAAGGCTGGTTATTTTTCCTCTCTTTAACACAACTTAAAGGTAGAGAAATAGCTGTGAAATCTTAAGTTTTACAACCACAGTTTTCTCTTTGTTATTCTTTCATTTTTCAGCCTTTAAAAATGGCTCAATTTTATTCAGATTTTTTTTACTTTGAAAGAAGTGGTATTATATGTTGAAGCTAAGATTTATCCTTTCCTTCTTTACCCCTGCCTCCAAAATGCTGAACAAGCTGAACTTCCTTCTCTGGGTCAAGTGTCTGCTCTTAATTGTTGCCTTTTTGTGCATATATAGTTATGGATTAACTACAGATGTACATATACAGCTAGTAGTGGATAATTTTGAGATAACTAGTTTTGCGAAACTGCTCTTATTTTCTCTTGAATGTGGTCATGAAATGCGGTCAGGTAATTCCCAAAGCAATTAGATTTGTTTATGCACAGCATAATTCAAACTTAATAAGTGAACTCACCCATCTTTAAATGAAGTGCTTTGGAAATAATCAGTCAATTTGATCATTGCATAAAGCCTTCTACTCTGTTGAATTTAGAAGGATGATATATTAGCTTTCTGTTTTACTGTGGTGGGGTAGAGGAAGACATTACCCTGTAATGGTAGAAGCACTTTTGTCTTCATCCTGTGAAGTTAAATTATTTTGAATCTGATGGTCTTTGAACAGACATAAGGAGGAAGGTGTTGTTCTGCCTGTATTCCTGAAAAGCAGTGTCCCTTCTATCCATTTAACAGTCAGTGCCTGCAGGGCAGATAGAGTGGGATAAAACAGAAGCAGTTGTGTATCAGAAGGGTGTTGTGATTGTAAAATTTCAAAATGAAAAATGAAGATGGCTTCTATTTTTTTTTAAAGATAACTGTAATGGTGCATTTATCTTTCATCAAGGGAGTTTTGCCTCTGATGTAATTGCTGCTTGAAAAAAAAAAAAAAATGGGTATTGAATATGTGAACTTCAGTCACAAATGGCCAGTCTAAGCAGCAGATAATATTGCTTAATTAATCTTTGTACTCTAACTCAGCCAGAAGTTTTTCCTGTGTTAGGATGGCATGTCATTTGGATGTTAAAAAAATTGCTGCTTCAGTATTAGTAATGTAAAATATGTTTGAGAATAGCGCTAACTCTAACTCAGCACTTCTCTTTTCAATGGGCAGACCACGCTGAACCTACTTCTGAACTCACCAGCACGTCAGCAATGAGGACAGCTTCACAAAGTGCAGCTGTGGCATCCTGTAGGCTGCAGGACCTCTCTGAACAATTGGAAGGCAAATTTTATAAGAATTCCTGTGAAATGTTTTCCATCGGAGACAACAAAGCACAAACAACTGAGGATGATAATTCAAGCAAAACAATGTCGATTAAGGAAAGGTACTTAAATTTCACTTTTTAAAAAATCTCTATAAATACAGTTATTAGACTGATAGTATAAAAAGTTTTAAACCTGTTTCTTAAAACGCTAAGCAGTGATTATTAGGCTTTATTAGATGTCAAAAACTAACAGCAGAAACATGCAGCTAATCTGCCTGACATGCTTTTAAAGCCGATGGTGGTGAATGAGAATTACTGTTCAAGTGAACGTGATAATCTGATTTTGAAAGAGCCACCTGAAAAACCAATAAGTAGATCAGAAAACAAAAGTTGTAAAAATACTTTTTCTAGTGATGTTAATACTGATATACTCAATACAATTCTCCAGGTATACCTGTTTTCAGTTACAACAGGTATAATGGAATATATTTTTTTTGATAGCTAGTTTTTAGTTGGTCTATGGGAGTAGTCTCTTTTAAATGAACCAAATACAGGGAGTCAGGGCTAGACTGTGTTCTTTCCCTCTTTCCTTCAGAAATACATGATTGCCATTTTAACTTCTGAGAACCTACTGTAGGGATTTTAAAAGGGTTGGACAGGTTTGTGTCAGTATTAGAAATATTTTTTCCAACCCAAGATCATTCTGATCTGAACCAAAATGTTAAGTCTTCTGGACTTGTGCAGACAGCAGGAGTTCACAGTTAGAGCTGCAATAGCTGCTGTAATACTTGTAAAAGTCATCATAATTTAGTTATAACTTTGAGAGTATAAACTCAGATGTGAACTGTAAAATGATCTGGTAGCAGTCCAGTGAGTGAAATTGCGATTATTTGCTCTGGGTTGCCAAATGGGCCTTTTTTTACTTCAGTTTTCTGCAGTGAAAGCAGAACCAATATATAAAATAGCTGCTTAATTAAACTTTCACTGTGTAAAGTATTCCCACGATTTGTGAAATGGGTGTGATATTAGGAACTCAAACCTTTTTGTTTTTAAACATGGTTCCAAAGCGTAGTTATTAAATTCATGTATTTCTAGGACCTATGTAAGTCATCCTCATTTATAGAGCATCCCCACTCCCTGTTATTCCCTGAACATAAAGACGGGGTGCAGGGGCAGCTACAACAGCTGTGCAGTCTTAGTCCCCCTTCTGAAGGACGCATTTACTTGTTCAGTTGATTGTTGTTATTTTCCTTAAAGCAGCCTTCTTCACCCCTACATCCCGCTTCTGTAAATATGTCAGCTCTCTGGACAGATAAGGTATAAGACGAGTAACTTCTGGTTTATAGGTGGTAAATGATCCTGGTGAGGAAAAAGAGGTTGGAAGGAAGATCCAAGTATTAGCAGCTGTTTCGGTCCTAAATTTAATGTTTCAGTTGAGTTGATCTCTTGAGGAACTCATTTTAAAGACTGTTGGTCACACTCAAAATTTGGAATAGCTTTCGTTAGGCCTCCAAGACTGCCCAGTCAGTCCCAAAGCTGACAAAGGAAAATACCTGCTGTCTTGTCAGGAATTTGTACATTCTGATTCTGCAAACATCTGTAAATTGCAGAGCTGGTATCAAACTGTTTTAGCCTTCCAAAATACCACAGTAGTCTACTTCTTGGCCCAGAATTAAAAAACTACAACCAATCATTTTCTTTTACTTGGCTATATCTGATGCCAAGTATTCATAAACCTCAAAGAACGTTTCTGCTAAAGATTAACTACTACACTTTGTTGTTGTGTTTTTTTCTTTCCTTTTGCATTCATTAATTTCATCTTCCCATCCAGTGCATTTTTCTGGCTGTGTCAGACATTCTTTCACCTTATGGAAGAACAGCTTTTCCACAGATGTGATGATATTTGGGCAGGATGTGTGCATGCTGATCAGGATGAAAGTGATTTTCCACAAAGGCTTAATTCACTGAACTAGTATTATCCTTGTGAGTGCATACTTGGCATTTTCAGAATTACCTATATTATACAAAAGAATGAAAATAATTATTTTTGAAGCAAGAAAAGACACGTATCCTCTCTTCTTCTGCAAACACGCAGCTTGGAGGCTCGTATCTGTGAGTAGTTTTAGCTGTGTGTTGTTTCAGGCAGCCAGGGCCAATCCACTGATGTGTTGCATATGAGTGGTGAAAACCTTTTCTAATTGTCTTGCCTTCAGGAAGAGGAATGTCTTGGAAGACTTCACGTAGAGCATCAGTTGCGTGTACCTACCTTTGTGCATTTATGGAGACCAAAGTCGCCAGAAGGCCACCCTGTCAGCTCCACGTTAGAAGTCAGCTGCATGCCACGATTACCATTTAAAAAAACTACCAATAACTAATTTCTGGTGGAGGTCTTACCATCATTCATTCCTTCTCAGAAAGAGCCCAACCTAAACTTAATTTTCAACCTTTTTTATGTATGGATGCCAGAGCAAGACTTACACAGACCAGTCCCCACTATAGTGAATTTATGAACTCTTTAACAGTTGGTTTCCTTTCTGTAATTACTTATCTCATATTTACCTGCAGGATTTATGATTTAGCTGAAATGAACTGGTCAAGCGTAGCCAGTGGAGTACTTGTGAAAGCCAAGCCTCTGTCCAGTTTAATCTGTCTCAAGGATAACACTAGCAGCTAAGATATTGAAATATTGCTGCAGAAGAAAGATGTGTCATTTTTGACATTTTTTGCCAGGGCTTTTTCCAAGACCTTTCATAAAGTGCTCCTTTTTTAGACAAAACCATTGTTGAAAATTTTTGGTTTTTAAATTTCTCTTCATTATTAATCCAACATTTTGCCTTAAGTTGTGAAATATTTTGCTTTGAACCCATCCTGACTCCTCTGGGATGGTGATAATTCTATCTTGATGGCAGACATTCTATCTCAGTAGCAGGTGAAAGAAGGACATGGAGCAAGCTGTCCAAGATGGGCAGATACTTAAAAAGCTTTTTTCTTTCAAGAAGAGTAACACAGATATTTTTCAGGTTGGAAAATGAACTTATGGAGGCAGAAGCATTATGAATAGAACTGTGAAAGTGAATGATGAATGATTATTCATTATATTTCAAAAATGGCAAACTAGAGATATGCAATGAAACTACTAGGCAGCAAGCCTTAAAAAATCCAAGGATTATACCAAATAATTGCCTTATTTTTGCAGACTTTCCATAGAATCCACTGCTGTCTACTTTAAGCTACTGAGCTGGTTGCCTTGCTTGTGTGAACCAATTCAGTAGTGCTTACATCTTTACTCAAACAAAAAGGTTCCAAGTCAGGACAGTCCAAGTTTGTTGCTGTTTCCATAATTCGAAGCAAATGCATGGCTTTAGGTTTTATACAGCGGTGAAGTTTTCAATGGTATACAGATTTCTGTAAGTGGTGATTTCATTGCTCAAAACAGACAAATGTGTGTTCCCAGTCTAGGAATGAGTTGTTTTGTTACTTACACAAGTGAAGAGCGGAGGGCTAGAATCCATTGTTACGACAGAGGAGAAAACAGAGTCTCCAGAGGCACAGAAGCATTCTCAGAATTACAGATTTTCTCTTCCTGTTCAACAAAGCTGTTTGGGGCAAAGGTCTAGGGCAAATACCCTGCAGGAATGTCAGGTTAAAAAAGAAAAAGAAAAAACAAAAAGGGTTTTCTGCCTTCTGCCTCCGATGCTGGGCAGCCATAGACATTTTTAAAAACAAACCCATCTTGGGCCAAAGCTGACCAAAGTGCCTTGCAGCTTCACTTATCGCAGATCATTTCTAAGCAAAGCTGATCAGGCAGAACATAACTACTGTAGATTATTTAACTGCATGGTGGCAATTCAGTCCCGTCTTGGTCTCCTCCACAGTTTCACACATGCATGGATGCACTCCAGAGGATTAGTTCTGGGCCGTGAAATCTTGTATACGTTCTGGAAACAATGACCATGGCCTCAACTCCTTATTGTGAGTCCTTCTCACCCTTACGCATCCCATGCTGTGAGGTATGAAGCAACCAGGCAATGTGAAGTCTGCCAGCGCTGCCTGCCTGGGCAGGAGTAGAGGAAATAACTGCTTTCTTGAATACTAACATTCTTATTGCCATTGTATTCTGTGGATTTGCTGTTTTCTGCATTCTCAGTTTTTCTCAAATGAGTGCCTTAGGACCAATTGACCATCCTTGAAGAGGTCAGCAGCATGGTTGCACCCCCTGGATTTTTGCAGGAAGCAGCTGCCTGATACTTGTCTTCTGGCTAGACCTATTCGGTCCTACCTGTTCCCTCTCCTCAGCATTTCAAGACAAAACTTTCTGTGAGGGTAACAGTAATCACATCTCTAAAAAGGAATCTCTGTATCCTGTGGTCAAAATAGTTTAACGACTGAACCTGTTCAAAGATTAATAGGGTTAAGGGTTTTGTATAATCCTTATTGAAATGACCCGGGTTAAAGAAAGTTATGTAGCAAAAATTAATTCAACTAAAATAAAGTTTAGTGCAAACAGTTGCATCAGTCCACAAGCAAGTATACATTTTATGGATTACTAAGAATGATTTCTGAAAGCTAGAAAATTCATGCAAATACTAATTTCTGAGGAAGGTAAGTTGAAGATCTTGCCTGTGTAGCCCTCGTATTCCGAACTGACCTCCCCTACCCCCAAAACTAGTCACCTCAGGGTTCATGTGGACAAACAGGTTATAATTCTAGGAGAATTAATCTACATGCTGTCCCCACCAGACCCATTTAGAGTCCCTTTGTGCAATATTCAGAGTTTTGCTCAAGATTAGGAAATAGCACTTTTAAAAGATCCCACTTACCTGAGATTAATGGCAATCCACATTTTAAATGTAAGTCATCCTTTAAACAAGTTGAATCTTGCAGATAGATTTCACAGCTGTCGTATAGTTAGCACCAAGTTACTAGTGCATTGGTACTACTGATTTGTGTCACAGCAATGCCTGAGCTCTGCAAGGAGATACTGAGTGATCGCTGGGAGTCTGATAGTAAACTCAGTCACTAGAGTTGTAGCAAAAGCAGTAACTGCAGAGTTGTCATTTGATGTGCCTGATGAGACCTAATTGGTGGGTGCCTACTGAACAGACCTCTTCTTGAGTTTTAAAGAAAATATTTTTAATTCTTTTTTTTTTATGAGTACAATAAAGACCAAAGGTAGGATTTGTCTTATTAACTTCAAACATCTAGAGCGCAAGCATCCATAGCTGAGCTAGTCACTCTCTGTGCCTTACTGAGAGACAGGCAGGAAAAAGAATAGTGATTAATCTATTTATATGTCTACTCTAGGATGATCTGCATTGTACTTTGGTCTCCCTTGACTGTGTTGGCAATTTCCACCAACTATACAAATTAACTGGAATGCCTGTATGAGATCTAGATGTCTGTGTTTTGACAGATGATTCCCATTCAACATGTTCAGTAAAGGCTTGATGTTTGTTTGTGAGCTTTGTATATGTGTATGAAACATAAATAACTATAGTTAATGGTAGAAAAATTCATTTCAAATTCTCTTTAATGCAGCATTAGTGAAACAGTAAGGATGGCTTTTGAGGATAATGGGAAGTACAGTATTTAAAGACCTGTTGGCATGGTTTTTCTTGTAGGTTGGCATTGCTGAAGAAGAGTGGTGAAGAAGATTGGAAGAGCAGGCTCAGCAAAAAGCAGGAGTATGCGAAAGTGTCTGTTACTGACCGTAGCGCGCAGATACAAGAAGTTGAGCAGCTGTTGAAGAAGGTAACTCTATCCTTGTTTGGAAAAAAAAATCTTGCTCGAAATGCTTCAGCTTTTTGAAGATGCATCCAACTAGACAGGCATGCCTAATATTAGCTACTAGCTCCTGCTATTCCTCTTGTTGTCAGGTTTGTTTAACAAACAATTCTCCCAACATGAGAGCTCTTTCAGTGAGAATGTCCTCACTGTCTTGGGACATATAATATTGATTACAGTGTCTTTTCATCAGCAGATTATGAACCAGTAAGTGGACCTGTTAGGCTTCTGGAACACTTACAGGTATAATTATTTGAGCCTTTTTCCCCCCCAGTGAAATTGACTTAAAACTTTGTTGTTTTCTTTAGTATGGTTGAGCTTGTACAAATTTCAGGTTCCTAAAGCTGTGTTTTCTCTGTGCACATACTTTTTCATGAGCAGTAATTTTGCATCCTAGAAACACTGAGGAAATGCAGGTACCAGAGCATTCATGAGCCATTTGGCTTTCAGTTATCTTGCATCATCTTTGGTGTTTGTAAACAGACAAAACCATTTGGACAAAGATTTTATCTGTTTTGTCAGTGTTAGTGAATAGAGCAGGAAATGGTAGAAAGATGTAGCGGAAAGGGAAGTCTGCATTGTTAGCACGCTCTGGCTATGTCTATAAATGAGTAAATGATGTTGCCCAGCAGGGGTGGGTCTGTAAAGCAGAATGATTACTGATGAGGACCTGTTATCTGTGTTATACTTGCTTGTTTTGCTTCAGTGAAGCTTTCTATCAGGCTAAATTTAGCCTGCTCCGGTGGCCTGACTGCCGTTAGCCACCGTGGCGGTACATGGGAATCCAGGAGCGTGCGTCAGGGTTTAGTTTCATCCGAAAGTGTGTGCATTCTGCAATGCGAACCAAAGCACAGAAAGTGAGGATGACTGGGAGATTTGCTGGTTCGAACTGCAGGATTAATGTAGGCTTGCTTCCCTTCTGAGTCTAGTATTTTAAAAACGACAGTGTCGGATAAAATAGACTGTTTCAAAAGTCTTTCATTTTTGAAGGAGTTATTTTCACAGAGGACAAGTGAAGATAAAATTTGTGTTATAAGTTTTACTAGTGGGGACAGTAATTTTGGGATCCAGTTATTTAGTTGTGAAGATGCAGCTTCTATCAATTACTATAGGCAAATAACCAAGTCTTCTGTTCCATCAGTATATTATAAGTAAGGAGTTGTTACACAGTCTGTTATCATTGAGGAAAAATCTGTGTCTGAACATGTGACTCATCAAAGGTTGTGTATTAAGTGGACAGAGAAAGAAGCATGCTGATTTTTGCAGATTGGTTTAGGGCTTTTGTTTTCATTTTGCCCCGTGGACTTGCTCAAAAATCCAGTTGCTAGTTTGAAAGATGGCCTAAAGCAAAAATAGTTTCAGTGAGGAAAGCAAAATTGTGGTCACATTTTTAACAGACTAGTCTCCCAGATGACAACTGTTGAGGTCAGATAACAAATGTGCTCCAGCTAAAGACAATGGGGTTGAGAAAAAGCTTAAAGCGGCTGCCAAGATTTAGGCAGAGACAAAACCTTTGTTCTCTGTGCTTGCTCCCCAGCACCCGTATCCTCCCTGCTGTGTTACCATACGCAGCAACTTCACTCAGCACATCACAAGTTAGGCTTTTAAAGCAAGTAAGAGACCGTGAAGTGCTTAAAAGGTACAAGCTTTGAAGTGACAATGCTAGCAATGGGGGTTTCAGTGACACTGGGTCACCCACTCTGTTAGTTCATGTTAGCTCTTGGCTATTTAAAGCCTAAATGAAAGGATTTGCATGTCTGTCAATGGGTGAAATCTCAGATGTATAAGAAAAAAATGTTAGTCTTATTAGATACACAGCTCCATGGACTGTATTGATATTTGCGATGCTGGTTCATTATGTGATACAAGATAATGTAAAGCTTCACTAAGTTGACAACACTGCTTCCAACACACCCTGTCAGCTGCCCTTAGATCTGGAATACTATTACTGATAGTTAATCAATGTGATGGCTATTATCCTTTAAGAACCACGAAGCAATGTGCCACTGAAATCTCTATTTGTATAAAAGCTTTGAGATTATGATGTACTTAAGAATCTTAGTGCTTTCTTTTGCTGGATTGCAATAGAAGTGCAGGAATTATATTGATTACTGTGTTTTGAGCTAGTTAAAATACAATTTGCACGCATGGCAGTCATGCGTTGACAGCAAGGATATGTAAACTTCTGTCACGGCCTGCTGGTTCAAAATAATGCCTGAAGCTTTTCATTACAGTATGTCACTCCTGTTAATGTAGTCAGATATCTTTTTAGGTTTTCTTTTGTGCGTATGTCTCTTTTAAAAGGTTATGTAACTTGTTCTAGAGATTTGATTATCGAAGCATAGCTGTATAGAATAGAAGCTATTAAGAGTACATTTAGATTTCTAATAACAAAAGAAGATTAATATTTTTAATAAAATAGTTACATTAAATAGTGCTGTTTGATCACTTCTAGTCAAAATGCTTCTGCACAGTAAGATATTTCTCATGTGCCTCTGCATGGTGAGATATTTCTCCAAATGTGTTATTGTCATTTATATGTAGGCTAAGGTGTAGGAAAAAAAAAAACAAGCCAAACCAAAAACACTCCGTAAAATTAATGGAAAAGCTAACAGAGCAACCTCAAAGGGGGAAAAAAGGGAAGAAGAAATTAACTCAAAGCATTACAGATGAGAAGGGAAGATGAGATTTACTTGAAGATTCAGCCTCTGATTTGATGATTGCAGCACACAGGTGGAAAGTTTGTTGGAAGCTGTGAGACTTCTTAAATTATTTATATGTATGGTAAAACATACTCGGACAATTCAAAGAATAGCTCTAACGTCAGGGGAACAACTGTACGCTGAGGAATATCTAACTTGAAAAAAAATCCCTTTTATTTGGGAAAAATATTTTGGATTTAGTATATTTGTATTCATCATCTTAGGCTGGATGGAAGACTTCCAGTTTGGGTTTTTGCATGGGTAGAAAAATTAATTAATTTAAAAATTTTTCCTTAATATTAAAATAGCAAGATTTACTAGAATGAAAGTTCCTATTTTGTGGTCATCCATTTTTAACAGAGTCCCTGAGTAATGTGATTACCAGCTGCATTGCAGTCATATTGAAGCAGTGAATGGCATTTGAAATGCACTTAATTCTTACAGCAAGTTCAAATTGCAGCTCAGCACTGGTGTTAAGGGCTAGGGCTGAACAGTCAATTGAGAATCACTCAGAGATGAAGTGTGTAAAAATCTTGAAGAGGGTAAGCCTTTAAAAAGGGACCTTTAGGCAAAATGTTCGTCTCTTGCTGTGGTAATAGTCTTATCCATTTCAAACATGGCATCCACCAAGTGCTCATATCCAGTTCTAATCAAAGCTGAAACTCTAATGAGAAGGCTTTATTTTGAGCCATTCCAACAAGCTGCATTTGCCCATATTCTGTGCAATGTTCCACATTTGCTTTAACCTACAGAAAGGAAGAAGAATTATAGATGATAAAGCCATCTCTAATGAGCTTTGGGTAAGCCCAGCTCTGAGGCAGGGGTTATTTGTAGGCTTTGTTTAGAATGGTGAACTCACCTTTGCAGAGTGCTGAGGGCTTAGCAGTTCCCTCCAGATGGCTTTTGAGTATCCCAGCTTTAGTAAGCGTTCTTTTCCTTCATCCAGAAAATTGATGGCTTGTTGTTTAGCAGGGTCTGATTAAACTTGCAGCAGAATTATTCATATTGTAGTTGACATGGTTCATCAATTTAATGTTGTTTTATGTGAAAAGTGTATCTTCTGGCTGTACTGTTTTGTTCTGTGTTGAGTTGTAGTGATGCTGTTACTAACTTGTTTAATTCCTGCATGGAATGGCTTTGGTAAATATGCTGTTGTATTATGGCAATGTTTTTGATCTCTGGCTTTCCAATAAGGAAAATATTTCTAGAAGATTAAAAGATTCAGATTTACTTCATTTTAAGAAATTAGGGGAAGATGAGTTATTGCCCCATCTCAATTTCTGATAGTCCAGTTCTTTTCTAATTCCTTTGCTTTGCTTCTGTCCTTGTCATAGGAACCTGTATATGCTTCTACTTACTCTCCCATTATACCTGCTCTCCATAAATTTCATCCTTTTCTACCTATTAATCAGGTGAGCAAATTCTGCAAAATGTAAATGCTCAACAATTTCAAGTAAGCACATTTTGACAGGTGGTTTTGGTTTTTATTGTGGTTTGGTTTTGTTTGTTTGTTTTTACATAGGAAATTAATAATCCTCTTAACTGATTAGCCAGCTTAGTAAATGCTGCTTTAAAGAAACACAGTACTATGTTACTGTGCTGTGTACTCTTCTTCAATATACATTTTGCTAGTGTTTCTTTTATGGTTGCTTTTCTGAACATTCTCTGTTAGACTGTATAGATGAGAAAGTGAATGAAGGAGGCATTATTGCATTCGTTATAACACTGAAAACTTTCAAGTTGTTAAAAAGGGTGTATAGAAGGAACAATATGTAACTGCATAGCATTTATTTTAGAATAAAATGCTGTGAACCCTGACTTCTCTGTAAGTAATGCACATATACAATGTAAGACATAAAATCATCTAGTTTATTGACTGTAAAAAGACAAGCTGCTTTTGTTCAGAGGTGACTTTCCTGTAGTCCTTTTCCCTAGTCCCTGTCTAAAGGTTTTTTGCCTTGGTACATCCTGCTTCTATTCTCTGACTGTCCCATCTTCCTGCTTCTCTCTCTCTTCCTTTAAGGTCTGTAGTACTAGTTTGAAAGAATCGAGCTCTCTGATTTCTGATGAACGTCATCCTTGGAGATGGAAGGTGAAACGCTGTATAAACTTTCTATTTCATTATTGGAGGGAGGAGTAAGACAGCAAATTACATTCAGATCTAAGATGCACATTCCCAAAGCACCTTGTGGCAACAGAGTTAACTTTGTGTTTCCATGGGAATAGAGTTCTGTGGTTTCAGTAAATGTTGAAGAAGCTTCATGTGAAGTACTTAAAATCGTGTCCATACCGCTGTAACTCTATCATAAACCCTTTGTGAAACTTACTTACGAAGAATTCTTAGATAATGAGAAATATGAACTTCTTTCAGCTAGAGCTACATAACAAAGTTGTCTTCAGGCAGAAGTAGAACACTGGATCTGAGCAAACGGTCCCTGTTTCACATGATCAGAGGTAAAAAAAGCAAAGGCAGGAGCAGGCAAAGAAAGAAGTTGAATTAGAACACAAGAAAACAAGGAGAGTTCACTGGAAAGTCCCTATAGATCTATGCAAATTAATTCTGCTTTATTACACCTCCTTATCCATTGCCTTCTGTCTCAGATCTGTTTCTAGTACTACAAGGACTCCCCTGCATTCTTCATTCCCACATAAAATATAGTGTATGTCACATGTGGGGAGCAAGCGTTCTCACCAGCATGCGTAATGGCAGTGAATCCAAGGGGCGGATACTCACTGCTAAAACAAGGGTGGTGGTTATGGCAGAGGCTACTGGATCAATATTAACATTTTGGACTACTGATACTTACCATTTCCACATTCACTTTCATAGCTGGTTTTGAGGATTGTCTTTTACTCTGATTTTTTTTTTAATAAAAAAATTAGTTTGTGGGCTAGTAATTGAAATGTGTTGGTGTTACCTCTTCTCTGCAAGCTGTGGATTTAATATAGCTTTATTACTATTTACTTCAGAAAACCTATTCATTTTGTTGTGACATAGTTCAAAACTCTAGAAGGTAAATATATAATCTAACTTAATAATGTGGTATCCCTCCAGTAGTGAGAGGACATCCTTCAGTGGGGTGTTTATCCCATCTGTTGTAAGAGGAGAACACCCAAAAAGTGTTTCTCTTTCCATTGACCATGGTGAGCTACATCCTGCCCTCTTAGAAAGCTTCTAAGCATAGAAAATATATATATATATATATATATATATATATATATGCCCTTCTAGCATAGTGGAAGGGTGCATACAGATTTGTTTGTTTGTTTTTCTGGAACAATTCTTTTGTTGTTTGCACCAAACAGGAGTTGAGTTTGTTCTATTTTGCTCAAACCACTTTTGAAGAGAAAATCATATATTTGCATTTGAGTTTTTTCCTTATAACAAGACCCTTATAAAGTTGCAGATGAAAACAATGCAGGAGCTTTTCCATACTTATACAACTGTGGATTATTTTTGTGGTTTTTTTGTCTTAGGAGCCTGAACTAGAGGAGTTACTTGTATTAAAAAGCAAATAGATACTTTATGGATTTTTCTTGTATTTAATTTATACCATTGGTTTTAAATAGATCCTTCTTTTGAAAAATACATTTTTTGTGCTTTTTTCTTGGTTTGAACTCCCCCAGGTAGGGGCAGGGTTATCTTCAATGTTGAAAGCCATGAATTCTCTTATTCCTTGCATTAAAAAAAAGAACCCCCAAAAACCAAACCATCGTGCTAACAGACCACTCTCAGCTGTGCTCTTGTGAGCTAAATGGGGACAGAGCTTGGACTGGAAAGTGTAGGGTATGAAATGGAGCATTGCCTCCATGTGGGCCCTTCCGTAGCATGAACTGGTGCTGCAGGAGCGATGGAGTGGCTGTGCATACCCTCCAGAAACATGGTCCAGTGCTAGAAAAGACCAAGATCATCATCCAACCTAGTCAAGCATTGGAAAAAAAGTAATCCATGTTGCTGACTTTTCTTGCATTGAGTCTATAACTGCTTCTCAGACTTAAAACACATCTCTTAGAAGAATATAGTCTTTATTCTAAACTGTCAAATACAGAAAATTCACTGCAATATTAAGTAATTTTTCATGTGTAATTACTGTTGCTGGGTAAAACTGAACTTTTAACCCTCTCTGGTAAAAATAAGTACTCACTTAATATGAGGTAGATTTTTTCAAATCTTGAAGAAATATTTTATCCCTTTCCTGAAACCTTTCAAAATTTTCAGCATCCTGCATTCGAAGTGTAGAAGCTAGAAATGGATAAGCTATTGCAGTACAGATAATCTGTTCAGAACAACTGTTCCATGGGAATTTTCCTCTTTTTCTGTCTTCCTCATTGGCTGGTTTTCACTTGTTTCCCTTTTCAAGTAACATTTTTCTTAGAAGCCTTGTTTACCAGATTTTTCTGATAACCGTTTTTTTTTTTTTTTGCCCACCTATGTGATTATTTCTTCCTTATCGTCAGCATTCTTCTGTATGTTGTCGTCATCCTGAGGATCTTCTCAGCAGAACTGTGTCTTTTTTTTCCACGTGCATTAAAACATTTTGCTCTAAGTTGGGATAAATCAGATCACTTCATGATTCTTTTCTCTCTTGAAATATTTTTTCAGTCAGTTAACTAGTTTGCAGCCTGTAAGCCGCACAGATATTTTTATATTGCTCAAAAAAACCTCAATGTCATCTGTGATTAAGTCAAATATATTAAAGAAATCAGGTAACTCTTAACATATTTAATCATCCTTGATCTCATCAAACTTACCGTTTTGATTAAACCTGTTTTCCATAATGCCATGTGGAATGGCATTAATTATGCGCCTGTGCTTTGATTTTTTTATTGATTGTCTTACAGCCATCTTCCCATGAGTGACTGGAACCAACACACAGCTTGTCTGACCTGTACCTGTATGCCTTAGTTCTGCTTGTTCTAAATATTGTCCCTCTCTGAGCTTTTATCAGTCCTATACATTTTCCCATTTTCAAAGGCTGCTTTTTTTTTTTAAATCAGTGCTTGCGTTTGGGGCATTTCCTTTTCCAGAGATTTCATGTTGTTGGATGCCAATTAGTCTGATCCTCTCTCTGTTTAATTTCCTTTTAGGAATTTATCCTTTGTCTGAAACAAGAGATATCGGTGAACACGTGGATATATTTTTCATGGAAAATTTAGGATATTTCATTGAATGTAACAGCCTTTTTTGTTTAATGAAAAGATAGCGTTGGAGCTGTTGTCTTCTTAAGCTTTTATTTATTCCCGATACACTACAATAATTCTTGTTTTGTCTTTTTATTGAGGTTTTTAGCTCTCCTTATCGAAATATCATAGTTACAAATTAGAGATGTATTCTTCTTTCATACCTTTTTTTTTTTTTTTTTAGTTGGAAATAAAATTTGCATTTAAAAGCTTCTAAAGTTTTACCTTTCTTGCCATGTTTTCTCCCAACCAGAATGTGCTTTGACCAACCCATTCCTTCATTAATGCTGTTGATTGGCAATTGTGAAGGCTTTCTAAACAACTCCCAATTGCCAAGTGAATTTGTTCTGAAATTTGTTTTGACAGTGGCATTGGCACATGTTCATTTTCCAGCTTTAGAGAATTGTAATTTCTTTTAAGCATCACATATACTTTTGGTTTTCACCAGGACTATTAGAGCAAATTAAATGGGTTAGGGATTGCTTGGTGTCTATTCAGCTTATCTTTTTTTTTAGTTAACTTGTTTATTAATAGAGGAAGGTAGGAGTCTTCATGCATTAGGAAATCTCCTTGCATTAGGTAGAGATCTAATATGGAATTGCTCCAGTCTGATTCATTTTTTTTAGGAACTTCATGGATTATTTACCCAATGGAGCAGCTTGAAATCTTCTATTTAAAAAAAGTTTGTTTCTGCCCTTAGACAACTACTTAACTCTCTTTTGTCCTTTGATGAGGCTCGAGAATTACTCATGATTTTTCTTAACATTTACATGTGCAGTGATTAGCACGAATGCATTAGAGGTCTGTGTCTTCAGAATTTCCAGTAGATCTGCAGACTCTGGGTCTTCCAAGTATTTGCTGGAGACTAAATTCAAAGTTAAGCCCCCTGTTACTTAAAAAAATTATAAATAACACACATGAAATAATCCGTATGACTCTACTTCATCCTGCCTCTCCGTCACTTCCCCTCGTATTGTAATCAAAGTCAGCATCCTCACTAAGCTAAAAGTATTTAGTTTGTGTATGAAATTTCACTTGTGGTTTCATTAGGTATATATTAATTTCCTACCAAGAACTCCTTTAGTATGTTGCTGTGGTTTTTGTGTGTGTGTTTGTGGTGTGTCGGGTTTTGTCTTTTTTTTTGTTGTTGTTGTTTTGTTGGTTTGGGTTTGTGGTTTTTTGGTTGTTGGTTGGTTGCGTTTTTGTTTGGTTGTATTTAGTAGTTGTTTTCCTACCAGCTCTTCATCCCAGAGGTGCCTGTGCTTCAGGTGTTGGAATGGGTGGAGACTGAGGGGGGTGAACAGAAATTACTTCCAGTGCTTTTAAGTATTCAGATACTTTCACAAAAGAGGAAGCAATATCGAATAGACTTGCATCTTGTTATTTCTACTGAACATTTCAGAGTTCCAGAGAAAAATCTGAGGTTTTTATCTTGATTATCATGACTTGCACTAATAGTATCTGGCTGCCCAGCTATCTTTCCTAATAAATTGCGAGCAAACATTATTGCAGAAGGCTGCAGAGGTTCCCAGAACCAGGGCAAGCAGTGAAGGGCTCTCGTGTCCTAGTCCTTGTTCAAGCCATTTCTTGGCTTGTCTTTGCTCTTCTGGCTGGTGGATACTGTTCCTGGTAAACATGGAAAGCTACAGCATCTCTATTTTGGTGTGTTCTCTGCAGTCATAAGAGTTTTTATATAAAGTAACTGATTTATTTAGTCTGTTGCATTTTAAGAAAATAAATAAACAAGAATATCTGAATTTATATCTGTTCCTTCTATTTTAAAATGGAGCATAGAGTTTATGTTAGCAAGCTTTTGGGTCCTTTTTTATTTCCCCTCTGTGGCTGTATGAGCTAGGGCTGTGATAAAGCTTTAGATTTTCATGCGTTTTTTTCAGTTCTAGCAGCTAGGTTGTGAAGAAAGATGCCAAAGGGCACACAACTTGGAAGTAATTCTAGAGTTTACAGTTCCATGCACTAAAAATACCTTTATACTTGATTTCTATGCAGTATAATCCATGAAATGTTGCTACTTTTTAAGATAAGTGCATTGAAGCCGTATTTTTTGGCCTGACTTAGGTACACTGGAGCACATAAATTCAGTTTCTTTCCTGTTTAATGTACCGTCATCAATCCTTGCGTTAGGAGGGCACTAAGATACTTAGTGCTCCTACCTGCTTCTAATCACTCAAGCTGTTGGCTGCTGCCCTCTAAAGCAAGCAAGGAAAGCTGAGGGTGACCTTAAAAAAACAAAAAGGAGGGATGGTCACAGTCATTGGAAAAATACTCAGTAGAGCAAGCTGACATAGGAACTACAATGAGCAGGCTCTGGAGAGATAAGGCTGCTAACTCTGCTTGTAGAATTGAGTTACTGTAAAAGAGTGATTCAGAAGTCACAAGCTGAAGTTGCATTTCTTCATTGTTATTCCCCGTGCCACCCGCAGATTTGCACCCTTGAAAACATCTGCTGAAAGTCAGTTTAGTAATCTCACTAGTGCAGCAAGTCATGCTTCAAAAGAACAAGGTCTGGAAAATTATATCATTTGTGGAGTAAATTGTTTGCTTTGCTCAGAGGGATGCCATTTGCCTGGGCTGGTAGTTTGAGTAAAAGGTCAAAGAGCATAGACCAAAACCTTATCTTCACAGTGTAATGGGGCAGCAAGACAATGAAGCTTGTCAGTGTCACTAAGCTGTTTCTGTGACTTTCCTTTTGTTCTCCTGTTCTCTTCCCTCTCAAGCTAGCAGTTGAAATGTTCAGCTAGTCCTTTGCTATATCCTGGTCAGTTTATCTGTTTTTTAAAAATAAATCTTTCGCTTTTCCCCCAAAAAAGCAGAGAATGGCAGATAACCAGGAGAGTCAGATGACCATTGAAGAAAGGAAACACCTAATTACAGCTCGAGAAGAAGCCTGGAAGTCCAAGGGTAAAGGAGCAGCCAATGACTCCACGCAATTCACTGTAGCTGGCCGAATGGTAAAAAAAGGTCAGTGATTAAATGATCCTAATATAAATAAGCCACTGCTTATCTGTCTAGTCAAAATAAAGTCAAGCTAAAGCTATGCAGCAACAGTATCCATGTTTAGCAAGCGGAGGACTGTTTATCTTCAACTGAGTATCTAGCTTCTTGTGGCCATTGGTCCATTTTGCTCTGCACAGTTGCACTGCCATCCAGTTATTACTGGATTCAGTCTGACTGGTGGTAGTCAATCGCTTGAACACTCATTTCATTTTTACGTCTTATATGACCCACAGGACACAGCTGGATTATTCTTTCTTATTTATTCCTTTGAAAAACCCAGGTGCACTGTCCAGAGAAAAGCTGTGAAATTTAATTGTTACTATTACTGGCACTTCCCCCACTCCTAGGATCACTGGGAATATTTAGCAAACACGTGTTATTTTTATGGATGCTGTTTTGGACAACAACTTGAAGTGTTGTGTTTGGCTGAAGAAATCACAGAACAGATTTCTGCATAGAACCAGGGAGTAGAAATGACAAGGGAGCAGTCTTCACATTTTTGAGATCTCTTTGAGCTGAGTCACTGTTTCCAGATGCAGTCATTCTTCTGACATGGACAGGAGTCTCCGAAGCCTGTAGAAATATTAATGCCTGTAGAACAGTAGAAATATAGCTGTTCATGCAGTGTGCCCGGGAAAATGATAGCTTTGGGAAGAAGGCACCTAAACTGATCTCTTGTGGTTAATGAATACTAAATTTTGTTTTGTTACAAGAACTTGGTTATTAAACACAACAATAATGAACCTTGAGTTAAATTACAACACCAAAAAAAACCCACAACACTATGGGGTGAGGGCAGTGTTGCAACAGGGAGTAATCTACTTGCAATTCAAGCCACGTTCTGTTGGCAGATAAACAGAGGCATGGTATTAGGAATTACATCTGTTAGTAACATATTTTAGCTGCTGCTTACATTGTTTTTCTGCTAGAAACACTAGTGGTCGGTGTTTAAAGACTAACATATTTTGGAGGGTCACCAAGAAAGTGTCTAGTTGTCCACACTGCTTTTTGGGATTTTTGGGTTTTGCTGAATAGATTGGTCTTTGAAAAGGAGTAGAAGGTGATAGCATTTGCTCTTCTTCATGGGAAAAGAAAAATACCTTGAAAGGATCTCTTTAGGTGCTATGATCATTCCTTTGGAGAAGCAAGGTAATTCAGTGAGAGTGGCATCAATAAAAGTAACCCAAGTGGGATTTTTATTAGGATGTGTGCTGTTTTTATTGCCTAAAAGAATAAATTATAGTGGTGAGTTTTTAATTTAAGAGATCAGGTTTTTAATTTAAGAGATGATGAGAAAGCAATGTAAAATTAAATCTTTGTTATATATATGTGCACAGATGCTGTATCTTAATTGCTTCTTGTGGCTGAAAATTTTTCAGTTCTAATTGGTAGGTGATCCTTTACTAACTTCTGAAGCAGTTCTCAATGTAGTCTTGTGGATTAAGTCGTGGGAGAGTTCCTTAATAGCCGTCTCAGTGAAGGCTTTACTGGTTGACCTAAAACCTGCTGGAATTTTGAGTCTGTTGGGAAACCGGGAAAAAAATAGTTTGTGGAAAGCTACTCAGTTGTATTCTAAATCTGTCTTCGTGTTTGACAATTATGACTTGCTCAGATTGCAGTAAAGGTAGTAAAAATGTGGTTAGTATACGTTCTCCTAGTACAATATCAGCTTAATCTTATCAAAACAACTAAAGGCTTAAACTTATGTGGCTTTCCAGTAAGCTGTGGCTAAGTGGAAAATAGATATTGGAGGAAAGTTTAAATGTCAGTTTCCTCATTTACTGAAAGTCCAGGCAACAAGAGGTAATAGATGCAAATCAGTGTTTCAGAATGCTTTTCTACCTAATAAATCGCACAAAACCCATAGAGTTCCATTTCTCTTACTGGTGCAACCTAGATTCACATGAAAGGAACGAAACAAAAATCACCTTATTCTATCTACTGAGTCCAGAATGAATTGATTTACGTTAGTTACTAAAAAAAAAGGGAGGAGACTACAACAAAAGGAGGGTAGTGCTTGATATGGTAGGGACTCTGACTTCCATTTCTACTTCCATTTCCACTTGTTCTTAAAAATGCAACAGGACCCAAGAATTACAGCTTAATCCAGGGTCAGCATTCCCAGGTCAGATGCCTCCTGCTATGTGTATTAATAGAGAGGGTTTTAAATTTAAAAAGGGGGATGAGAGAGTGGTGGTGGTGGTGGTGGTGGTGAAGGTGCCAAGCAAGATCTTGGTTGTGTCCCTTCAAAAAAGTTGCATGTTTTTAAAATGTGGCTTGTGGTAGAACTGGAATCCAAAATTCAGACCAAGCGAACATCCTCTAACTTGAAAACAAGCAAAATGACTGCATTCAAGAGAAAGCATGTATCTTGTGTCAGCTTGTTTACAGACACTTGGAAACAAAGCTTTGTTCTTGTGAATGGGACAGTTTCTAAGGCTGCTGTTGATTTAAGGAGCAGGCAGGGCAGCACACTCTGCCGTCCCTAATACAGCAATTGTGGAGGTTGGTAAAGTACGAGGGACTGTAGGAAGTAGCCAGACTCATCTGCTTTGCCTAAATGGCTTGCCCGTCATCACTGGTAGAAATACGGGCTGACACAGGACTGCATTTCCTTTGTTCTCTGTTCTGACACAGGCCTGGCTTCTCCAAGTGCGCTAACGCCAGTAGCATCCCCTTTCAGTAACCGGCAGAAGTCTACCACTCCGGTGACGAAGCCCTTGGAAGGTAAGGAATAAAAATGGCCAAAACATGTTCAGGCTTTTTTTTTACTTCCTTTCAATTAACAAGTTTTACTTCCTGGTTTTCTCAGAAATTGAAGCCAGGCCTGATATGCAATTGGAATCAGATATGAAGCTTGACAAGTTGGAGTCATTCTTGGGAAGGCTGAATAACAAAGGTTGGTAGATTTACCAAAGGTGCCAATGTATCTGCCCTCCAACTTCTGTAAATTGCTTAAAGTACCTCTTAGTTAAAATATCTGGTAACAGAAACTGAATATTTCTGTGTTCTGACTGCACTTACTGATCACACAGTTTGTTTTTGTGATTAGTCTTTGCTAAATTTCAACAAAAAAGCCTTTTGCTACCGTATTACTAATGTGCAATAAAATAAATCACAAATGCTAAAATAACTTTCTTCTCTCTCTAAGCACTATGTATGCATTCTTCTCGTGAGCAAAGTGTCTTAAAAGCACACACCCAGTCTGAAACATATTGGCATATACAGTGAAAAAGCTTAAATTTAGTTTAATCTTGTTAAAATCAAGATAGGACACTAAGGTGCTTCCAAGCACAATTCATTCACCTTCCTGCTTTTTTCAGAACTTACTCTCTGTAGCAACTCGTATAGCATGTTGGCTCCCTATGAAGTTATCTAGAGTTCTGTTTTTTCCATCTCGTATGTCTGTCCTCCAGTTGTAAGACAAAAATCCTTTTGTAATTTGTAGGGTATCAAATACCATAAACAAACATTCACATTTCAACAGAGGAGACACTAGCATAGGATAACCATTGTGCCATACTCATGAGTCCAAAGTAGTGACTCTTCCACCAGCAGTTCTAGTAGATCTTTTCAAAAGAAGGAATTACGTGGTTGGAGGATAGATGGAATATACAAGACCATAAAATGCTTATATCATCCTACCAAAACAAATAATTTTTGATAGTGCCTTTTTATTTGGCCATATTTCTCAACCATTTTCTAATAAAGATTATTGCATATGAGTAGCAGTTACACTCCATTTTTATCATTATTTTTCAACAGACTTTTCTACCATCTCTCCTTCAAATTCCATCAATTAAAACCAACCAACCAAACAAACAAACAAAAAATCCAAAACAAATAAAAGAACACTCTACAAAAACACACCCCAACTACCAAACAAGCTGTATTTACCTTTTCTAGGGTTAGAAACTCTAGTATGATTATTTATTGGGTGAGGTGTTTTTTTCCTACAGTTGCTGGGATGCAGGAGACAGTGCTGACAGTCACAGGAAAATCTGTGAAAGAGGTGATGAAGCTGGATGATGATGAAACATTTTCCAAATTTTATCGCCATGTGGATTTCCCTTCCTCCTCAGTGCCTTTGGACCTTGATGAGGACTTTGATGCCATCTTTGATCCTTATGCACCAAAGTAAGAATTGGTTTTTGGTTGGTTTTGGTTTGGTTTTTTTTACATTGTTTTAAATGCAGACATAGGGGTGGTGGTCAAAATGTTCAGCCTTAAGTCATCTTGTAGACATCTTAGTACTGGGCACATCCATTTCTTCTACACATTTCTGAAATCACTCTTCTGCCTGAATCAAGGAACTGATCCTGATTTTCTAACAAGTGTCACACCCAAAATCAAAGCAAATCTCTTGTCATTAGATGATTCTGACTAGTTAAATTAACTGATGGTTGTAAACACTGCTTGTCTTTCAGGCTAATATCTTCTGTAGCAGAGCACAAACGTGCAGTTAGGCCTGTGCGCAGAGTCCAGTCCTCAAGAAACCCCCTGAAAATGCTAGCAGCAAGAGAAGATATTCTTCATGAATATACTGAACAAAGACTGAATGTTGCCTTCATGGAGTCAAAGCGAATGAAAGTAGAAAAAAGTAAGCTAACAGGTTGTTTTGCACAAGACACCATCTTGCTATTTTAATTGAAAACAAAACAATCTCAACACAAAAACCACAACTGAAGAAATGGAACATTCTTTCTGAGAAGCAATACGTTGATTGAGCTGTAAGGTTGAATGTAGACTGTCTAGGAGGTCTGTATAGAAGGCCATAATGACATCCTCAGGGAAAGCTACCTACAGCCTCCTAAGGTTTAATTATTTACTTTTAGTGCAGTCACCTTGTGCAGAGAGAGTGCCACTGTGCCTGCAGGGTGAGGACAGGAGATCAAGGCAAGCAGATCTAGCGTTATGTGATGCTAGGAGGGGAGAGCTGGCAAGAACAAATAAACTTTTGTTCAGGTATACTGGCCTCAGTTTTGAATCCTAGTTTTCTCTCAGAAGCTGGAATTAGCCTTCTTGGCTTGGAAAGATTAATTTCCGTAAAGGATCAGTGCTCTGTCGCAGAGCTTTGTGTTTTACTTGTGACATGACATTGCTTTCTCCTGACAACAAAACGGACAGCAAGAGACTTTATCGTAAATTTTATTCAAAGGTTTATCAAGCCACTTTTACCATTTTGGATACAAATTTTCCTTATTGCATTCAAATAAAGAGAGATCATCTTTAAACATTGCCTGTATTGATGGAAACACTGATTATATGTGTATTACTTTGTTCTTTTTTGATGGAAAAGCATTTCCCTGAGTTATAAATTCGTAAAGTGCTTTGTATTTGGTTAAAAAATAAGCAAATGTAGCCAAGAATTTAGGCTTTAAGTTTACAGTAAAATGTGACTAAGACTCAAAAATGTAAGTGGCTGTTGAATCACACTGGCTGAGACAAATCTGAAGGGAATTTCAGTTAATTAGTCTTGGATACTCTGCTTTATTTTCTCTCTAATAAATTATTAGGCATTGAAGATCTGCATAGTACTTCACAAAACAATGGGTAAGACATGTTTCCTAGCAAAGTTCGTATATTTCCCAAAAAACAGAACCCTAACACTGACAGTTTACCCTTGGGTGATATCTAGAAACATAGGTACTGCTAAACCCACAAAGCTTTTGGGCTAGCAGTTAATCTGAGTCCAACCTGGTTTAGCCATTGCCTTTGAGGAAGAGAAAAATTGAGAATAATGGGGGGAAATATTTTTTTAAATGCAACAACCACTTTTTAATAATTTTATCCTTTTTTGTGTTTTATTCTCCAACTTCTTTTGTTTGTACAAGTGTCTACAAACTCAAATTTCTCAGAAGTAGCACTTGCTGGCTTGGCAAGCAAAGAGAACTTCAGCAACGTTAGCCTGCGGAGTGTTAATCTAACAGAGCAGAACTCTAACAACAGCGCTGTGCCATACAAGAAGCTAATGCTGCTGCAAATTAAAGGTATGCTGCAACTGCTTTTACTTTCCATACGTAACAGACTGATTGTAACATATGGGAGTTGCCACCACAGATGGATGCTTGGCCTGTTTCTAGATCTTGAGCTCAAGATTTATGTCCAAAACCTGAAAGAATAAGTGAGAACTGTGTGACAAATGCAAAACCTTACAAATAGGTTTGCATTGTGGCCACTGCTGTTTGTTTTCCAAGGAGAAAACAGAATATTTCAGGAATTATAGCCATCTCCTGTGGAAATTTTTGAACTGTCCCATTCTTCCAGTGCTTAGTATTGCTTGGAAGTGATACAACAGTCTTCTTGCTCCACTTCTCCTTGCAGTGCATGGTTATAGAGGAACCTGCTATCTGCCATTTATTTAATTTATTTTTTTGCCAGAAGGACACAAAGTTGTTAAAGCAAGAACAGGAAATAATAGAAATAGTAGTTGATAGGAGGCAACATTTTTATTTCCTGTGAGTAAAAACCCTTTTTCCACTGTAGTGGTCTTTTAATTCTTCTTTAGCAGTCTGTTTCCATATATTTTGCTGCATGTGCTGGGATTGTTTGTATTTCATTCAAAACAAATTAGATCTTGGCATTTGATAGCAGTAGTCAGAGGAATATAATTAGCTTTGTTTTCTCTTTAGGAAGAAGACATGTTCAAACAAGATTAGTCGAACCAAGGGCCTCGTCACTGAACAGCGGAGACTGTTTCCTGTTGTTAACTCCACATTTCTGTTTCTTATGGGTAGGAGAGTTTGCAAATGTCATAGAAAAAGCAAAGGTTAGTACTAGTTGAGTCTGTTATTATTTATTTTTAGAACTGTCGCAGTGTATGTCTCTTTGTGATTGAGCCTTAGCATCACTTGTCTCAAAAAGTGACATGTAACTGATAGTCAGTGACAGGTAGATACGCAGGATTCCTGTAAATATGTTTTAGCTTGTGCACTGAATGAAAGCCGACAGCAGAATGTGTAGGTTGTGAAGCTGCAAGAAGAAAGAGGATGTCCTCAGGAAACAGATTTGCACTCAAAGAAAAAATAGCCTGAATAGCAGGATGTCCTTTTTGTTCCCATGTTCATTAAGATCAAGTCTTGTTTTAAGGCGAATGAATGAATGTATTTCTGTAACATTTTCTCTAGTGTCTGTTTATTTAGTGCATTAACAAATAACCATTTCTTCTGCTCTTTGCTCTGTTATATCCTATCTACTTTTGCCTTCTCCCTGAACAAGATATGCAGAAGTATTCCAAAGGCTTAGGTAATCTGTTCAGTTAACTGTTAATCTCTTAGGCTTCAGAACTTGCAACTTTGATTCAGACAAAGAGGGAACTTGGCTGTAGAGCTTCTTATATACAGACTATAGAAGAAGGAATAAATACCCATACCCATGCAGCCAAAGACTTCTGGAAACTCCTTGGTGGACAGACAAATTACCAGTGTAAGCATTCCTAAAGTTACAGTATCTGATGTTTTATCACAGTAAAATAGTTGAGTCAGTTCTCTTTGGTGAAGATAGTTGGATGTTAAAAATTTGTATTATTTTTGACAATCTTCTCCTTAAGCTGCTGGCAGTCCTGAAGAAGATGAAATGTATGAATCTGCAATAATAGAAACAAATTGCATTTACCGCCTCGTAGAAGATAAACTCATTCCTGAGGATGACTACTGGGGGAAGGTGCCAAAATGTACCCTGCTACAACCAAAAGAGGTATTGTGCCACTTACTGCTCCTGTGCTAAGTGCAGGAACATACAGCTGATCATGACTTCTAGTAACTGCAAATGCTCTTGGAGAGGCTCACTGAAAACTGGGTCCTCTGTGTTTCTGAAAAGCTTCTGAACAGTTGGCTGTCTAGAGCATGCTGCAGGTTTCAAGAAACTAGCTTGTGTTATCTTTAAAGTGAAATACTATTTCAGGAAGTGTACATCTTTTTGTCAACCGTGGCTCACTCCAAAGTCATGAAGTGTGAAACAGGTAGCACTTGACAAAAACAAAATAAAATAAAAACCTGTTTTCCCTTTCGAGCATTTTTATTTCTATCCTTAGCAGACTTTTTCCGTTTAAACAACAATTTCATCCATCTAAGTAGGAATGAGAGCTGATTTTCAAAATAAAGACACGATGCATTTTCTTGAAAGTTTTCAAGTTGCTGCCTGTTTGCTGAGCCAGTTACCCATGCTGTATGTTCTGTCAGCCTTTCCTGGCTGCAGGATGAAGCATAGGTCTAAATGTCAGTGGAAGCTGTTGTAACTGGACAACAATCAGTCATGCAACACAATCAGGTTTTTAGAAATAAGAGCGCTCTAATCTGTTGGTGACTTAGCTGCCACCTAAAGATACACCTCATAGCGTTCCCTGTACATGCTTCCAGTCTTCCTCAGCGATTAGACATCACAGTGCAGACCACTACCCTGGTCTTACTTGCATTATCATAGAATCACAGAATAGTTTGGGTTGAAAGGGACCTTCGAAGGTCATCTAGTCCAACCCCCCTGTAATGAGCAGGGACATCTTCAACTAGATCAGGTTGCTCAGAGCCCTGTCTAGCCTTGGCTTGAACGTCTCCAGGGATGGGGCATCTACCACCTCTCTGGGCAACCTGGGCCAGTATTTATTCCTCATGTCTAGCCTGAATTGCCCCTCTTTTAGTTTAAAACCATTATCCCTTGTCCTGTTGTAACAGACCTTGCTAAAATATCTGTCCCCATCTCTTGTAGGCCCCTTTTAAGTACTGAAAGACCACCATAAGGTCTCCCTGGAGCCTCCTCTTCTCCAGGTTGAACAACCCCAACTCTCTCAGCCTGTCCTCATAAGAGAGCTGTTACAGCCCTCTGATTATCTTCTGGCCTCCTCTGGACTCTCTCCAATAGGTCCATGTCTTTCCTGTACTGAGTGAGGGCTCCAGAGCTGGATGCAGCACTGCAGGTGGGGTCTCACCAGCATGGAGCAGAGGGGCAATTGCGGTGCTAGTTGTTAGTGTCACTGCAGAAACTCAGATATTTGGAGGAGTTCATGTTCAATGCACTGTCAGCTTGCAGCACAAGGGAACTGGAGGATCAGGGTACACCTAACCTAATGGTAGGCTGGGTTTTTTGTTTGTTTTTTAGGTGCTGGTATTTGATTTTGGCAGTGAAGTGTATGTTTGGCATGGAAAGGAAGTTACTTTAGCACAAAGAAAAGTGGCATTCCAGCTGGCAAAGCACTTGTGGAATGGCACCTTTGACTACTCCAATTGTGACATAAATCCTCTGGACCCAGGGGAATGCAATCCTCTCATACCCAGGTATCAAAACTTGAGTTTAGTCTCATTGCAGAAACTTAGGTTTTTTGCCCTTACTCAATTTAATATGTTTGATTTTATTTTTGTTCCCTTCTACAGAAAGGGACAAGGACGTCCAGACTGGGCTGTGTTTGGCAGACTCACAGAACATAACGAGACCATACTGTTCAAAGAAAAATTTCTTGATTGGACAGAGCTGAAGAAACTCGAGAAAAGTTCTAGTGAATCCCTTCACCAGAAGGTGCATATAATAAGCATGCTAGGTATTTCAAACTAGATGACCTAGTTGGGTTGGAAGCCAGGGAAGCTTGCTCTAAAGGATCCAGAGCACTTTATTTTGTGGGCTTTGACCTGGGGGTCAGAACACCACCGTAGGTCAGCCTATGGTCAGTCAGCCCACAGAGCTGCTTTATATTAGTGCCAGGCAGCTCAATGAATACTGCCAAGGTGGCTCTAACAAGGCATTAAATGTTGTCGAGATATTAAAGCCCTGAAATATGCAGGAATCAAACTCTTTGACTGGAACTGTGGGATAAGAAGAAAAAAACTATGCTGAAAGAAACCTCTTCTCTGTTTTTTGACAGGAAGATTCCAGACCTGACTGTAAACCATATGATGTCATGCTAATGGTAGCTGTGCCCCAAACGACTGTAGGCACAGTCTTAGATGGAATGAATATTGGCCGGGGCTATGGACTTGTAGAAGGAGAAGATGGGAGGCAGTTTGAAATTATCACTGCGTCTGTGGATGTCTGGCACATCCTGGAATTCGATTATAGCAGACTGCCGAAGCAAAGCATAGGGCAGTTCCATGAGGGAGACACATATGTGGTAAAGTGGAAGTACATGGTGAGCACTACAGGTTAGTGAGCAATTCCATTTCATCCTGCTGAAACATGGAGCCCAAAAAGGGCTGCTGTTAGTGGTGAGATACAGACCTAGACTTCCTTGCATGTGAAACTGTTTTAAGGGTTAGAAATGCTAATTTAGCCTTCCTAGGCCACTAAGAAGCAGAGCTTATTATTTTATTTTGTTTAAAGCATTAAAAAAGCTGTAGTTATTTTTAATACATCAAATGTAATACTGTCCATGTCTGCTTTTACCCAACAGCGGTGTTGTACGTGTTCACAGGACAGCTCATTATTGTGCCCACAGCTTAACACCAAAATAACTAGTCAGCTGGACTAATTGCAGTGGTCTGAATGTCTTGCAAGAGAGGTAGGCTTAGCAACGAGGAAAGCCTTTGAGTAATGGAGAACAGTAACAATGACAGGAAAAGCCCTTGCCAGCTCAATGCCCATGCTGTCCTTTTTGGTCTTTCTGGAAACCCTCTGCTATGGGTTTCAGTCTCAAGTGGAAAATTTTAGCAGTGCTCTGGCAAAGAGCCTGAGAGCAGCAGGTAAATGCTGAGAATCGGTCAACGTATGATCATTGGAACTCTCCCTTCTGGCACTAAATTAAGAATAGTTGGCTTTTGTGGTATGTAACATAGAAATAGTCTAAAAAAGATTGTTCCAAATAGGAACATATTCAAACTGGTTGAAAACAATATAACAGCTATGCAGCTTCAGGCTTTTAGCCAAAAAATGTAGGTAGGTCTTATTCAGGATTGTTGAGTTCAGATACTGGCAAATCCAAGAAAAATACAAAAGCTTGTAAGTCTTGGGAGAAGTGGGTGATGATAATACTGAACTGTAAACAGGCTTCTGATCCAAATGGATGAAACTCTATTCCATCCTTCCAAAACAGAATAAATTTTTGTGTAGGAGGCAGTACTTTTATGTGCTGAATGCACAGATAAGGGTGGAAACCGTAATTTTTAAAAGTGACTAGTGGTTTGAGTATTCTCAGATTGAAAGAAACAGGATGTTTTCTCCTAAGTACTTCAGCTGGGTGCTGCTCAGCACTGCTGACAGCAAGGCAGAAATTTTAATGGTTTTTTTTGAGAGTCTGGTTTAAAGTTTTTGGTTGGGTTTTTTTTTTTTTTGAATTTTTGATTTAATTATATCTGTTTATCCAGTATTCACTGGAAAGAAGAAAGTATTCCATAACTGGTGGTATTGTTGAACTTCTCTTGCTGTAAACATGATTTGCTTATCATAACAACTAAATACCAATCCTTTAAATATATATATATATTTGCTGCTAAGTCACTTAGCACAGACCAACATAAAATACTGAGTTAATTTTTAAAACTAAATAAAAAAACCCCCACATAATCCTAACTTTTTTTATAATTGCAAAATATTGCTTTGGCATAGTTTTCCTTTCCTATATCACTTTACCAAGAAAGATTTTTCTTGTATGCCTGTAGCTTTCTCAGCTGTTGCTGTTTCCAGTATCCCTCAGCAGCCAGCTACTCTCCTGCTGCCAAAGAACTGTGTGTAATGTGGAAAATGGGCCGTAATGTACTCGTCTGGTAACATGACTGGACGTACCATTTCACATGCAGATTGGCTTAAGCGATGTCAGTTATTTTTCTCCAGATAGTACCAATTCTTCCTACACCTCTTTCTCTGGCCAGCACAGGCATCTGTGGGCTTACATCCACCTGATGAGACAACGCCAACTTTGCATGGGGATGTACTGGCTTGGAGACCTAATGTTCCTCCAATTGGACATTTTATCTTTCCTGTTCTGGACGGGATAGTGCTGAGCTGGCAGATGAGATTAAACCATGTGCTGTTTAAACCTATAGCCAGAGTACTTTCTTCAGCATGTGCTTTTTGTTTTGCAGTTGGAAGCAGGCAAAAAGGAGAGCAACAAGTAAGGGCTGTTGGAAAAGAGAAATGTGTGTATTTCTTTTGGCAAGGAAGGCACTCCACAGTGAGTGAGAAAGGGACATCAGCACTGATGACAGTCGAACTTGATGAAGAGAGAGGAGCACAGGTGAGCTTCCTGCAGACCTGGGTGAAAATACATTTGAAATTTTCAGTTTGTGTAGTCTGTAATTACATATTAGATTGCCTTGTTTTGCAGAGATTCTAGCACAGATTCAGCTACTCTGAGGCTCAGAGAGGCTAGCTTGCTTAGTCTTTAGATAGAGTTGGGGTTTTCTTGATTGTTACCATCATATAAGACAGGAG